>NC_058130.1:42863704-43140114 GCF_016433145.1 Gracilinanus agilis | reverse complement strand
ATTTTATTGTGAAGAATTGTTGTCATATATATATATATATATATATATATATATATATATATATATATATATATATATTTGTCTTTCTCTGTATCTGACTGACTGTCTCTCTTTCACTCTCTTTCCCTTCATGCCTCCCTCCCTTCTGCTTCTACCTCTCTAAATGATCTATAATAAATTTTGTATTTAGTTTTTGTTAACTAATTCCTCTGTATGGACTTTTATAATGGCTTAGATAGTTTTGTTTTTCTTTCAGTAGCTAAAGGGAATAAGTACTCACCAATGGGCTTTAGAAATCCTGACTCTCAAGGAACTCTATCTTATTTTGTGGTCTTACATACATATGCAGATTGGGTTTGTTTTAAATTTTAATATTGCTAAAACCTGGACCTATAACTTCCCTGGTATAGGGAATTGCCAGATTGGGAAATTGTCTCTATTAATGAAGGTCAGTACCTTCTCTGAAAATGAAAGTTTTATACTCACTGTGGAAGTACTTTATGGATAGAATATTAAGTTGATTTATTATGAATTGAGAGTTGACATATTTCTTTCACTTTGTTAAAAAATTTTCCTTTGCCAGACCAATAAGAATATTCTTTGAAATTTTGAATTCTATTCATTTGGATTTTTTTTTGCCTTATTTGGGATAGTTTACCTACGTGGAGGGGAAGCTCATTAACCAAACTAATAATACTAACAAGATTGTTGAAGAGGATAATTATCTCCATAAAGAGATAATCTATTTTAAAGGACTTAAGCACCTTCTTTATATGAAAATGGTGCTAACTACAAATGGTTGCTCAACCACATAAAGAAATAAAATGGCAATTCACTATGTGCCAGCATGTGTTCACTAAGAACAATTTGTTCAGTACTTCCAAACAAAATATTAACTAAGCTGAATGACACCAAAGCTCTGAATCCTAATTTCAATAATGCTTTTTAAAAAAAACTTTCCAAATATCCTCATAATAATCCAAAGGAATGAACATGATTTAATAATAAAATTAAACAGATTTGTTAATAGTCGGACTAATTTTATACCATAGAATCTTAGTTGGAAGTACTTGGCAAGACCAAAAAGGCTAATTTCATTCAATGTGTTGTCAAACTGTGTTGTTTTCATTGATGGTGTAACATAAAGCCATATCTTTACCTCTTTCCTATTCAGTCAGTAACCTGGATGAAGACAGAACATATACTCATAAATCTTGCACATGGCTCAAAAATTTCATCAGCAAACATTTTAGAAACATTATCTTACATACCTTATTCCATTCTTATCCAAGCAAAGACAAGGAAAAGAAAGGCCAAGGGTGCTATGAATCTTCATTTGAAGAACTTTAAGCCACTGGGCCTAATTTTCTTTTCTTACATATCCTTTATAATTTCTTCTGCCAGGAAAAGGAGAGTGAGAGAAGAGGAATTATGTAAGGGTATAGGGCAATGATGGGCAAACTATGGTTCTCCATTTCCTTACCCAGATCATGGTACAAATGAGGGAATTGAGACAAACAGGGTTGTGATTTGCTTAGTATCACATAGTTTGTAAGTGTCTGAGGCCAGATTTGAGCTCAGGAAGATGTTTTCCAAACTTAAGGTGACTTCCATTATGCAGTGTAATGGGAAACTGTCCTAGAGGGATATTAGATAATACAACCCACCTAGGAACTCCCAATTGCCAGATAAGTACAAAACCTTGGCTTATGGAAAACAAAGTTTATTTTATAAAGGGAATAATGGAAACTGGTAGGTAGGACTCTTAAAACTAACTTCACCCAACTTCTAAGTCTCCTGAGGAAGGAGAATCTTCTGTTTCTTCTATAGGTTCTGCTTACAGCTCACTGTTCTACCTAAGAAACCCTCCCAATTCTATCTGACTATCCTAATCTTCCCACTAGTGATTAACAAAAGAAAGGGAAAAAGCCTTGGTTTAGCTGCACTAAGTAACCCAAAGTCCAGATGAAAAATCTTTGACTTACCTTAGGCCAAGATGATTTCTGGCAGATGGACCACTGGCAGCTGATCCTTGGACTCAGAGAAAATGGTTTCCTCAGAATAAATTCTCTACCTAGACATCTAAGATTTCTCCATAAAATCTTGACTATCCAGGGGAAATCTGTCAGAGCAAACCCCCTTCTTCATCTTGGTGGAAATTCAGGCAGAGATTCAAACCCCACTTCTAGCTTGGTGGAAATCCAAGAAGCAAATAAGATCAGTTATTTTTCAGTTCAAACTTCCATAATTCCTTTTCCTTCACAGAATGCTCTCTCAGGGCTTAACTCAAAATTGCCTTCCTTTAACTAATCCTAAAAAACCAGTCTGTCCCTTACTTATATTCCTGCAACACTGCATCACTATCCTAAGGAATGCTGGAGATAAACTAAAATTAGAATTAAAAACATAGCAAGAGTTTTTATTCTTTTACATTAATTACTTGGATGATTTAAGATAAATACAAAAATTTTACCACAATAATCAAGTATTTATAAATATGTTTTTCAGAATTCAATCTAAATTTTATCAGTTTTTTTCATAGAGACCTAAAATGACTAAATCTTTTATTCTCTTGATTAAGAGAAAATTTGTGGTGGATTACATATTAAAATCAAAAAGCAATGTCAATTTCACTAAATCTAGAAATATATACATATAGGACAAAGATTATGCTTATACAAAGCATTGATATGCACTTGTGTATTTATATTAATGTATATATTTTATTAAAGTATATATTATGTAAGAATATAAGAAATTAGGTTTTTATGTTAATATGAACGTTCTAAAGAAATATTGTGGTCATTGATTTAAAAATATTATAGCTTAAGTCAAAATTTCTTTTAGTAGCTTTATTTACAAAGAGGTGGAAAGAGTGAAAGTCGAGAAATGTAGGAAGAGGCTTCAGAAAATGTCTAGCCTATCACCCTAAGTGTTGCTCTGGGTCAGCCCTGGCAGGGCTCAGTAACCTTCAGCCAGAGGACCTGGTGGTGTCTTCAGCAAGGGTTCCAAAAACACAGCCTCCTTCAGGAAAGGAAGGTCTCTCTGGAACCAACCTCTCCAGAAGCCAAGAAAGGTAAACCAGCTACTCAACTAGCAAGCCAATGCAGGATTCAAGGAAAGAGTCTCTCCCTTCAGTCCAACTCACCAATGCAGAGTCCAAAGGCAAAGTCCAAAAGCCAAGTTCCAAAGAACTCACCTCCCAAAAGCTGAACTCTCCAAAAGCCGAAGGAGTCCCAAGGAGCTGGCCCTTGGACAGGAAATTCAATACTTTTTATGTTCCTTTTTCCATTTCACTTCCTATCCCTTCTTCCACCTTACAGGAAACAATTTCAGTCTTTCAATTTGCCTAGAACTGCCCAGGGGCAGGGCAGAGGCCTCTGGATTTGTCACCCACTTTAGCAAGTGACTTGTGAACTCTTTCTTAGTGTTAGATAGGGGTGCTTAAGTTTTTGATTGATTAATGTAAAATTTGTTGATTGATAGACATAGAAAGATTGATTCACTCTTCACAATATGCAAATATAGGGAGTATATATCTATATAGAGTATATGATTTTTATATAAAACAAATTATTTATTTGTTTTGAAAAAAATTACCTCAAAATTTTAACTTTGTATTTGAGACAATCTCAAGAGTATGAAATTGATATTTTCTACATATTCTATTCTTTCATTTTATTGCCATCTTCTAAATGGCCAGTAGAAGAAACACACACACACACACATGCACACATATACATATATATTCACATGTGTGTTTCATAGATACGGTGATGTTTTTTAATAGATAGCAATTATGTAAAAAACCATGATAGTCAAGAGATTTAATTTCTTCTATCCCCATTTATCATTAAGTTGATGTGCATACTTGAGCAATCCAGTTCATCCTTTGCTAAACCTTTTTCCTCACAAGTAAAATGAGACTGAGGGATGTCTCAGGTAACTTCTGTTTCTAAATGTTGATAATAACTATTAAAAATGTGACTTTAGAATGAATATACATGTTTGACAATCAATAAATTGTCAGCACTTTAAAACATTTTTTGAAATTATAATGAAAAACTACTAACTTTATGAAAGATTACTTCAAATAAATAAGAAAAATGTAAGTAGAACAATTTCAGAGATTGTAGCTTTTTTAAAAAATCCTTACCTTCCATCTTGAAATCAATACTGGGTATTGGTTCCAAGGCAGAAGAGTGTAAGGGTTAGGCAATGCAAGTTAAGTGACTTGCCCAGGGTCACACAGCTAGGAAGTGCCTGAGGCCAGATTTGAACCTAGGACCTCCCAACTCTTGACCTGGCTCCCAATCCACTGAGCCACCCAGATGCCCCCAGAGATTGTAACTTTTGACCAACACTGTAATAAAATGAAAAATGATGCGAAATGAAATCAATATAAATAAATATATGTAGTATGTCAAAAACAATTCAGAATGGTATAAACAATAAATATTGAACTATTAGAGCTTAAAATTACATAAGGCTTTTGGGATATGTATATGTATCCTTATGCATATATATGTATATTTATATGTGTATATGTTTTTGCATATTTAGAGATAAAATAATAACAATATAATAATGATAAAATTTTTATTTTTATCACTGACATTTATCTCTTTCTATTCTCATCCTTAAAACAACAACAACTAGAAAAACAGTGGACATTATAAATATGCATAGTTGAGGAAAATAAATTCCCACATTCACCACCCCTCTTTCTGTTTGTCTTATACATATATAATGTGTATGTTTGGATAACACCATCCTTTCTTTATCTAGAAGTAATAATAAAAATAAAAAAAACATAATGATAAACATCAGTACAATGAATGTTGTATGCTAGGCACTTTAAAGTTATTGTTTTGTTTGATACTAATAAGAACCCTGGGAAATAGAAGCTATTGTTATCTTAATTTTAATTTTATCAATGAAGAATGTAAGACTGATAGATATTAAGTGACTTGGCAAAGGTTATATATCTTCTAAGTATGGGAGGCTATACTTGAATTTAAGTTTTCCTGACTTCAGACCTGGTTCCCTCTTCAATATTTAGATGGCCTTTACTGGAAAATTTGTCCAATCATGGGGTTTTTGGAATTGTGATAGACTGTTGTGTTGATTTGTCTTTATAGTATTATTACTGTATTTTTCATATTTCTACTTATTTCACTTTTCTAAAATCATAAAAATCTTACTAGTTTTCCCTAAGACCATCACCTTTATCATTCCTTATAGCACAAATGAATTCCATCATATTCACAGATCAAAATGTGTTCAGTCATTCTCTAATTGATGGGTATGCCATGAAATGAGCCATCATTTTAGGACATCCTCTTTATGTTTAAGTCATGTATATATTTAAGACATTTTTTTTATACTTGATGTCAGCTTTATGTCTATTCTAGTTTCTGTGAAGCTCTATTTTTGTTTTCTCAATGGATTTTTGTCAAGAAATAAGTTATTGTCCCAATAACTGAGATTTCTGGGTGTTTCAAATACCAAGCTTCTGTATTCATTTGTTTTTGCATATCATATATTAATTTTTTTCAATTGATCAATCACTAGGTATTATTGTTTATTTTTATGAAATAACAAATGATTTTAGCCTTCTGATATAGTTCTAGATCTGGTATTGCTAAGTACCTTTCCTTCTCATTTATTTTTACTAATTTCCTTTAAATTCTTGGCCATTTATTCCTCAATATATATTTTGTTATTTTTCCTAATTCTTTGAAGTTGTAATTGGTAGTTAATTATAGCACTGAATGCAAAGATTAATATAAGAAGTTTTGTCATTTTACTAATTGGCTGAACTTAATCAAGAACAATTAACATTCTCCAATTATCTAGATCTATCTGTTAAAGAATGTATTATAATTGTTTTGAAATAATTCTTCTGCGTATCTTGTCAGGTAAACTCATTTTTTCTATAGCCTGTAGTTTGAGAATTTATATGTAATTTCTTGCTGAATATTTTGGAGAATATATGAAAATTATAATGATTTGTGTGTTCATGCTATATTCTGAAATTGCAAAAATTGTTTTTTAAAGATTATTTTCTAAAGTTCTCTAGTTTAATTATATTACCTACAAAACCATATTTTCTTCCTATCTATCTTTATTTATTTTTTAATTTATTTTTTATTTCAATGACATATTTATGACATTATTTTGAATAGTAGTGATGAAAATGGACATTCTTACTTTACTTCTGATGGAAAAGTCTCTCATTTCCAACACAAGTAATGTTGGTTCTTGCTTTTGAATAGAAAATCTTATATAATTTAAGAAAAATTTCAGTCATACCTATGGTTTATGATGCTTTTTAAAAAAGAAGAATGGTTGTTGTGTCTTGCTAAAAACTTTTTTCTTCATATATTAAATATACATTTTTATTTTATGTTATTAATTAATTAAGATGGGTAATTAGATGTGTACTTTTACTAATATTGGACTAGGTCCAGTATCCATACAATAAATCCATCCTGATCACAATGTATATTTTATGTATTGGCTTTGCTAATAAATTATTTCACATTTTGCATAAATATGCTTTATAGATATTGAAATGTAGTAATTGTCTTTCTCTATTTTGTCTTTCCCTGGTTTCAGTATCAAAATCATGTTTGTATCATAATAGAAATTTTGTGGGATTCTTTTATTCCTTATTTTTAATAGATTATGTAGTGTTAGTATTGATTCTTCTTTAATTTTTAGGTAGAATTTGCTCAGAACTGCATCTGATAGAGTTTTCATTTTGTGTGGCTTTTCTATGAGAGCATCATTATCTTTATCGACATGATAGCTAGAACTTAAGGCTTGCTCAATTTCTTTTTGTAATAATTTTTCATTACAATATTTCTTATTCTACTTTTCTGTACATTTTATATTTTTGTTGATCCATTTCTTTAATATTGTCATTTTTATTAACATACATTGAGTAAATGAGTTTCTGATAATTTATCTTATTCCTTCTTCATTGGTTGTAAATATATTTCTCATTTTTTCATTTTTTGTATTGGTAATTACATTTTCTTTTCTTTTTAAATCTAATGAATTTAGTTTTTGGCTTGTCTATTTTTTAATGTTTTTCCTTAAGAAAAGCAAATCCAAATTTTATTTCGTGTGTATTTTTTGGTCTTCAATTTTGGTTATATCTCATTTGATTTTGAAGATTTCAACTTTGTTGATCAAGGATTTTATTTTGTTGCCTTTCTAGTTTCTTTTTTGTTTGTTTTTTGTTACATCATCAAATCTATGATTATTCTTTCTTTTTTTATTCATGAAAACTATTATAGATATATTTTTTCCTCTGTTTTGTTTTCCTCTGTGCTATTTTGAATGACTCCTAAAAATTTGTTCATTGAACAATCTATTCCTCACAATTGAGTTTAACTTCAAAATAATGAACATTAATTAAAACTAGACAAAATTCTTTAATTTCAAAATATTTTAATCTTCTATCTAATCTAATATTTTATTGAATATAAATTTATTGCATTATGTTAGATAAAGGACAAATTCAATATTTCAACGTATTTATACAAATTTGTACATTTTACTGTGAAGTTTTTATGCTGTAATACTTAGTAAATTTTTATGAAAGTGCTAGAACTAGTTATATGGAGTAATATGCTCTGGACAGCTAACGTATCTAACATGTACAAAATAAAATAAAACCTAGAGAGAATTTTAGACATTTTAGACAATTTAAGCATAAAATCATATTAGTCTAAGAGCAGGGTTAATTGAAGTCCCTCATTATTATAATTATACAATTCCTCACTATAATTAATTTACCTTTTACATTAAAATTTGCATGTTATTTTATTTGATGCATATATGTTTAATAGTATGTCAGCATAATTTCTATGTTACCTTTAGCAAAATGAAGTTTCTCTATTTATCTCTTTTAAATAGTTGTATTTTTGCTATTAGTTTGCCTGAGATCATGATACCTATCATTGCCTTTTCTCCTTTCAGTAGAAACATATTTTATGACCAGGTCCTTATTTTTAACCTAGTGTTCATGTTTTTATTCCAAATATGTTTCTTATAAATAACATATTTTGGATTCTGGTTTCTAATCCATTCCGTTATCTTTTGGGGAGGTTTATGAGATTATTCATCCTTTTCACATTCATAGTAATTATTTACTAACTATATTTCATCCATACTATTTTGTTAATTCTTTTTTCAAACATATTATTTAAATTTCTTTGCCTCTGAGTAATTTTTCCCTTAAATTTCCTTCCATTTTCACTTCCAATTCCTTTTCTATCTAATCCTTTAACCCCTCTTAACTTTTTGTATAATATGTATTTCTGTAATTATTTGTGTGTTCTTCCCTGCTGTGATCAGGTCAGATAAAATTTGGTTCAAATGTTGCTTACTCTACCCCAGACTCTTTTCCCTGATGTATAGACTTTTTCTTGAACACTTAAATGAGAGATATTTATCCCTTCTTTCTCCACTCCTTCCTCCCTTCTTCACCCTTCTCATTCTGTTTTTAACTTAATTAAAATATAACTGAAATATTCCCAGTCCCTTTGTCTTATTAGAGTCCATTTATAACCCTTTATTATGATAGAATACTGAGAGGAAATGTGTATTATCTCCTCATATAAGAAAATAAATAGCTGTCACATGATTTCC
Source organism: Gracilinanus agilis (assembly GCF_016433145.1). Taxonomy (NCBI): domain Eukaryota; kingdom Metazoa; phylum Chordata; class Mammalia; order Didelphimorphia; family Didelphidae; genus Gracilinanus; species Gracilinanus agilis. The sequence goes on along the minus strand of NC_058130.1, from coordinate 43,131,450 downwards.
CATTCATATTTACCTCTTTATGTTTCTCCTGACTTTCATGTTTACATGTCTAGTTTTCTGTGTAATTTGAATCTCTTACCCTAAAAGCTACAATCCCCAGCAAAACTACAATTCCCAGGACCCCACTCAATTCCTATTGTTACATGCTGACATTGGATATAAATTGGGTGGAGCTGCCTTTTTGAGAAAGTAGAAAAAAACTTAGTCACATGGTTCTATTTTGTTAGATAATAAACTTTATAAAATATAATACTTGAAGTATTCAACTTTAATTTAAATCCTACACTACTCGGCTTAGAATATCAGGAAATCTTACATATCATTTATTTCATTTATAATACTCTTTCATCTGATAAAATAAAACCTGTTCTTTCAGGGAATATTATTCTTGCTTCCTACCTTACTATTTTTTTTTCATTCTGCATTATCATATTCCAAACTCTCTTCTTCTATGGAGGGAGAGTTTATAAGAAGTTGTGGGACCTGGACTCTGGTTCCCTAGCACTCAATTTATTCTTTTTCTCTGACTATTATTTTTCTTTGATTTAAGAGTTCTAGTTTTTACCTATGAGTCCTGAGAGTTTTTGTCTTAGGGTCTCCTCAGAAGGTTGTTAGTGCATTCTTTCAGTTTATATTTTGCCGTCTAGTTGCCAGAGGTCTATTCAGTTTTATTTTATGATTTATTGAAATAAGATGTTTATGTTCTTTTTTTAATAATGTCTTTTTAAATCAACTGTTGCCATGATTATTACAGCTAAGTGGTGCAGTAGACAAAGCCTGGTGTCAAGAACTCATTTTTCCTAAATTAAAATCTGATCTTAGACACTTATTGTCTGTGTGACCCTGGGCAAGTCATTTAACCATGGTTGTTTCCATTTCCTTACTTGCAAAATGTGTTGCAGAAGGAAATGGCAAACCAATCTAGTATTTTTGACAAGAAAACCCCCAATACGGTCACAGTCATGTACAATAGAAAAATAACTAAACAGAAACAAATTAACATAATTCTTAAACTATCAGTCCTTGATCTGTTTTTCAGATTAGTTGTTTTTCTTATGAAATACTTCAGATTGCCTTCTATTCTATTTTTTTACTTTGTTTTAATAGTTTGTCATGTATTTTATGTTTTTATTATATTTTATGTATTTCTTTGTCTTGATTGTTTTAATGCTTCTTAATAGCATTATTAATTATTCTGTCAATTCTAATTTTCAGGGGGTATTTCTTAGGTATGGTTTTCTACATCTTGTTTCAAGTTGTTAATGGTCTTTTCATATATTATTTCTAACTCATTTCTATTCCCATTTTTATTTCTAGTATTCTTTTTCATTTAAAATTATTTTAGCTTCTTTTTTCAGATTGTGCTTTAACTCTTAAAGGGATTTTTGTTGTACTTCTGTCCAAGTTGTAATATTTTGGATTTTTTGAATCATTCTCTCCTCAGTGTGTGTGCTGAATTTTGTTGTCACCATAACAGGTCTTTATATTGAGATTCTTTTTTTTTTATTCATTCTGTTAATCTTTTCTTGGCTTTGGGCTTTATGTTAGTGTCCCAGCATATTTCTCAGGGAAATATCTGAACTGAACTCCTATCATTGTATTTGTTATTTTAACAGCTTAATCCAGAGTGTCTGCCAGCTTTCAGTATTCACAAAGTGATGTGATCTGGCCTAAAGTCTATTTATTGATTTCCTGATCTAAACTCTATAAATTTGTGACCTAGAATTACAATTTTTAGTTTGTCATTTGTTGGATGGTTAGTAGACTTCTGCTGGATTTGGCCCTATTAGAACTCCTAAACTACAAGACTCCCTTTTGGTATAGGATTTTTTTTCCTAATTCTCTGACTGTAGATGTGTGTCCTGGGCTGGAGGACAGACTTAAGACCTTGCTCTGCTCACATGATCAGAGTCACATAACTAGTGCTTACTTTCAAACTTTTTAATATTGCAGAACAATGTTAGGAGATACTAGAGATTCTTCTTCTCCTCCTCTCCTGCTATTTTTAGTTCACTCACCTCTTCATTCTATCCCAGAACTGAATAGTGGGTGATGGACTTACCAGATTGTACCCATCCCAATAACCTACTTTTCGTCTGGGATTTTGTTCCTGTCGCTTCCTGCCCTTATGGCTAGTTTTTAGCTCATTTTAAGGCCTTGATCCTTCCTTATGATTCTTTGCAAGCATCATTTTCCTAACCAGAACAGGCACCTTCATCTTAGAAAATGACTGTTGAGTTTTTATCACATTTCTTCATCACGATTTGGCTTAGTTCATTTTCTAGATCTTTGTGGAGAAGTTTTGTTGGGGGATCTAAGGTATATTTCTTCCTACTATTCCTCCATTTTGAGCCTTCCTTCTTCTAACATGAAAAAGAAAATAATGAAAATGGAAGAAATATTTTGTAGATGAATTAATTGATTTAAAGCTAGTCATTTGGATGAACTGCAAGAATTTTAACATTTTCCCCAAAGCCCAATAAGTGACTCAGACTCAGTATTTCATGGCACTACCACCTACTACTTTTGAAACTACATTTTAACCATGTCCAATTGCAGTGCAAGACTCTCAAGCCTTATTCTCAGAGCTTTATTTACAATAAGGCCCATAGTGATTTCTCAAAATCACATGATAATTACTTGAACAACAGTGAAAATGAATGTGTTCACAGATTGTTGTTCCTCCACTCTAATCTTTTCAACCCTGTAGCTGGAAGAAAATGCCATGCATAATGATGATGATTTGTATGATGTTTTCTAGACAAAATCTAGAGGTCAAAAGAACATAAAATCAAAATCCTGGGTATTTATCAAGAAGCTTTAGTTATTTAAACCATTACCTTCACTTCAAACTGTAGGCAGTTGGAAAGAACACAAACATATACTTATGAGCATAAAAATAACTAGGAAGTTTGGCATCACAGTCAGTGCAGTTGAGAGTGAAGAGAACCCAGGATTTCACTAATGGTAGCAAAAGGAGTTAAAGACTCCAGGATATGGACAGACTTTTCTTAGGAAGACATTGTGAAACTGAGTTGTTTTTTTTTAAAGAAGTGGGATTTGATGGGTTTTTAGGGAGCTGATATGGAATGAAGCAATGCTAGAACAAATATATATTAGTTAGAAAAATAAAATCTATTATTTTCTTAAATTATTCTTGATAAGTAAATGCTAGTTAAATTGTTTCTAAGCTGTAGAAGGAGGCGAAGTAGTAATGGTCCCCTCTAAATTTCAATAAAAGCTCCAATGGCTCCATTGTAGTTATACCTCTGGTTTTGAGTTATTGAAATTGAGATGTGCCAAATATTAGGAACCCAATATTTTGTCCAAAAGTGAAATGTTTACATATTTGGTTGTAATTTAATTTTCATAATTATTGTAATGAGCTGTATATGGGACATGACTTAAATGATATTTTCAGAGAAACATGAGGGGAAAGCAAAAAGTAGATTGGTACTGGCCACATAGGAAAGTAGAAGTATTATAGATAAATAGCCTAAGTGCTACACTTGTGACAATGCAATATTAAAAAAATGAAAGGAAACTCTTAAATTGTGGGTGGCATTAAAATATTAATTGATGGAGTTAGACAGGGCATAGAGGGTTGTGACCTAGGCTGCTGTAGGAAGAACAAATGTCAGCAAGATTACAGCACAGAAATATATATTTAAATAAATTTGGCATCTCCCATAGAACTATAAAAATCAACAATCTCATTTCAAAATCAGTTCTTAGAAGAATTCTAAATAGCATATCATAAATGAAATATATAGAATATTGTAATGTATGTGAGATGCTGGCAAAGTTAACAAAAGAGATAGCCCCAAAGCCAGTAAGATCTAGGTTCAAGTTTTACCTCTGATATATACTGGCTGTATGACCCAGAGCAAAGGATTCATCCTTCCATTGTTCTGGCTAAGTCTCTAAAATTACAAATTGCCCATCTATAGTGGTCGAATGAGTTTCCTCTAGTCGAAGTCATCTATATTAATTAAATCATGGGACAAGTCCTTATTATTTTTCCATTGACCCTAAATACAACCTTATGAGGTCCATACTACAAGTATTGTTTTCCTTATTTTATTAATCTCAGTAAGATTGAGTAACTTCTCCAATGTCATATAATTCCATAGCAGAGCTGGTATGTGCTCATAGGTCTTTTTGACACCAAATTCCATCATTCTATCTATTATGCAACAAGGTTTGTCTAAGGCGGTGATAACAAACCTATGACACACATGTCAGCATTGACATGTGTAGCCATTTTCAATGACAAGCTGCTGCATGTGGCCACATTCAGAGAAACATGGGACTGCATGCCGAGGATGAAACATTTGCTGTAGTGTAGTGTAGACAAACTGTGCACTATAGATGACAATTCTACCTATATTACTTATTTTGATGTATTAAATACATAATTATAATTATACATTTTTGTTATTTAAACTATAAATTTCACAAAATTATGGTTTTTTTTCTTAAAGTGACACACCACCCAAGTTATGCCTTGTTTTTTGGCAAATTTTGACACACCAAGCTCAAAAGGTTGCCCATCACTGGTTTAAGGTAAGGGAAATAATATAAAGCTATTTGTTGCAGAAGATATATATTAAAATACCCTCTTTCCTCTCCCATTAGGAATATATGTGAAAATTTAGCATTAGTGAAAAATAATACATCAATTACAACTAAGGAATTAGACATTAATATATAGGCATAAGGTCTAAATCAGTGATTCCCAAAGTGGGTGCCACAACCCCCTGGTGGGTGCTGCAGTGATCGAGGGGGGCAGTGATGGCCAGAGGTGCATTTATCTTTCCTATTAATTGCTATTAAAATTAAAAAGAATAATTTCCAGGGGAATTAAGTAATATTTTTTCTGGAAAGGGGCGGGTAGGCCAAAAAAGTTTGGGAACCACTGGTCTAAATAATTCTTACGTTTACAGTGTTAGACAATGGAAGAGATCCTCTTTCCAAACTTGTTTCTTCAAAGAATATTTTTTTATACTTTATTCAGATAAATTAATCAGTTACAGCATGAAAGATCACTCAGAGAAAGACTATGGGAAAGCCCTTTAATTTGGGGATTCATTAATTCATTGTTGACTTCACAGGTGGTTTTCTGAGTTTACTTTCTAGGCTAATTGATCAGTACACATCGTGGGCAACTTGAGCTGGCAAAAAAAGTTACCACTCTATCCGTACCCATAATTGAATCTAAGGTAGCTTTTTAATCTGAAATAGCAAATAGAAAAAAGAAAATTTCATGACATGTGTTTAATATAAGAACCTCTTAGGCATCCAATCACCTGGTCACTAATGCTGGTGAATTCATAGAGGGTTATATGAAGATGACATTTTGGGATAGTGGTGGTAGTGGTGGTGGTGGTAGCAAAGGTAGTAAGAAAGCTGGGCAGGAGAGAATCAGAAAAACAACAACAGGTCCTGTTAATAAATAAATAAAAGAGCTTTGAAAAGCTACAGGAAACATTTTTAATATTTTCCTTCATTATAATATACTTATTGTCAGAAATACCACAGAACATTATGTGACTAGGGTTAACAAACTGTGATTCCATATTCTATACAGGAAAAATGACAATTGCTTAGGATGTAATTAGATTTAAGTTTTAAAAAGGCTAAAATATTTTAAAATATAAATTTTAAAAAGTATTCCCAAAGTAAGTGTTTACAATAAAGATACCTTTGCCAATGCTTTTTTTTATTTTATCTCCATTGCATGGATTCTATAGTTCCCCCCTTCTCTTTGACAGTGATATATAGGTTCATATTACTTCATACCTGTCTTATTGCAAAAGTCTGCTGATTAATTTTCATGTTATGAATCTCTTCCAATTCCAGTCTATTAATCTATTCAACTGACAAAATGATTTTTACAAAGCCAGGTCTAACCTGTCACTTTTCAATTCAATAAATTTCATTTTTTTACCCCCCTTTAGGGTGAAAAGTAAAATCTTCTGTTGCTGGTCAAATTATTCCAAGTACTACAAGATATCCAGGTGGTACAATACTGGGCCCAGAGTCAGAATGACTTAAAATCAAATCCATCCTCCTATATTTACTAGCTGTATGACCCTGGGCAAATCACTTTACCTAAGATTGCCTTGGTTTCCCTAACTGTAAAATGGGTATAATAATAGCACCTAACTCACAGGATTATTGTGAGGATCAAGTGAAATATTTATAAAGCATTTAGCATAGTGCTTTTTAAATTCATATTATATTTTCCTTCATAACCTTATCCTACCTACAGGCCTTTTAAATATTCTTATATCTTATACTTTTACCCTCTATCTTTCATATTCTGAAACTCAGTAATGCTGGACTCCTAGCTGAGACTTGAAAAAGACATATCTTTTGATACTTAGAATACCTTCTCTCAACATCCTTTGACTCCCAGGTTTTCTGATTTCATTAATTCCTAGCTAAAATCTGCCCTTTGAAGATTTTATCCTGTCTACATCTTGTTTGTACTTATTTGGATGATTCTCTGGAATTCTCTCAGTATAAAACAAAGAATAATAGCTTTGTTTTCTCATTTTATATTCTAATTCCTTCAACTTTCTTCTCTTTTCTTATTGGCACAGTTAGCACTTCTAGTACAATATTCAACAAATAGTCATAATGGGCATCCTTGTTTTACCCTTGATGTTGTTAGATAGACTTCTGGCTTGTCATCTTTACAGATAATACTTGCTGATAAGTAGATGCAACTCATTATTTTAAGGAAAGCTCCACTTATTCCTGTTTTCTAGTTTAGTTTTTAATAGGAATAGATGTATTTTTCCTCAAATTTTTCTGCATTCATTGAGATAACATGATTTCTGATGTTTTTATTATTGATATTAATGATCCTCATTGTTTTTCCTAATATTGAACTAACCCTGCATTCCTGGTATAAATTTCATCTGATCATAGGGTATAACCCTTAAGATTAAAGATTTCTTTCTGTTTTTTTTCCTTCCTGGTGTCAGTACCATATTTTTGTTATAAAATAAATTTTCTAGTACTCCTTCTTTATGTATTTTCCAATTGGTTTATGTAGTATTGGAAATAATTGGTCTTTAAATGTTTAGTAGAATTCAGCTGCGAATCCTTCTGACCTTGGGGATTTTTTCTTAGGGAGCTCATTGATGGCTTGTTCAACTTTTTTTCTAAGATAAAGTTATTTAGGTATACTATTTCTTCTTTTGTTTATCTCAGTAATTTGTGTTTTCTGCAAATATCCATCCATTTTACTATGTTTTCACAATTACTGACAAATAATTAGGCAAAATATCTCTAATAATTGCTTTATTTCACCTTCACTGGGAGTGAATTCACTATTTTCATGTTTCTCTTTTTAAAAAGTGTATTTATCTACTTTTTTGTTTTGTAAATATAAAACTAGCACTTAATTTTGTTTACTAGTTCAATGGTTTTCTTGTTTTTAATATTATTAATCTTTTCTTTTAATTTCAGGATTTGCAATTTGGTGTTTAATTGGGTATTTAATTTCTTCTTCTTTTTAAGTTTTTTTAGTTGTATGACCAATTCATTGCTCTCCTATTTTTCTATTTTATTGAGATAAACATTTAGAGATAAAATTTTCATAAAATTTTCTTTAATGGACATTATTGCCATTTTATTTATTGAAACTATTGTTTCATTATTTGCTATTTGACCCACTCATTTTGGGGGATTAGATTATTTCATTTCCAATTAATTTTATTCTGTTTCCATGGTCCATTAATGTATTAATTTTTATTGCATTATATCTGAAAAAGATGAATTTAAATGGGAGTCTTTTATGACCTGATAGTCAATTTTTGAGAGGGTGCCCTGTACAGCTGGGAAAAAATAGGTATACTCTTTTCTTTTTCTATTCAATATTCTCCAGAAGTCTATCTTATCTAAATTTCGTAAAATTCTATTCACCTCACTTTCTTTCTTGTTCACTTTGTAGACAGATTTTTGTATGTCTCAGAGGGGAAAGTTTAACTCCCCCACAGGTATAGTTTTACTCTCTATTTTATCTCATAATTCATTTATCTTTCCTTTATGAATTTGGATGCTATTCCATTTGGTGTATATATGGTTATATTGATACTACTTCATTTTCTATTATACTGTTTAGCAAAATATTGTTACCCTGCTTATATCTTAGTTTGGTCTATCTTTGCTTTTTCTTTGTCTGAGATGATGATTATTACTCCTGTTTTTTTTTTAAACCTCACCTTAAACATTACACATCATGCTCCAGCCCCTTATTTTTACTCCAGGTGTCTCTCCTGGTATATTTGTTTCTTGCAAATAGCAACTTGTGAGATTTTTGTTTTTAACCCATTGATCTATCTGCTTCTATTTTATGGGTGAGTTCATTCCATTTACCACATTTGGAGTTATTATTTAACTATGTATTTCTCCCCTCACCATCCTATTCCCTCTACTAATTCACTAATTCTCTCCTCTCTCTGCCTCTGTCTCTCTATCTCTCTGTCTTTCTGTCTCTGTCTCTGTCTCTCCTATTTTGCCTTTTACAGTTTCCTTTGCCTTCCTTTAAATTAGCCTCACTCCCTTTCTCTCATCTTCTTCCCCTTCTATTTCTATGTAGGATAAGAAACATTTCTATAGTCCAGTGTATGTATATATTGCATCCTCTTTGAGCCATTTCCAATAAGAGTAAGATTCAAGAATTTTTAGCCAATAGCCATCTTCCTTTCCAAAGTAAAAGCTCTTTCTTTTGAGCCTCTTAATTTGAGATAATCTTCCTGATTCTCTCTCTACAGTCCCTCTTCTCCCAGAGCCTCTCTCTTTCTCACCCTGAGTTACATCCTTCTCCAGATATTCTCTTTCTGCTACAGAGCTTCAGATTAGAAAACTAGTCCCTGACTCCCAGGATATCTCAGTCCTTGTGAAAGAAAAGGTTGCAATCAATACTCTGAGCTTATCTATAATAGAATTGCTAAGTCTTTAATAGGATAACCCACTGTCAACCTGATTAGAGATAATTGGAGAAGGAAGATTTTTTTTTTTTTAAAGTAGGGATAGGACCAATTTGTAAGCCTATTTTTACCCATTACTCCCTAGACCAAAGGTCACCTCCCCTTTCCTGTTTGAGTTGGTTCCAGTACCTCATATAGCATTTGATTTTTACAGTAATGATCATAAATGTGCTATTTATCATCTCTGGCAGTTTCAGGCCAACTTGAATCATTTCACCTATCTCTTACCCTGATGTTCTTTCTTTATCCCAAACTACACAGCTTACAAAATTATTTTATTTAGAAATAAACAAGTTTTTACAGAACAGAATATGTATCTGGACTAAAAGGTTGTTGTTCCAAATATAAGCTTTACTTAAATGATTATCAGTTAAGTGAATTCCCTTTCAAATGAACTTTCTAGGCCTCATAGGGCACTGGAAAGAGTGTTGAATTTGAAGTGCTGAAATTGGTATGTCTGGACCCGATTTTCTGTCCTGTCTCCACCTCTTAATATTTATGCAGTTTTGGCAAGTCATTTACAACCATAGACCAATGATTCTATGTTTATCTTTGATAATTATCATATCATTGGAATATCTGCTTTTAAAAAATATGTTTAATACTCTTTCTTTGTCTTTTATTTGTTTTTCCATTTGAAAAGTCTAAATATGAAAGATTAATGTTATAGTTTCTATTTAATGATTAAACTATTTTAGTCCCATTAGGTTTTGTTTTAGGCACTTAGAAGCTAACTTAGTACATATGTTACTTCTATTACATCTTTTTATATGGGGCCATTAAACAAAGTAGTATTCCTTTTTGTCCCACTGATCATATCTTGATTTTTTTAAGGCTTGTCATATTTTATTGTGTTTAATATTTTGCTTTTTTTTATTTAGCTGAAGAATACTGGAATATAAAATAATTCATTAGCTATATTTGATGTGAAATCTATTTTTTATATTGTACATTTTAGACTTATTTGCTATTTCATCCTGCATCTTCCCTTTTGTAGATGAATCCATTTCATTCAGACTCTAGTTAGGATTAAGTTCATAAGTCCTTATATCCCTGAATGATTTCTATATAATATAACCTCAGAAATTCAAGAGAGAGGTCCATTTCTGAGGTTCTTTGCCACATTATCTGATACATATATGCTATATAGATTATATTTCACATTAAATAAATTATATACACATATACATACATTAATATATTTGTGAAAACATATTTTATGCATTTTTAGTTTCTTAATTTTTTTTCTGTTTCATCTATTGGACTTCAAGTGTCCTCTGTAATTTCCACAAAATTCCCCAAAAATTCCCATTTAATTTTTTATTCCAACCCATCAAAACTCTGTGTATCAAAACTATGATGAGGAAAGTCACATTATGGAAGGGATAGCTTTGTTTTATATATATATATATATATGCATATATGAATATGTATGTATATATGTATATATAAACTTACATGCATATATGTGTGTCTATACACAAACATATTTATTCATATATATGTATGTTACTCCAGAGAATGTCTTCCTTTTCTCTATTTTAGAGTCTTTTTAGTTAATCTTTTGAGGTCATAAGGTTTTTCATTCCTATATAACTTCTTGTTCAGCCATCTTGCAAAAAGTCTCCCTACTCCATTACTTCCTTCACTAAGAAAGAGTTAGAGCACCCTCTACAGTGAAGAAAAAAAGTATTACTTTTTAACACATTACCTCAAAGTCAAAGTTTTATTCTTCTGGCTTACTGGGCCCATATCCTAATTGGTCAGTATTATAGATATTATTACAAACAAACAAACTAATCTCATTTTTGAGGAGCCTGAAATATAGTAAAAAGGAATAAATTATTTGGAAGCGTAAAGCTAAAAATCAATCAAAATTCATGCAGATACAAAACCTTCTTGCTCTTAGTCAGTAAAGATCTTTTCTCTGACTTTACTGTTGGAAAATTTTCAGTTTACCTGAAATCTTTATCCCCATAGGTTTATTGGAATCACGAGTAAGAATGGAATGAATGATTTCCTGTCATTGGCTCCAGTTCTGTCTCTAAATGAGCCAGGCATAGCTGTGTTTGTCTGCTAGCTCCATTAAACTCTTATTGTGAAAGTGGTAGTAGCTCTTTCTCCTCCTGACCGTGAGGCTGATGTGTTTACAGGAATGATTCTAACACCTAGTGATTATAAATCACAGAATGCCAGATAATATAGATGAAAGTGAGTATGTAAATGACCAGGAATTCACATCATTACAGCACTATTACCCAAAGTCAGCAATTGATTATAGGAGAACTACAAAGAAATAGGGTAAAAAAAAGTTTGATTACTAAGCTTTAGTGTTTTGGATTTGCTGAAAAAGTAAATTTCATCTGTAATGACATGCAAGGAAGCTGAAGAAAAGGATCTATCACTACTTGGACAGCTGTTTGTATTTCTTTCCATCTGGAGCCCAAGTATAAAGAATAAAAGTTGAGTTGATTAGAAAAACTGGGTCAGAAAATTAAAAATGAAACAAAATCCAAGATTTCCTTCCAAAGTAGAATGAACCACAGGCTGATTTCCCTTAAGCTGACTCAAATTCATTTCTTCTAAAAAGCAATAAATATTCAGGATGTTCAGCAAGAATGAGATTTATTGTCACTTTTTTTGTTTTTCAACATCCATTACAAATCATTGTTTCCTCCAGCAGTGGGCATGCTCCAATATACCTTCTTTTCTCCCTGAAGTCTCAAAAAAGCAGGACCTTATAAGTCTTTCTTTATTTTCCTAGGGGAGAAATAATATCTTTCTGGGGAAAAAATATACCTTCAAATTTATGACTTATACATGTAATAGAGGTATGTCAGCACAGGTCTCATTGACTGGGCTCAACAATGGTTTGATGCCTCCTTATGACTTAACAAGGCTTTAAGAACATTTGTAAATCAACATCTCAGGTGATTTGACAACAAAGAGGAGTAGGTGTGTTTATGTACAACCTGAGAACAATGCATGTTGGAGTTTGGGAATATTTACTCCAGCTTCTTGGCAAATAAGAGGGTAAAAGGAAAGTCCATTGTCCTAAAAACAAATAAGGTTCCAGGATGGAAATACTTTCTGAAAAAAAAAACAATCAAGTATCTCAGAGAAGTTACCCTAAGGGGTGCTTCTGGCTGCTGTCTAGAATAGTTATGAGACAGATCAAATAAAATATAAAATGACTAGTCCCCATTATAGGACCTGGGAAAACTGAATCTAAGAATGTACCTGAAACTAAAATATAAGGGAAAAGTATAGCACTGTTTTAAACATAGAAAAGCCTGATGGGACTAGCACTGTTGTTAACAATGGCTTTGGCTACAGGGACAGTTATGGTTATATTAGAAAGGTAACCATCAGCAGAGTGAGAGCTGTAGAGGTAAAGAAGAAATATTTGACAACTAAAAGGCAGAGCAGACTGTGATTGACAGCTAGTAGGTATACCTTTGACCAATGACAGCTGCCAAATCAAGACATTACTCAATAAGCTGTACAACAGTTGAAGAACCTCACCACTCTTCTGGAAGACTTGAATTAGGAGACATGGAGCTGTTCTCTGCTTTTTCTGGCGAGTTGATTTCTTTAAAAAATGCAATTAATAGAAGAGTATGCACATACACAAAGAAAATCATTTATTCATATTGGTATTGAAATAATTTATTGTCAATTCAAATCTGTTGGAAGGCCAGTGGTTGAAGTAATAAGCTGAATTTTATATAAAGTTTTTATGCTACTGTATTGATGCCTTCAAACTTTTAATTCTTATATTGATGAGTAGGAAAACTGAAAAGTTCTTGGAGTTAGCGATTTTTTTTAATGAAGAAAGTTTATAAATATTATACTAGTTCAGCACAAGCTCTCTTTTGAAAGATTAGAGAGAAAGATTGCGATTTGGAAGAGACCTTACAGAATATCTAGTCTAAACCCTGTATTTTACAAATTCAAAAAAATGAGGAAGGAAGCCCCTCTCAAACAGGGATTGTTATGCTCTTTGTATTTGTACTCCCCTGCCCCTAGTACAGTCTCTGACACATGGTAGGCACTTGATAAATACTTAATAATTGATTTATGAGATCCAATATACACCATGGGAAATAATGAGTATATTTATTTCCACAGACCTCTTGTTAAGAGTTATCCTCCAAAGACTTATCTTGGTACAAAAGATGGCAAAGGTACGTAAAGACTATGCCATCATAATAAAGGATTAGATAGTAAATAAATCTGCTATGATGAGCATGGTGATAAACCATTTTTATTGTATTCAAACCAATCTTCCTAAATTCAGACAGAGATTCATTACCAGAATGATTTCCATAGGAAATTTGGTAAATCATCTCCTATATCTTGGAAGGGTTCCAAAATACAATGCTGTCAGGAAGCCCTTGACCACTACAAATAGAAATCCTTGCTATATATCAGCAGCAGAATTTTATTTTATTTATTTATATATAGTACCCTGCACCTAGTAACTGCTAGATTGTTAATTAAAAGATCCTTTAACTTAAAAGCATACTGTAATATATTTTCTGATCCTCACATCTCACAGCTACCTTTAGCTATTGAGTTTTACCCCAAATTATCTATTTATCTATGTATCTATTTATTGATCGATGCTTCTGTTCATTTATCTATCCTTCTATTTAACTGTCTATCTATCTAATCACCTATCTATAAGTGTGAATATCTTATATATAGTAATGGATGTACATTTTCTCTCCCCCAGTAAAATATAAACTCCTTGAACCCTGGAACTATTTCCATATTTTTCTCTAGTATTTTACAGAGCTTCTATGTAAGGAGTAAAAAGGGGTTTTGACTATTTTTAAACCCTTAACTTCTATGTATTGGCTCATAGGTGGAAGAGTGGCAAGGGTTGGCAATGGGGGTCAAGTGACTTGCCCAGGGTCACACAGCTGGGAAGTGTCTGAGGCCGGATTTGAACCTAGGACCTCCCATTGCTGGGCCTAACTCTTAATCCACTGAGCTACCCAGCTGCCTCCTGGTTGGGTGAATATTAAAAAGCGATGTTCACCAGGGAATTGAATTAATATCAATCCCCAATAAAATATCATCAAGTCAAAATGAATTTTATGGTAATTTATTTATAAATGAGAAGAGGGAAATAAAGTAAGAAAATGAGAGAGGATAGGGTAGGATAAATAATCTAACAGACTGAGTAATTTGCTCTGACTCCTGGTTCAACCCTGGCAGGTTTAACTAGTCCTCAATCAGAGATGGCCGAAGGCTGAGGGCCAAGGGCAGAGGGCCTGGGATGGATGAAGCAAAAGCTTCAGTCTCAAATCCTCTCTTGAAAGGAGAGTTCCTTCAGAGAAATCCAGGAATATTTAGTCTTTATACTCACGATGTGTAGTTCTGAGGGAGAGATTTAATAATAGTCTTACAAAGGTCTCAGGGTCCCAGCCAGCCAACAAGAGCTCCTTCAGGTCCAAGACATGAACAAGAAGAGAGTTACAGAAAATTGTCACTCCCTTTTAAAGGTACTTCTTTTTCATCATTTCCTGTGCCTTCCTCTTAGTTTAAGTGTCTAATCACAACAGATGCTTTGCTTAGGACTGCTCAGGGGGCAGTCAGTCAATTTTGATTCATCACCCACTCTTGCACAGGTGGGTCACAGACTTAACAATTTGTGAATGAAGTGGTGATGTTTTCACCTTTGGTGATTAAATCTAAGGATGGGCAGGGTAGGTTTAACCTTATCACACATGGTGCATAAATCTGCTGTTGATTATTGGTTGAAAGATTTAATGATAAAAAACAAAAGAAAACTGGAGATAGCTGTGACAATTAGATTAAGTCTACCCTGCCAGTCTTTAGATTTAATCACTAAAGGTGAGAGCACCTCTAATTTTGAGAGGTCCATAACCCTGGTGTGCTAGAGTGGGTGATGAATCAGAATTACCTGACTGCCCCCTAGGCAGTCCTAAGAGAAGCATCTGTTGTGATTGGACACACAAACTAGGATGGAGGCACAGGAAGTGACGCATAAGTGACCCCTTTAAAAAGAGCCCCTCAGTCAGCTGGGCTCAGTCTTCTAGTTTTTCTGGTCTGTGGAGGAGTGCTGGCTGGAATGCTGAGACCTTGGTGAGACTGCTTTCAATATCTTCTTTAGAAGTCCATGTGGTGAGTTTAAAGACTAGCATTGCTGCTATTAGAAAAGTCTATTACATTCAATTGTGCCATAATGTATCAGTCTCTGTGTACAATGTTCTGGTTCTTCCTCTTTTGCTCTACATCAGTTCCTGGAGGTCTTTCCAGTTCACATAGAAATCCTCCAGTTCATTGTTCCTTTCAGTAAAATACTATTCCATCACCATCAGATACCACAATTTGTTCAATCATTCACCAATCGATGAACATGCCCTCATTTTCAATTTTTTTTCCACTACAAAGAGCAAGGATATAAATATTTTTCAACACATATTTTTCTCTATTATATCTTTGGGGTATAAACCCAGTAGTGGTATGGCAGTATCAAAGGAAAGACAGTCTTTTTATGCCCTTTGAGCATTCTGAATTGCCTTCCAGAATGGTTGGATCAATTCACAACTCCACTAGTAGGTTTAGTGTCCCAATTTTGCCACATCCCCTCCAATATTTGTTTTCCTTTGCTGTCATATTGACCAATCTGCTAGGTTTGAGGTGGTACCTCAGAGTTGTTTTGATTCATATTTCTCTAATTATGAGAGGTTTAGAATATTTTTGCATGTTCTAATTGATACTTTTGATTTCTTTATCTAAAAACTACTTATTCATGCCTCTTGCCCATTTATCAATTGGGGAATGGCTTGGTTTTTTTTGTTACAATTGACTTAGTTCCCTACATATTTGGGAGATGAAGCCATTGTCAGGGTTCTGTTATAAAAATGTTTTCTCAGTTTATTGCTTTCCTTCTAATTTTGATTGTATTGGTTTTGTTTGTACAAACCTTTTTTATATATAATCAGTCATTCATTTTATATTCTGTAATGTTTTCTATCTCATGTGGTCTTAAATTCCTTCCTTTCCCACAGATCTGACAAGTATATTATTCTATTTTTACCTAATTTATTTATGATTTCACTCTCTATTTAAATCATTTACCCATTTTGAATTTATCTTGGTATAGGATATAAAATGTTGTTCTAAAACTAATTTTCCCATGCTGTTTTCAAATTTTTCCAGCAGTTTTTGTCAAATAGTGAGTTCTTGTCCCAAAATCTTGGGTCTTTGGATTTATTGAACACTAGTTTGCTGAGGTGATTTACCCTAAATCTATTCCATTGATCCACCCTTCTCTCTTTTAGCCAGTATCATATTGTTTTGATGACCACTACTTTATAGTACAGTTTATGATCTGGTACTGCTAGGCCCCCTTCCTTCACATTTTTTTCATTATTTCCCTTGATATTCTTGATCTCTTGTCCTTCCAGATGAACTTTGTTATACTTTTTAAAGTTTTTGGTGGTTTGATAGGTATGGCACTGAATAAGTAGATTAATTTGGCTGATTGTCATTTTTATTATGGTAGCTTATCCTACCCATGAGCAATTAATATTTTTCCAATTATTTACATCTAGTTTTAATTGTGTGGAAAGTATTTTGTAGTTATATTCCTATGTTTGTCTTGGTAGATAAATTCCTAAATATTTTATATTGTCTAGAGTGATTTTAAATGGAATTTCAAATCACTATATACCAGTGATGGGCCAACTACGACCTGCGGGACAGATGCAGCTCTCTGAAATGTTCTATCTGGCCACAACATTATTCCTAATCTTAAGAATACAATGAGCAGGATACAATGAAACTTTGAAAGAGTTGACTTAGAAACAGACTGACAAATGAGCATTTCCTTTCCTTTGGCTCCCTCTTTAAAAAGTTTGCCCATCACTGCTCTAGACAGTGTAAAATAGACATAATTCTATGTGGGTTTATCTTATACTCTGAAACTTTGCTAAAGTTGTTAATTATTTCCACTTATCTTTTAGTTGATTTTCTAGAATTCTTTACGTACATCATCATATCATCTGTAAATAGTGATAGTTTAATTTCTTCATCGCATACTTTTATCCCTTCAATTTCTTTTTCTTCTCTAATTGTAACTGCTAGCATTTCTATTACAATATTAAATAATAGAGGTGAAAATGGGCATCCTTACTTCCCTCCTGATCTTATTGGGAGGGCTTCCAACTTGTCCCCATTGCAGACAATAGTCACTGATGGTTTTATGTATATACTGTTCATTATTTTAATGAATGGTCCCTCTATTCCTATATTTTAAAGTGTTTCCAATAGAAATGGGTGTTGTATTTTGCCATGTGAACTCTGTTGGTATGATTATTGATATGATAAATTATGTGGATGGTTTTCTTCATTTTAAACCATCCTTGCATTCCTGGTATAAATCTCACCTGATCATAGTCATTCAAATATTTTCTCTTCCTTTTCTGGAGCACTGAAATGGTGCAAAACTTTGAAAATCCTACTTTGACTCTAAATTCCAATCTCCTATTCTGTCCTTCTAAAACTTTCTGCACTGACCTGACACTTCTTTTGCTCACCTTATTTTCATGGTGAAATTCTAAAAGCCAAAGAAAGATGCTTTACTTTCTAAGGTGGGTTTTTCAGAAGATGGTGTATGTGTAAAGAGCAATAATTCACACTGATATTTTACAACAAAATCTTTTTAAATATATATTGCTGTATTTTCAAACTAAAAATCTAAGACTTCCTGCTTTTTTAAATATATAAGTGAGGTACACCAGGAGAAAAGGAGGATAAGGCAATAATGAGAAACATGCTAGTTTTTTCATGCATTTTCTGAAAGATCTCAGTTATACCAAGCAACATTTTAAATAAAAAATACTAGGTGACTTGAAGTGTGGATGTTAAATTTTAACAATGATAAATATATTCAAGGTAAATGAAAACAAATCTCTCATATTTTCTGTCTTGGGGTTGGAGGTGGAAGGAAGGAGGGAGAAAGAAATGAGGGACTGGGAAGTTTGGAAAATCTATATTTTCTGCTATAGTCCAGGAACTCATTTAAGTCAATTGTCATATAACTAGTGTAAGGATGGAATTTTTGCAAGGAGGATAGGACAATAGGAGCCAGAGAAGGAGTGGCTGACATTTCGTGACAGTTGGTGACAGTTGAGACCAAAGAGAATTCTGGGTAATTCCTTGGAGGAGGAATGAGGAGAAGGATTTCGGGCTGAAGACTAGGAGAGGAAGGAGGAGGACAACTCAAATCCAGTCCTGAGGGCTTCCTGAGGATCTTTCTTTGGACATTGAAACCTTGATTCCCTGGTCAAAGGCATCCCATTGCTTCTCACCCATTAAGACTTCAAGAAATGAGTTAGCTAAGTTTGGGGACTTCCATTTTGGGAGCAATTTCTTAGTCTCCTTCCCCCATTACCCAACCTTGCTGAGAGACCCTTTCTGATCTAACTTATAAAAAGCATAGAAATAGAAATAGGAAGAGAAAGAGAAAGAGAGAGAAAGAGAAGGGGCAAGGGGAGACATTGGGGGTGGGAACCGCAGAGGTTCCTACCCAAGTGACGGACCGCATAAAAATAGAGAAGAGGACACCTCCAATGCCCTTCTCCCCTTTCCCCAATCTCTGAATTGTGATTAATAAAAGACATTCACTAGTCAGATAGTGTTCAAGAGTGCCTGAGAGATGAGGGGGAGAAGAATCACAGTTTGGTCTGGCTGCCTCCATCTTGGAGCCAAACCACCTGCTGTGAAGTTGAGTGACCTCAGGGGAGGCTTGAGTGAACACTGCCCTCATTCAGAATCAGATTGGGGTACCACATACCTCGTCTTATAGGGAAGCCTTGTCCTCAACTCTTGTGGGGCAGCATGACCATACAGGTCACCCAGTTTGGGGGTGCCACCCTCTCCAAGTCTCTCAGTGTATATTCTGTGAGAGGGTAGAGCTAGAAAAGAGTCTCACCTCATAGACTCTCTCTTGCTCGCTCCCATCTATCATAACATTGGTTACTGGCTCTCATTATTATTACAGTTTTGGCAGAGGCTCTCTTTATTTTTATACTAGTCAGCTAGTCAAAAGGAGTAAATGAACTTGAAGTCTCCTTGACTTCAAGAAAAGCTCACCAGATAGTGTCATAGTCCCACATCTTCTCTAACATAAAAAAGTACACCATTATTAACACAAATAACAATATTAAAATTTAACCAGGAACAATTTGTTCAACACTAATTTCTCCATACTCACATATTGGGAAATTACTAATCCATTCATTAAATTCAGAATATGATTATAAAATATATAAATAAATGAAAAAGAATAGCTACTTAATTCAATTAAATAAAAAAGGATTAAAAATCTATAATAACTAAGAAAATATATCTGACAGAACTACTTTTTAAGAGGATGCAACTGAGTGCCTGTAGAAGAAAATGAAGCTACCCATGTTTAAAAGTATTTTCTTTAAAAAATTGATAACTTTATTTTGTAACATATTTTGCAATATGTCCTTTCCTTCTTTTACTACCAGAAAGCCATCATATAACTATCATAAAGAAAAAAAAATTGAGAAAAAAAGATTTGACAAAATTAATGAATATATCTCTCAAATCTAACTTTGCAGGAAATGATTCACATCCACTGTCCCCCAGTATTGAAAAAAAGGAAAAGACTCTTCACCACCACAGAAGGAACTGATAGAGCCTGTATACAAATTGAAACATATGTTTCTTTCCTTTGTTGCTTAAATGAATTTTCCTCTCCTGAAATTGATATATCTTCTTTCACAACATGATGAACATGCAAATATGTATTGTATAATAACACATGTAGACTATATATCATAATACCTGCCATCTTGGGAAGGGAGAGGAAAGAGAGAGAAAATGAATTGCAAAATGTCAGAAAAAATTATTACTAAACATTGTTTTGAAATGCAAAAATAATTTAAAGGAAAAAACCAAAACCAAAGAAAAAGAAAAGGAGTCATTTTCAAATGGCCTCAAGATCTTGGTCCTTACAACTGTACTGTTTTTAACATGAATGTCTTCCTGTTCTTCCCAATTATATTTTCATAGGTAATGCACTTGTTTCATATTGCTTTCTTGGTTCTATTGATTTCAGAATTTAATACAAATAAAACAAGAATGAAGGAAAGAATGGAATATTTGTTAAGTATTTACTATGTGAAAGGCACTGTGGCAAGTCCTGGAGAAACAAATAGAAAAAACAACAAAAAACAAACAGATCTTGCCCTCAAGCAGCTCAGCTTTTAATGAGGGAGAAAGCATATACAGAAGGTTTTGACTACAAGTCAGATGAAAAGATCTCATGATACTTTGGATACAACAGTCAAGCACGTGGTAAGGCCTTTTTAAAATGTTATGTCTATTGATAAAATAGATAAGTGGCACAGTGAATAGAACACTGTTTAGAATCAGGAAGACTCATTTTCATGAGTTCAAATCTGCAGACACTTCCTAGCTGTGTGACCCTGGGAAAGTTACTTAATCCTGCTTACTTTAGTTCCTCATCTGTCAAATGAACTGGAGAATGAAATAGCAAGCCACTCTAGTATCTTTGCCAAGAAAAATTCAAAACGGGGTCTAGAATAGTTGGACATGACTGAACCAACTCAACAATAACAGCACTAAATTTATATTAAATCATTTGGGACCACCAGGACGTTGAATAACAAGAACTTTCCCTGTTTGACTTTAATAGCTGTGGTCATAGCACCTAAATGAGCAATTACCAGTCTACATCTGCACATAGATTGCTACTTAGAATGATAACCCAGGGGACTGGAGCAGAAGCATTAGTCCTAGGATTTCTCCATTAGGGCAGAGAAGATATCTTGCTAAGATTGTAGATCATATAGCTAGGAACATGCTGATGCCTCTTTCCCCCTCAAGACACCTGCTGATTCAGCTAGATAGCTTGCCTCTCCTGTTAGTGGAGCTGATTGATCCCTTCTCCATAGGACAATGCCTGTAAGGGCTGAACCAAAGGCAGAACTAATTATCTTGGGGATGTTTCCATGCCTAGGGCTCCTTTGCTTTTACACAGTACTGATTTTAGGGTTATACATTTGCTTATTTTAAAACCTTTTAAATTACTTTTTCAATTGGTCATAACTTTCTAATTTATTAATATGTCTTACATTTTCATTGACTCATCCGAAAGCATGATTACAACTGCCTCCTTTTAATATCATCTAGAATATAATAGATCTTATTTAGTTTCCTCATTTAGAATATTATGTTTATATGTTTTTAAATGTCTTCTATATGGAGTGAGTGGTTTAAAAATTAATCTAATCAATCTAGGTTTATAATTATCCAGTTCTTTCAGTAAATGGATTGTATATACATTCATACTTACTCAGCACCGAATTTATATTCCTCTTTTGACATAACTAATTATTATCAAAAACTTTATGGCTATATTATGCAGAATGCCTAATTTGACATGAAGGCTGCCTTCAAACATTAGAAATGTTGTCATTTGTTTGCAAATTTCCAATGAATAGAAATCACAGAGAAGCATTTTAGTTAAATAAAAGGAAAATTTTCATAAGATCATAAATTAAATACTGGAAGTGATCCTAGAAGACATTTAGTAATGGCATCATTTTAGTGACAAGGATACTAAATCCCATAGAAGTTCTATAACTGTCTCCACAGTCCCATAGATGACAGAACTTACATTTTATCCTAGTTTTCTTACTACAAACTTACCATTCATTCAAGAAGTGTATATAAATATATATGCATACCCATATATACATATATATATATGCAAACACATATATGTGCATATATGTGTTTACATATCTCTATATATGACAAGATCTGCAACTAATACCTGGAGATTTCTGTGTGTATGTTTGTGTGTTTGTGTAGTACAAAAGTAATGTACAAACTATAGAAGGTACTTTAGACATTAAGTTTTAGAAGAGGTGAGTAAAAGATTCATTTAGATTCATTGAGAGAGAGGAAAAATGTAAAAGAAAATCTCTAATTTCCAGTAATCATCTATATGAATTCTTCATGGTTAGCCTATCTTATTAACATCTGCTTTCCTGATTATTTCATCTTGTTCAACTGTTAGTTTTTCTCCTGTTTGTCATTACCTGCAGTATTTATCCTGCATTGATATAAACACTCCTTGTCAAAAACTTTGAATGACTCCCAGATTTCTCCTTTCATTGTCTGCATCTGTCTTTTTTCTAGCCAACATGGTCAAAAATCCCTCATTTATCTAGCTCATTTATTGTACCTTGTAATTCTGTTTCTGCTGGACATTGACACAATGATGTTATGATAATTACAAAATTTTTTGATGATGGTACCATTGACATCTTTTTCAAATAGCACAAATGCATCCTTGATTTCAGAGATCTTCCCTATTGTAAACTACTCAACCAACATGTCTGAGACTAGAGGAAGAAAAAAGGGAAAAAATGAGAATAATTATGCCACTTCCATAGGGAGACTGATGCACTTGTGTTGTAATCACCATCTTTGCTGTAGGTCTGGCCTCCAGGATTAATAATAAGTTTGCTTGGCAGCTCTTCCTTCCACTACTACTTCTATTGTTGCGAAAGCTATCAGTTCTCCCAGTGTAACTTATCCCCCTTCTAAGAACGTTTTCTAATCTTTCTAAGTTCAAAACTGGCCTCAGACACTAGCTGTGTGAGCCTGCACAAGTCACTTAAACCTATTTTCCTCAGTTCCTCATTTGTCAAATTAGTTGGAGAAGGAAATAACAAACCATTCCAGTGTCTTTGCAAAAATACCCTCAAATGGAGTCTTGAAGAAATATACATGATTGAAATTACTGAAAAAGCAACCTTATAATATTTGAGATCTGTAAAAATTAAATTAGGTTTTGATTCATTATGAGAGTTGTAAATGTGAGATTGTTGTGGTCACCGTTTTTAAAAATAACTTAAGTCAAAGAATTCTGTTAGTAGCTCTTAATAATTTAATATAATATAAATACAGCAAAAGAGAGAAATGTAAGAGGGAGGTAGAAAACATTTCCTAGCTAAATATCATAGCTAAATACACTATAATTGCTGATCTGAAGAAATTCAGCTCAACTCCCACAAAAGCTCCCTCAGGTCACAATCTCCATGTGGAAATTCGGTAACCTCTTCAATATAGGTCTCACCAGTGTAAGCTTCTTCCTTCAGTTCAAGTCATCCACCCAGAAAGCCTCCAGCACAGAATCATGTAGAATCTTTCCCCAGGAGAGTCACCTCCTCAAAGAGACAAGGAATGAATGAATGACTTCTCCTCAGTCTCACCTTTTATATTCCTTTTTCCAGGTCACTTCCTATTGCTCCCCCACTTCACAGGAAAATAATCATAGCTTCTCAATTTGCCTAGCATTGTCTGAGAGATCCACCTGAACTCATCAAAAGGATTCACAAGTTCCTTACTGATTGGGTTAAAAACATGGGGCACTCCAAAGTACTTGATTAAGTTCAGAAAAAGAAATTCCCTTTCACAAGATTCATTACTACAATATTCCTTTTTTTTTCATCTACTTTCATAAATTTTCTCGATATTTTAAATCTTTTTTTCCTTCACATTAATTTCATTATTATTTTTTCTAGTTATTTAAACTGTCATTGATAGCTGATTGACCCTGAATGTAAAAATTATATGGTATTGTCATTTTTCTAATATTCAAATGGTTTATTTATGAGCAATTATATTTAAAATTTTTATTTTTCTTTATTATCATAGATATTATTTTATTAATTTAATTATAGAGTTGTTATATTCATTATATGAGTAGGTAGACTCAAATATTTTATACATTCTTTAAACAGAATTTATCTATTTCTTCTTTCTGCACTTATAAATATATTAATACTTAAATGTTTTGTGTATAGTTATGTTGTATCCTGCAACTTTGCTACACTTAGTGCTTGTTTATTTAGTTACTTAGATTGTTAGTTAAGCTTATAGTGTATTTGCTAAAAGTTCATGAAACCTTTTTGGGGAATAAGCATCCTATCATTCGAATTATTCCAATGTAGTCTGAATTAACACTTTTTAGAGATGTTGTAGAGATTTCTACTTCAGGTGATTAGTTCTACTAGATTAACATGAAGACTTTCCAAAGGAAGATTATGTGATTTTCCCCAATAATAATTCTTTTTATTTTTAATTGGCTTAATTGTTTTTGGCACTGATGCATATAATGTATTTTCTTGACGATTATTTTATGACTCTTTACTCAACCCTTTGAAGAAAAGTAATGGCTTCCCACTAATGTTTGCTGAAGCTCTTAAATCACTATTATTGAAATTCCTATAAGTGCTTGTACATTTTCATACCTACCTCATCAAACTGGACAAATTGGAGGAACTCTCCTTTCTCTCACTCAATATGACTCTCCATGGTCACCAAAACAATGGCTCTATATTTTGTCTTAGAACTGCCTTTATTCTTTAAATCACATAATTATGGAAGAAAGGTACTGGAAAAATGAAATTTTAAATCAGAGTTTTTATGTGTTTATTGGTCATAGGCCCTTTGGTTAATCTTGTGAAGCCTATGGACAATTATGATTAATGTTTTAAAAACATAAAATATAAAACATTTCAAAGGAAACTAATTGCATTTAAATGTTGTTATCTATGTCTCTATTTCACAAACAAAACCAAAACATCTAGGACATCAGGTTAAGAATAGCAATGAATGAACTCAGGAAATGCCACTTCTAGGGGTCCTACTAACTAAAGGAAAACTCTGATTGTGTATATGATGAAAAAGACAGACAGACAGGCAGAGACAGAGGGAGAGACAGATGGAGATAGAGACAGAGACAGAGAGACAGAGATTGAAGAAGAGAAAGACAGGTAGAGAGAAAGACATACAGAGAGGGAGAGAAAGGAGAGAGAGAGGGCGGGGAGTGAGAGAGAGAGGAAGAGAAACACAGAGAGACAGTGACAGAGAGAGAGTGCAAAAGAAAAGCAAGTTAGCACTCAAACTTGAACTCATCACCCTCTTCTTCCAGAGTTTTGTTGTGAGGCATTGTAGAACATCTTTGTTTCTCTGGTTATAGATGATATTGAATTCAGTTGACTGTGAGCTGACTTTGCCCAATCTTAGGTATATACATTACCTTAGGAATCAATTAAATTTTTAAAAATTGATTACACCAGTATCTCATTGTTCTGACCAAATTATAGCACTCCTAGCCTCCCCAGATTTCTTTATGAAGTTTTGATGGTTATGTAAAACAACTTATGGAATAGATTCCCAAGACTGTACCTTCACTAAGACTCCCTCCCTGTTGAAATGTATTTAAACCCTTTACCACACCTATCCCCTCCACACACCAGAGCTATGCAGTGACTTTGGATTTCAGTCTTCTAAACTTGGTTAGTCTTCTTTATTGCAAGTTGACATATCAAAGTTTGAGGTGAGGTTAAAAGAAAAAAAAAGTATTGTACTAACTCTTTTCCCTAGCCCCGAATTTTGGCTTGTTGGGTAGGGGTTCCCATTCTCTTTGTCTTCCCAAGCCATTTTCTACTTTCTACTTACCACCCTACATGGCACCTAGGGAGGAAGCTTTCTCTCTACACTCAATAACAAAGGAACAATAGCATAATGAAGTTACATGATTTCGAAGTCTTTATTCCATACAGTAAAATTAAACTTTGATTCCTTCACACTCCATTGTCCCCCTCCTCAATCCCCTGATATGCAATGGGAATCCTGAATCAAGTTTAGTTCAGTCTTTTAAGACGTTAATAAAGCAAAACAAAACAATACATATATATGTGTGTGTGTGTGTGTGTGTGTGTGTGTGTGTGTGTGTGTGTGTGTATAACCTATTGTGATAGATAGATAGATAGATAGATAGATAGATAGATAGATAGATAGATAGATAGATAGTA
Source organism: Gracilinanus agilis (assembly GCF_016433145.1). Taxonomy (NCBI): domain Eukaryota; kingdom Metazoa; phylum Chordata; class Mammalia; order Didelphimorphia; family Didelphidae; genus Gracilinanus; species Gracilinanus agilis. Next base: position 43,105,514 of record NC_058130.1, on the reverse strand, counting down.
CATCTTTGTGTCAGCAGAGAACTAGAAAATGAAGGGTTTCCATCAATTGGGGAATGCCTGAACAAGTTGTGGTATATGATGTAATGGGGACCTATTGTGCCATTAGAATGATAAACAAGATGATTTTAAAATCTGGAAAGATTTATGTGAAGTAATACAAAGTGAAGTGATCAGGACTAGGAAACCATGGTACAAAGTAAAAGAAAAAATGTCCAATGATCAGCTGTGAAGGAATTAAAAATCATCAGCAATTCAAGGACCTAAGACATCTCCAAGGGACTCACAATGAAAAAAGCTATCCACTGCCATAGAAAGAACTGATAAAATCTGTATGCAATATGAAGCATGTCATTCTTCATTTTATTTCCTCCTTGAATTTTTCTTTAGTGTAAGCCATGTGTGTCTTCTTCCATAATAGGATGAACATGGAAATATGTATTGTGTGATGATACATGTATATCCTATATCATATTGCCCATTGTCTTGGGGAAAAGAGAAAGGTGGAAGAAAGAGAGAAAACATGCTTTTTGAAATGTTTGAAAGTGATTATTAAAATCTGAATCGACTTGTAATGTGAAAAATATTTTTAATTAGAAAAACTAATAAACCTAATATATGAGATTCTAGTTGAGTTTATCTGACATTCAGCCACTGAAAATAGAGTATTATACAGTCCAAGGCTCATCAACAATGGAATTTCCTATATCTAGTCTACTGTTCCCATCACTATTTCATCCATTTGCTTGCTTAAAACCCATACTGTTGTATTTTCTGTGAAGTCCTTAACAAATTTACTTTTTTCTCTATTTCTGTCTCTGGTACTTAGCAAAGTGTGAGCACTAGTTGTCTTTAGCTATTATTATTGCTATAATTAATGGAGAATGACTGTTATGTTGATAATAACAGAGATATTTGAGAAGCTGAAGAGATGGCCTGAAACTAGAAACCTGCAGGACTCACTCCTCCCCTCCCTCCCACAGGCTAGAGTGAGTAGCTCCTCCCACTAAGCAGTTGGAAATCAGTTGGAAATGGAGGCAGGACAGATATCTTCAAATAAGACTCAGCCAAGCAAATCTCTAATAATGTTCACTTTCTCAACTTATATTCCCCACAGGTTTGACTGAGGGACAATAGGAGAAGCTTGATGTCCTGATGTTATCAAGAACAGACAAGGATCTGACTTATTTGGCTGGTAACTGAAAGGAACCAAGCTTAATGGTAGCTGTGAGTATGCCCAAAATAATAGTCAGGCACAACTACTAAAAGATGAAATTTTTACTGATAAAGAAGAAGGGAAGGCAGGGAAGGGGTAACAAGGATTTGGATAAGATCTGAGAAGCCCTGAACTGTTAGGTAGAAACTGCCCCTTCCCCCACCCCAGGAGGGAGTGGCAGACTTTATATCTAGTTGGCCCTCAAAGCTTATAATCATTACTTCTAACAAAATGTTATAGCAAGAAACGTCTAATCCCACTAGACAGGCAAACTCCTGGGAAGAAACCAAAATGCTTTTGCCACTAAGGCCACCAAGGCAATCCCCAAACTGGGAACAGCAAACCAAGTGACCTGCTCACCTCAACCCCCAGGAATCAACTGTTACACTGCTTTCCAACTGTTCCCTCACCCAGAGTTCTCCAGAGGAGTCCCCTGGAATTCTGGGTGAGGCTTGACCCTGTATCTTGCAGGAATTCCATCCTGCCATTTACCATGTTACAGTATTTCCCCTTTTCTAGTGGAATTTCCACTGGAAATTCTGCAGTCTTAAGATATTTCAGCACAGTTTACCCCTCTCTATGATATAACTAAGCAACTTCCTAAGCAATTTCTTATTCTTAACAACTTAATCCTATTCTTGCTATTGCTGTGTCTTATGTTAACTATCTACCCCATCAAAGGATGGAAAAAGGAAGGTAAACAAGGGGGGAAAGGGTTTTGTTATAAAGTACAAGCATAATAATATAAAAAACATAGTAACACAACCAAAAAACCAAATTTGTAACAATTACAAGTTGCAATCACCATTCCTAAAGCATGCAAGGAAAATATCTTTGAAACAGTTTCAAATGCAAAATTGCAAAAGACTAAATTGTTTCTAAACTTGTTCCTAACTTATAACAAGAGGAACAGGGTAAAACTATAAGCAAAGTGTTATAAAACCATCTATACAGAAACCTGAAACATTTAATTCTAAGTGTTCATGTTAGTACCTTACTCAAGCTATGTTAATGGGGTTAATACTTCTAAGTTCTAAACTCTTAGTATGTTAATCTTATTCTGTTAGTTATAAGTATGTACAAGGCTATATACATTACTTATTCTCATATTCTATTGTGACTCTCCCTGACTAACTCTGTATTTCAAAGGTCCCTAAAGCTACCTTTCCCTAAGTGGTTAGTAACTCTGTACTATGTGTTAGTAATTATAATACAGGCTATACACAATGCCTATACACAGGTGTAAGTTCCCTTGATGTCAATCAAATCAAAAAACAAACAATGGATCTTTTGATATGCTAGAGACCCTAGAATACCCTTCCATTATATACAGATATTCACATATAATATGTACATATAATATATATATATATAAACATATATATATATACATATATATACATAAGAGACTCTCATTTATTTACATGAGGTCTATGTCAAAAGGTGAATAACCAGTTTTGTGTTGTGTCCAATGAACTAATGAGTGCTGATGCATGCACATTCTTACCCCTTACTGCATGAGTCTTCTGGACACACTGGAAAACCACAATTTTCCTTTTGTAGCATATGTAGTGTGGCATGCAAGCTATCATGTGATGTTTCAATTGTGTAATGCATGTTTAAGACATGATATTGTAGCCTTATGTATTTCTTCCTTCCAGTCCTCTTCCTGCACAGTACTTAATAAAGAATACAAATCCCTTTTGATTGTCCATTCCTTCCTGTCGCCTCTGCTGTGAATTTCTGCACCTTGTAGCTTCTGTGTTCTTCGTTTCTTCTCTGTACCACATGCATACTTGTCTGTTGTCTATCATCTTCTGGGTGGGTAGCTATTCACCTTCTTAATCAGGAACATTAGTTGTTGTCATGTAATTGTGTTAACTTTCATTGTGTTGTTTTTGTGTTGCAAAAAAAATTTTTTTTAAGAATTTCAAGCAGTTCATTTTTCTTCAACAGTACATTCTGTTTGCTGCGGATCTGGCCATGCATTCATTTCATGTTACTCTAATTCAGTTGGTTTTTCATGGTGTTCTTCATGTACAGCATGTTCTTTTACAGACTTCACGTGTGTGATATGGAACCAGGGGTCTCTGTTCTCAACTTTAACACATGTTGGACCAGTTAATAGTACTTGCTAAGGCCCTACCCATTTAGGGTCTAAAGCGGATTTTCTTGCAAAGTTCCTTATGTAGACCATACCTCCTGGTTTAAGCTGATGTAAGCTAAAGTCTAAAGGAACTCTCTGGGTTAGCAAGCTGACATTCAGCTCCAAGGTGTGACAAGAGACCTGACTTCTGGGATGAACTATGCCATGGAGCATGACCATACAGGAGTTCATATGGGGATAAGTNAGGTCCCTAAAGCTACCTTTCCCTAAGTGGTTAGTAACTCTGTACTATGTGTTAGTAATTATAATACAGGCTATACACAATGCCTATACACAGGTGTAAGTTCCCTTGATGTCAATCAAATCAAAAAACAAACAATGGATCTTTTGATATGCTAGAGACCCTAGAATACCCTTCCATTATATACAGATATTCACATATAATATGTACATATAATATATATATATACATATATATATATACATATATATACATAAGAGACTCTCATTTATTTACATGAGGTCTATGTCAAAAGGTGAATAACCAGTTTTGTGTTGTGTCCAATGAACTAATGAGTGCTGATGCATGCACATTCTTACCCCTTACTGCATGAGTCTTCTGGACACACTGGAAAACCACAATTTTCCTTTTGTAGCATATGTAGTGTGGCATGCAAGCTATCATGTGATGTTTCAATTGTGTAATGCATGTTTAAGACATGATATTGTAGCCTTATGTATTTCTTCCTTCCAGTCCTCTTCCTGCACAGTACTTAATAAAGAATACAAATCCCTTTTGATTGTCCATTCCTTCCTGTCGCCTCTGCTGTGAATTTCTGCACCTTGTAGCTTCTGTGTTCTTCGTTTCTTCTCTGTACCACATGCATACTTGTCTGTTGTCTATCATCTTCTGGGTGGGTAGCTATTCACCTTCTTAATCAGGAACATTAGTTGTTGTCATGTAATTGTGTTAACTTTCATTGTGTTGTTTTTGTGTTGCAAAAAAAATTTTTTTTAAGAATTTCAAGCAGTTCATTTTTCTTCAACAGTACATTCTGTTTGCTGCGGATCTGGCCATGCATTCATTTCATGTTACTCTAATTCAGTTGGTTTTTCATGGTGTTCTTCATGTACAGCATGTTCTTTTACAGACTTCACGTGTGTGATATGGAACCAGGGGTCTCTGTTCTCAACTTTAACACATGTTGGACCAGTTAATAGTACTTGCTAAGGCCCTACCCATTTAGGGTCTAAAGCGGATTTTCTTGCAAAGTTCCTTATGTAGACCATACCTCCTGGTTTAAGCTGATGTAAGCTAAAGTCTAAAGGAACTCTCTGGGTTAGCAAGCTGACATTCAGCTCCAAGGTGTGACAAGAGACCTGACTTCTGGGATGAACTATGCCATGGAGCATGACCATACAGGAGTTCATATGGGGATAAGTGTATGTCACTACATGGTTGACTTCTTAAATAAAAGAGAACAATGGGGAGTGCTTGTACTCATTTCAAATGGCTTTCAGAGCACACTTTTCCAATCAGATTTTTAATTTTCTTATTGCAGACCTCAATTTGCCCTGAGGATGAGGGGTGATAGACCCGAATATAAACTTCTCTGTATCCCCAAGGTCTTTTAAATCTCATGCATAATATTTTGGGAAAAGTGTGACCCATAGTCCGAATCTATTCTAGCTGGTACAGAAAATCTTGGGCTTATCTCTCTCAGAAGTGTCTTTACCATGAAGGCTGAGTTGTTTCTCTTTTCAGGGAACACTTCTGGCCATCGAGTCAACCTGTCAATGATGACTAGGGCATATTTGTTTCCTTGACAATTGAGCATTGATATATAATCGATCTGCAAACACTCAAATGGGGAATATGCCAATCGTCTGCCCCCTAGTCCTGTAATTCTGGTCATGCCCTGGTTGTACTGCAAACAAATCTTGCATTTTTGGCATGTTCTAATTGCACAAGTGGATATGCCAGGAGCCGTCCAGTGCCTATGAATGCCATCCACAAGGGATTTGGTTCCATAACAGCCTTTGGCATGCAATGCATTGTATAGGGTATTATATAAAGATCTTGGAAGAATGGGTTTGTCTGCACTGGAAAACCATACACCTCTCACTAATTTGGCCCCTAGATTTTCTATCCAGTGCTTCACTTCCCTTGAGGAGTATGCCTGTTTTAGATCTCCTTCATCCACCAAGGAGAAGTTATACACATGGATGGGACCAAATCGGGCACCATATTTGGCTGTTATATCTGCCCTTCTGTTTCCTAATGAGACTCCATCTACACCCTTTTGATGGGATTGGCAATGCATCACTGCCACTTCTTTGGGTAACTGGACAGCTTCCAAGAGTTGGTTTATAAGGCTCCCATAGGCTATTTCCTTCACACCAGCAGTTATAAATCCCTGATATCTCCAGATTTGGCCAGTGCAATGGACTACATTGAATGCGTATTTGCTGTTGATATACACGTTAATCCTCCTGCTCTGGCCAATTTCGAGAGCTCTGGTAGGACTCAGGATTTCAGCACCTTGAGCACTCTTGGACTTTGGTAGAGCTGCATACCATAAAGTCTCATCTTGAGTCACTACAGCTGTACCTGTATACTGTACCCCATCTAACAGGAATGCAGAACCATCAGTAAACAGTGTCAGGTCTAAAGAGAGCAAAGGGATATTGGTCAGGTCATCTCTAGTTTTCTGAACTATTTCCAAGGTATCTGCATAGCTATGGAAGGGTTCCCCTTCTAACAGTAAGTCTGGCATTAGTGTGGCTGGGTTGATCTCTTTACAATGATGGAAAGTTAGGTTCTCATTGCCCAGCAACACAATTTGATACTGGGATACGCGTTGAGATGTAAATGCTTGCAGGTTGCTGTTTTTCAAGATGGTATCTATTTGATGAGGTGAGTACAGCATAATCCTGCATCCCAAAATCAGATCTGAAGATTTCTTAACCATTAGGGCAACAGCTGCAATTGCTCTTATACATGGTGGCATCCCTCTAGCCACATATATATGGGATTTGGCAGGCTTGTGCCACCTTTTGGCTGATAACGGTTCCCCAATTTTTCAAACAAATGATAGAAACATACGATACTTACATGTGGTTAATGATATCAGTGGGTGATGCTTTGGCATATGTGCCATCAGAGATAGCCATGACTGCAACTTTCTATGTGGCCCTGATGATTTTGAGGAAGGTCTTGGTATTTACCTTTGGGAGAACAGAATAAGAAACCTGGTTTTGGAGCAATTAGTGGAGCACATGAAGACCTTAATTGAGACAAACAAGCAGATCAGGGAAGGAAAGGACCTAGATGCAAAGACAATCATGCAGCTAGAGATTATTGAGAGTGCAGTCACACCAAAAAAGGGGGTGATATCAAACAACAAGCTATGAATACTAAAGAACACTGAAGAACAACAGGTTGCAGGGGCTGAAGCAGCTCCTGTAACTATCATTCCCATTACCAATAGGACAGTGATACAACCTGAGTCGGGCATTATACATGTTCTCAGGGGGTGATCTGAAGATCTTGAAACAGAAGTTTCCCCATTTCTATACAAATCCCCATGAATCAATAAAAGAATACAAATGGGCCATGAGACTTTAGAACCCGACATTTGAGGATGTGGAATTGCTACTATCTGAATTATATGTCCCTAGTGAGAAGCAAAGTTTATATCTGATACAAGAAGCAACCCCAATCTTGCCTTGTGGCCAGAACAACATCAGGACTTAGAGCTCTCCTCACATGCAAACATGGCTTATCTTAAAAGGTGCAGGGAGGATTTAGCAAAAGCAATGAGGCTCCATGCAAGAGAATCAAATTCATGGGGTTCCTTTGAGAAATTAAGTTAAGAAGAGGAAGAACACCCAAGCCTTTACCTGGACAGGCTCTTAGAGGCAGACAAGACTATCCTAGGTTTCAGGGACATGACAGCTGAGGATAACATCCCCCATCTCAGGAGGCAGTTTGTAAAGGGCAGTCTGAACCACATCCAGGTTTATTTCAAGTTGCATTGCCCACAATTGGAGACCATGGCAATTGAAGAACTAAGAAAGATTGCTACATACATCCATGAGTCTAGAGATAGTGAGCCAAAGTAATCAAAGGCCTCTGAAAAGGATAAAGAGATTGCAAAGCTGAAGAGACAACTAAAAGAAGCTCAAAAGGCCAAGGAGATTGAGGAGAATATGGCTCTGATGCCCAGCAATCAGAGGAGCCAGAGCAGGCCTAGGCAATTTTCCAGCAATACTAACAACTCTGTCAAACTCTGTCTCTTGTGCTCGAAACTCGGGCACATTGTTTGTCAATGTAGGTTTAAATCTCAGATAAATTTTGGGAATCGAAGCAATAACAATGACAACAACAGGAGAAACACCTACTATAATTCTAGATACAACAGCAATAATAATAGCAACAATAGGGATGACACCAGATATAGTGGCAAAGTAAAGGCCAGATGTTGTGACCATAACTGTGCTAAATTTAGTAATTCCCCTAGTTTATTAAAAATGGAGGAATATGTATCCGGGAGCCAGGCCTTGTACCAGCTTATGAACCGAGAAAGCAGCCTTAGTTGTTGCAAGGGCAGATAAGGGCAGTGATAATGATGTGACAGAGGAATGTGGGAAAGACAAAATGGGTGCAGAAGAAATTATGAATTATGGGTTGGTGGATGTAACACAAAGTTACAAAGAAATGACTGAGGAGGAGTTGCAAATGGAGGAGGATATAATAGAACTAAAGGAGAGAATTTATGGGAAGAGAAACAGTGATGTGGGGAATAATGGCAGGAAACCAGGCACATCTACACAAGTTCTTGATTCAAGCTTGAAGAAAATAATTGAAGAAGGTGGATACACTGATCAAAAAGTTTTTAATGTAGATGAAATGGGCTTATTCTGGAAAAGGATGCCTTCCAGAACTCATATTTCTAAGAAAGAAACCAAAATGGCTTTTGCCACTAAGGCCACCAAGGCAATCCCCAAACTGGGAACAGCAAACAAAATGACCTGCTAACCTCAACCCCCAGGAATTAACTTTTAAACTGATTTCCAACTGTTCCTTCACCCAGAAGTTCTCCAGGGGGGGTCTCCTGGAATTCTGGGTGAGGCTTGACCCTGTATCTTGCAGGAATTCCACCCTGCCATTTTCCATGTTACAATGACACAGTACCTAGAATGCATTAGGTTCTTAAGTGTTAGTTGAATGACTAAATGATTACTGTCATCACTGTAGTGCCTAGAAATAACCACCAACAGCCCCTGATACTGGCCCATCATTCCTCCCTTTCTCCATGGAGCTACATCCCCAGTTTCAAAGTAGCTCTAGTTCCTCCAAGGGGGAGGAATCAAAAAAGTTTATTATAGGCCATCCTCCAGAAATCCCTGAAGCTCAACACTGACACCTATATTCACCAACACAGAAAAAAAAAATTTAAGTTCTTTATACCTAGATTAGATGATCCAAAGAATTGTTTTAGGGACCTTAGAAATTATGCTGGGAGAAACTTACCCCTACAGCAGGTGTTTACATTTTTGCTTGTGTGTTTATTTATTATTTTTAGGGTTCTAGTAGATCTCAACCTCTGTGGAAAACTCCTGGTAAGGAAACTGCCCACATCCTACTTTGATGCAGAATATCAACCTGAAGACTTAAAGAATTGTTGGGTCCCTTGAGTAGATAGGTAATGTTCCCCATGATCATTCTGTCAGTAAGTGCCAGCAGTAGATTTTAGTCCCAGTGTTCCTAACCCCAAGACCAGTTTTTTATCTACAATGGCATGATGTCTTTCCCAGTGGATATTTTAGAACTTAAAAAAAATAACATTATAAAGGATGATCAGCATATCTATTAATACAAGTCAGAGTTCCCTTCCTACTAAGACAATTTTGTCAGGGGTAAAATGTGGCTTTTTACATGTAAATAAGCCACTATTTCTAACTGATCATTTGGAGCCATCCTGAGATAGCAAATGGAAAATAGTAATCTATAGTAATCATTTGTGCTTTAAAAGCATTGTAACTTTCTAAAATGATCAATTAGTTCATATATTTGAATTAGAGAACCTTGGATTAAATTTAGAGTGATTAAGAATTTTAGAGGTTAAATTCCTTGGTATTGTTATAGACAGGGAATTGATATAGAAAGAGTTTTTGATTCATTCAGAACATCACAGGTAATATGTGTTTTAAGTAGGATTTGAATGCAGGTCTTTCTGACTCTAGCCTTTCACCTATAGGGTGCCATGATGTCTGTCTCAATTAAGTATCAAAGTAAAAGAAATATTTTTCAGAAGTAACATTTTCCCCACCTAGGCTAAATAAGGATGATAGTTTGATTAGACTAATTAAGAATTTTGTTCTAGGAAGAAGAAATGTACAACAGACACTATTTCTCTAGAGCTTAAGTACTAGGGTTAGGGGGAAGATGATAGACTTGTGAGAGGCTAGATGACCAGGAGAAGCTCCATGACCTTGCTTTGGGATTTCAGAATAAGGTTTTGAGAAGATTGAAGGGAATTTATCTTGGAATTTAGTTCTAAAAATATTTTCTATAATCTCCACATGGACAAAGCCCTACTCTCCCTACTTTAGTTATAACTTTGCTTTTAACCACGTTTTTCACTGGAGACAATTCATGTTATATCATGCAAGTAGATTACATGAAATTAGAATCCTCTCCAAATGTCCTTGCATGTATTTCAGAAACCAGTTTAATCCATAAACTACTTACTCTTTGCAAAGGAATATGCATAGCTCTGAGGATGCAAAGTTAAAACAAAATAAGTCCTTGCCATAAAGAAATTTATTCCATTGGAATGTGGGGAGGGATGTAAAATAAACAAATAGATTAGGAAGAAGATAAAAAGAAATAAATATTGATAGATATTGAGATAAAAGGAATAGATGGATAGCTAGTTAGCAAGCTACCTAGATAGATAGATAGAAAGACAGATAGATAGATAAATAAGAGCCAATATCCTCAAAAAGTATTCCAGAGGATAGAACATTTGGGAGCAATATAGAAAAGTGTCATATGGAAAGTAGTAATAATAATAGTTAATATTTATATAGGCCCTACTAAATGCCGACACTGTGTTTAACATTTTGAACATATTTCTTAAAGTAATGCCACAAAATGAATACAAGAGTAAAATAACCAACAAGGAGACTGAGGTAAGCAACTTTCAAGCAGAGAACTTAAGAGTTAGGCAGAGAGCATCTAGTTCACTGGGGTGAGAAAGGAGCACAGCCAGCAAGCAGCTACAATAAGGAGAAAGGAGCAAGCCAACATTAACCACCCCCAACACACACACACACACATCTACTCTTCCAGGTCCTGAGCCTGAGACCAAGCCAACATACAGATACTAAAACACTGCCTAAGCCAAAAGCAGTGCAACCCAACTCACACCTCATAAAGTTACAAGCAAACCTCAGGAATTCCAGGTCAGAGCAGTCTCCTGCAGGTCTGATCTGTGTTTCCCCAGAGCAAGACCAGGAGTCCCAGCCCAAACTTGTGGTAAAGACATGAATCCCAGTTTGGGGCAGTCTGTGCAACACTTCTGGTCAGTTAGACCCAGAGCTGGGCCCCAAGATTTTCTGCAGGACAGTCCCCATGGTACTGTCTTAGGGGAGTCTATGCCTGGATGGCCATTGCCAAAACTCAAGGCAGAATCCTAGGGCAGGGTAGTCTGGGATGAGCCTCACCTGATCCACCCCAGAGTGAAAACAAGAGTCCCAGCCCAAGCCTGAGTCTAGAATTTGAGCCATCAGCAGTATATGAGGTGATTAAATCAGTAGAGGGAGGTGGTTTTCCTAGTTCCCAGACAAAAAGCTATCATACCATCTTGAAAGAACTGAGACTTGCAGATACCCAGAAATAAGGCTAAGGTAGTATCAAGGAAGAACTGAATTTCAAGAGCATTCCTTATCCTCCCTAAGGATAAAACCTCACATTAAAATAAAAAATGAATGTGAAAATAAAAGGATGGGAAAGTAAATAATCAAAAAAGTACCTAACCATAGAAAATTTTTATGGAGACAAAGACCAAGGCACAGACACAGAACAGGATAGTTAAAGCAAAGCAAACACATGCAAAGCTTCAAAGAAAAACATGATTTGGACTCGGATTTTGCAAGAGCTCACAAAGGATTTCAAAAAACAATTAAAAGAGGCAGAGGAAAAAATGGGGAAGAGAAATGAAAACAGTGAAAGAAGAAATGGACTGAAAGAAAAAGAAGGCTCCAAATCTCACAGAAGAAAATCATTTCTTAAAAATTAGAATTGGTCAATTAGAAGCTAATGACATAATGAGATATCAAGAAATAAAAACACAAATTCAAAAGAATGAAAAACCCAGAAGAAAGTATGAAATATCTCATTAAAAACAAACAAACAACAAAAAAACTAAGCTAGAAATAGGTCTAGGAGAGACAACTTAATAATTTTTGACTATCTGAAAGCCATGAATTAAAAAAACAAAGCCACGACATCAGAATACAAGAAATAATTCTTAAAAAAGAGATAGAGATATCTGGTTAAAAGAGATATGGAAAGAAATTATATTATGCTAAAAGCTATTATAAGCAATGGAGTAATATCAATATTAAATACATATGGTATATGGTAAAGCCTTTAAATATATCAAATGGTATAGCCTTTAAATTTTTAAATGAGGAATTAAGTGAACTTCAGGAGGAAACAGACAGTAAAATTATACTAGTGGGGAACCTCAACTTTCCCCTTTCAAATCTAGATAAATCAAACCGAAAAAACAAAAACAAGAAAGAAGTAAAGGAAGTGAACAGAAGCTTAGAAAAGAGAGTACTAACAGATCTCTGTAGAAATTGAAAAACAATAGAAAGGAATATACCTTCTTTGATTCCTACACAAAAATTGACCTTGTATGTGAGCATAAAAGCTTCACAACTAAATGCAAAAAAAAAAACACAACAAAAAACAGAAGTAATAAACACATAATTTTCAGATCATAACACAACAAAAATAAGAAAGAAATCTCCATTGAAAGACAAGTCAAAAATTAAAAGGAAACCAAGTAATTTAATGGTAAAAAATGATGGGTTAAAGAATAAGTTATAGAAACACTAAAAATTTTATTAATGAAAATGACAGTGTGGAGGCAACATATCATAATTTATGGGATGCATTCAAAGTGGTACTTAGAAAATGTATAACTTAAATATTTGCATCAATAAAATAGAGAAAATGAAGGTCAATGAATTGAGCACTTAACTAAAAAACCTAGTAAAAGAACAAATTAAATATTCTCATTTAAAAACTGAATTGGAAATCTTAAAAATTAAGGTAGAACTTAATAAAATTGAAAATAAGAGAATCATTGAGGGCATTGGTTAATTTGATTTTAAAAAAGAAAAAGAAAATCAAGTAATCAGTATCGAAAATAAAAAACTGAAATCACTATCAATGGAGAGGAAATCATTAGGAGCTGTTTTACCCAAGTATATGCCAATAAGTCTGATAATCTAAAGTGAAATGGATGAAAATTTGCAAAAATAAAAATTGCCCAATTTAACAAAAGAGGAAATAGAATCTTTAAATAATCTGAACTCAGAAAAAGAAATTGAACAAGCCATCACTGAACTCCTTAAGAAAAAATCCCCAAGGCCAGATTGATTCTCAAGTGAATTCTATTAAATATTTGAAGAAGAATTAATTATAATACTACATAAATTATTTGGGGAAATAGGCAGAGAAGGAATCCTACTAATTTCTTTTTATGTAACAAATATGATACTGTTACCTAAGCAAGGAAGGGCAAAAATAGAAAAAGAAAATTATAAATTAATTTCATTAATGAAAATGGATGCACACATTTTAAATGAGAAAATAGCAAGGACACTATAACAATATATCACAAGGATTATTCACAAGGACCAGATGGAACTTACACCAGGAATGCAGGACTGGTTTAATATTAGGGAAATTATCAGCATAATCAACCATATCAATAAACAAATTGTAGAAATCATAGATTATCTCAATAGATGCAGAAAAAGTCTTCAACAATATACAACATTCATTCCTAAAAACAAAACAAATTAAAACTAGAAAGAATAAAAATAAATGGGTCATTCCTTAAAATAAATAGCATCTACCTAAAATATTCAGCAAGTATCATCTGCAATAAGCCTTCCCATTAAAATCAGGAATGAAGCAAAGTGGCCCATTATCCCCACTATTATTTAATATTGTATTAGAAATACTAGCTTTAGAAATACAGAAAAAATAAAGAAATTAAAGAAGACAATGAAGAAACTAAACCATCACTCTTCAAAGATGATAAGATGGTATACTTAGAGAATCCTAGAAAATCAACTAACCCTAACCCTAAAAAACCTAGTTGAAATAATTAATAAATTTGGTAAAGTTACAGCATACAAAATAAATCCACAAAAATTGTCATCATTTGTACATATTACCAACCAAGTCTAACAGTGAGTTAGAAAGAGAAGTCCCAATTAAAATCACTCTAAGCAATATAAAATACCTGGGCCTCTACTTGCTAAGGCAAACCAAGGAATTATATGAACATATTTACAAAACACTTTTTACACAAATAAAATCAGATCTACATAATTGTGAAAATATCAATTGTTCATGAGTAGGCTGAACTAATATTCTCTATATAAAATTCTATCTGAAGTTATTTATTCAGTGCCATATCACTGAAACAACCAAATAATTATTTTATAGAAGCAGAAAAAAATAATAACAAAAATAATCTGAAAGAATAAATGTTAAGAAAATCAAGGGAATTAATGGGAAAAAATGTGAAGGGAGGTACCCTAGCAGTACCAGATCTCAAAGTAGCAATCTTCAAAACAATCTGGTACTGGCTAAGAAATAGAATGGTAGATCAATAGAATAAGTTAGATACACAATATACAGGGGTAGATGATATTAGCAACTTAGTTTTTGCTAAACCCCCAAATCCAAGATTTTGTAATAAGAATTTAGTATTTAACAAAAACTGGGAAAAATTGGAATAGAAATAGGTACAGACTAGTATCTCAAACTCTATACTGAGTGTAGGTCAAAATGGATATACAATTTACATATGAAGATTGATAGCATAACTAATTTAGTAGAAAACTGAATAGTTTACCTGCCAGATTATTTGGAGAAGGGGAGAATTTATGACCAAAAAATAGAGAGTAGTAAAAGATATAAAATGAATAATTTTGATTATATAAATTAAAAAAAACATTTGAACAAATAAGACTATTGTAAACAATATTATAAATATTAAGGGAAACAACAATCTGGAAATTTTTTATAAAATATATATGATAAAGGTCTAATTTCTCATATTAATAGAGAAATACATCAAATTAATAAGATTAGAAACTATTTATCTGTTGAGAAATGGTCAAAGGACATGAAAAAGAAATGTTCAGATAAAGAAATCAAAGGCATCAACAATCAATATGAAAGAATGTTCTAAATATCTCTTGATCTGAGAAATGCACATTAAAATTCTGAATTACCACTTCATATCTATCAGATTGGCCAATATGACAGCAAAGGAAAGTGATACATTTTTGAGGGGATGTGGCAAAATTGGTTGTGAATTGGATGTGGCATTGTTGGTGAAGTTGTGAATTGATCCAGCCATTCTAGAGGGTCATTTGGAACTAAGTCCAAAGGGCTATACAACTGTGTATATTCTTTGTTCATGTAATACCACTACTATATCTATATCCCAAATAGATAATAAAAAAGGCAAAAGGACCTACTTGAACAAAAGTAATTTATAGCAGCTCTTTTTGTAATGACAAGAAACTGGAAATTGAAGCTATGGCCATCAATTGGGGAATGGCTGATAAAATTGTGATAGAGGCTGGTGATGGAATACTATTAACAATACAATGATCAAAGAACTATCCTGAAAGATTTATGATGGGGAATGCTATCCACCTCCAGAGAAAGAACTGCTGGAGTCATCTTTCACATCATATTTATGGTTTTATTTTGCGGTTTTGGTTATGGATGAATTTGTTCTTACAAGAATGACCAATAAAGAAGTATCTTGCAGGACGATAAAAATAATTTTTTAAAAAGAAAAAAATAAGAGATGTATTTTTTACACTAGAGAAAAAGATATGGAGAAAATAAAATGAAGAATTGCTTGCTTCAATCTGATTTCAGATTCTGTCAGTTCCTTTTCATCATGAGACCCTTGAAGTTGATCTGGTTCCTTGCCTTGCTAATCAGAGTTAATTCTTTCACAGATAATCATCATGTTATTGCTGTTACTGTGCACAATGTCTCTTGTGAAAGAAATATAGTTTTATTTCCTTTATATTAGTGATTATGAACCAAGTGATCACATAAAATCCTTTAGATTAGTAACTATAAATGTAATTTTAGAAAGTTAGTTATTACTAACTTATTAGCATTTAATAAGTTATTAAAATAAATTGCATATTGGATATCAATTATAATATTAGAATATAGGCTATAGTAATGGAAGGGATATAGTTTTGTGTATTAGAAAGTTATAGCAATTAATGATATTGAATACTTCTGTTGGAGGAATAACTTTAGGTCTGGAAAGTTATGTAGGGAAGCTGAAACTCTTTCAGAAGTTGTGTTCATTGGGAATGGCAAGTGTACAGATGGCCTGATGAGAGCATATGAAAACAATTTTGGCATGTCTTGAGGTTGTTTGGTCCTTTGAAAAGTTAGGCCAATTATAGCTCCCAGAAGTATTATGGCCAAGAAAGGTAACTTTGACCTAAGTAGCATGATAAATTCTGGAGGATTCGTTAATTTTCTTACCTTAATCTTGTACTAAACTTGTACTTCATATTAAATATTCCAAACCCTTGTCACCAAATTCTATAGCATGTTCCTTAACATATTCTGTATCTTCTGCTTTGTTAATGACTTATGATAATTAACTTAAAAATCTTTAAAACACAGTGTTGAACTAAAGGACGTCTCTTCCACAGGCTGGGCATGGTTAGAGCTCCAGCTTTAGTATACAACAGTTAAAAGTTTGGATCTTCAGATTATAATTTTGGCCCAGAGTTTTCTTTTTTCCTAACATCTGGTTCTATTCACTTCACTGTGCATCACTTCCTATAGCTATTTCCAGGTATTTTTTGGCCCTGTATTATTCCATTCTGCAACCCACCTGCTTCAGGTAGCACTTAAATTCTATTTTAAAAATTGCTTTTAGTCTTATAATCAATATTAAGTATTGGTTCCAAGGACTAGGAAACGGGAGTTAAATGACCTTCCCAGGGTTACACAACAAGGAAAGCAAATTGGAACCAAGGACCTCCTATGTGTAGGCCTACCTTTCTATCTACTATGCCACCTAGCTGCCTCTTTAATTGTCTTTTGGAGAAAAGAAGGGTTTTTTGCAAGGTATATTTGAGGAGGAGCAACATTCATTGGTTAAGAGATGGAATTATATATTTCAAAAGCAAAAGAAATTGTCATTGGCACTTGCAAATATCCATTGATGCCAAGCATAAGCTGTGATCAATAAAGATGCCTTTTGGGGCCCTGATTTCATACAACCCCAGTTAAAATATATTAATGCATACCAAACTAACTGTTATTTACTCGGTTAAAGATTCTGAAGAGTCATTGAAATGTGTGGATTTTGACAAGTGATAGGAAATACATTAACAAGTTGGACTTGGAGAAAATATTATCTGAATGTTTAGCAGGTGTAGTTCATTTCTATTATATTCTGTGAGAAGTATAACACTATAATGAATGTGGAAGAAGGGAAATCTGCTACGTGATTTGCTCAAACTACAAGTAACAGCTGAGTGGGAACTGAAATCAGGGCAAATTCCATGAAACACAACACAGGATGGTGTCTCTGATGGGTCAATTTTTTTCTTTTAATGTTCCAAGAATCTATTACATATTGTTATTATGTTTGGCTAGACCCAGGAGGCAGTATATAAAAATCTGTATATTAATGGCATATACATGTGAGTAGTGACTGCATTTTTATAGAACTAGCTTTACTGCAGAAAATGTAGTTATTTGGGGATCTCTGCAGCTATAAACCTGTACATAGATTTTTACAGTGCTGAGTAAGCTGGGATAAAATTAAAACATAAAATTTCTCTATGTTTCTTTGGTTATCTTTGGGACATTATTCATTGGGGAATGTTTTATTTCAAGTGGCAAATGCATCGAAATGTACTTTTTTTTCTTCCCTTGATGTGGACCAAATTAATGAAACTAATATAATAGGCAGACAGAAATCTTCTGTGTTAAGGCTCTTGCAAGACACTTTGCATAGAAATGTCCCTGTGTTTTGACACTGATTTCCTGTTTTCTGACAGTGCTATAATTTGCTTTAAGAATTGTTTTAATCAGTTGCCAAATGCTTCTTTGGCAGTGCCCGGTAGAAATAATTGAATTTTTCAAAAGTTGTAGAAGCAAAGCTGGAGTATGATAAAACACTTTCCATTTGAACCTTTTCCCGGCTTTCAAACATAGGGTCTAATTACAGACACAGCTAACTTAAAGGAGCTGATCATGTAAGAGAGCAGTGATGAAGCTGTACAGGTTAGCTTTGACATTATATCACTGTCTTTTTCTTTAAGCAGAGAACCCCTGTTATTGCTGCAGTGGCCAGGAAGACAGTATGTAATTAAGGCTCTCTTCTGCCTCCAATGTTAAACTCATAGTTTCTAGGAGCTTGTAAATCCAGGAGGGTAAATCTCCATAGGGCCATCTCAAATCAAGGAGGATATTTTAAAATTGATTAGAGAAAAGAATCATATTCTTAGACCTTAAAGTGGGGTTCTGAATTTTTGAATGCCTATATATAGATCTATTTAAAATAAAATCACTGTCTATTTTGGAGGGAAAAAAGAAAAGTCCATAGGCCTTTTTACAATCAACCTCTAAAGAGAGTGTCCTCCTTTTCATATATGGTGAAAATGCACCTTAGAAAAAGAGTGAAGGACAAAGATGATCAATACTATATTGAATCAGATGATTGGCTTAAATTCCAGTCTCTTCCATCTTGATCTTTTAATGAAACTAGGGTATGATTTTTCCCCTTCTGAACATTAGTTTCTCTTTGGTAAAATGGAAAGAATAATACTTGTATTATTGGCTTCACATGGGCTTTTGTGAATTTCAAGTTCACTGACATGTAGATAATGTATTATATCCTTCTGAACAATAATTAAATTGATTTCTCCCATCTTAAAGTTACCCCTTTGGCCAATTTCATCATATATTTATAATATATAAAGTATATTAAAATATATATTATATATGTGCCTATATATATACACACACAGTGGGTATTTAATAGATTCTTGCTGATTGCTTTATTGATTTTTTTTAAAAATATCTCCCCCCCAAAATCTATGTCCCTCAGTTGGGAAATGGCTAATGTCATCAGTGGCTCTTTGGCATATACATATAACAAGATATTATTATGTTTCAGGAAACAATAAATAATATAAAAAGAGAATCATGGAAATGGATATAAAGTGATGAATAAAATGAAGTAAATAAAAACAGAAAAAAGTGACTAAAACATTATAGACAGAAAAATCAACAAAGCAATTTAAACTGAATGTTAAATAACTATGATGGTCAAGTTTGTCCCCAAAAAGAAACGTGAGAAGCTATCATGTCCCTACACACACACACACACACACACACACACACACACACACACACACACACACACCACCTCTTTGATGAAGTGAAGGGCTGTGGTATGGGCCATACTTCTTATAATATCAGTATTTATTGATTTCTTGGTTGGCTTTTCCATACCATTTCTATACCTATTTTATTCTTCATAATAAAAGTTGGGTTTTCTGAGAGGGAATTGGAAAAGTACTGCCACAGAAAAGTTATAGACAAAAAATTTTAAAAAATTATTTTATTTTTTAAAGTTAACTTTGTGCCAGGTAATGGGCTATATATTACTGGGATCTAATCCCCCCCCAAATAGTGACTGTTCTCTAGGTCCTTACATTCTACTTTTGCAGATATATCAGATAAAAATCTAAAACAAGCAAGGTTAAATTACTTGCCCAGAATAATTTTAAAGAATTAAAATTAAGTGTTTGACTAAATATATGAGATTCTAAAATAGTACTGTGGTCGCTGATTTAAAAATATTATAGCTTAAGTCAAATTGACTTTCAGTAGCTTCATTTACAAAGAGGGGGAAAGAGTGAAAGTAGAAAAATTCAAAAGGGTAAAGTAAGAAGTCTAAATGTTGCTATGGTCCCCTACTCAACCTACACAGGACTTGTTAACCCCTCAAATGGAGGACTCTATGGTGAATTAAACAAGGATTCAACCCATCGGGCCTCCTCCAAGAAAGAGATGTCTCTCTGGAACTGATCTTTCCAGAAGCCAGGAAAGGAGGGCCAGCTTCTCAACCAAGCTGAAGCTCCAAAGGAAAAGGTCCAGTAGAAACAGTCCAAGAGCCAGAGTCCCAGGTTGAAGTCCCAAGTCATAATTCCAAGCTGCAGTCCTAGTCCAAGATCCTCCAAGCTAGAAAATTCAGAGACCACCTTGGAAAGGAACTTAAGGACTTTTATAGTCTTTTTTCCACATAACCCAAGGGGTGGTCAGTTGCTTCTGGAGTTGACACCCACTTTTAGCAAGTGGCTTGTGGACCTCCCCTACTTAGTGTTAAGTAGGGGAATTTTCATTTTTTGTTGATTAATTAAAAAATAGGCAAGTGGAGAGTTAGTCTTATCTTCACAGCTAGTTTAGTGTCTGGGATCAGATTTAAACTCAAATCTTCCGGACTCTGGTGTTCTAGTTACTGAGCAACCCAGTTGCCCCCAAAATAATTGTTGTAGTTCATTGTTTTGTTTTTCAGTCTTGTCTAATTCTTCATGACCCCATTTGGGGTTATCTTGGCAAAGATACTGGAATGGTTTTCTATTTCTTTCTCCAATTCATTTTATAGATGAGGAAACTTAGGCAAACATGGTTAAATGACTTGTACAGGGTCACACAACTATTAAGCATATCAGGTAGCATTTGAATTCAAAATCATCTTCCTGACTCCAGGAGCACCAAACTATCCACTGAGCCATTTAACCAAAATAATAAAAAGTTACTTGAAGAGAATGAGAAAAATAGGAGAAAAAATTTCTCTGCATGCATCGATGGTAGCAAGGCAAAAAGACAATAGATCTGAATGCCAAAGTCTGTTACATTTGATATGAATTTTAGGCTGAAATAGAAAGTAAGTAAAAAACAGTAGTGTAAGGTAAACCTGAAAAGGGAGATTGGAGCCAGATTGTTGAAGCATTTAAACCTCAGATTCATGAGTTCCTACATTTGCATTTTTGCAGGTAGGCTACAGAGTAGATAGAACACAAGGTTTGGAGTCTAACCTGTGTACCTATGTTCAAATTTGACCTCAGAGAGTTACTAATTATGTGATCCCAGTTAAATCACTGTTTGCCTCAGTTGCTTCATGTATAAAATGATGATATTAATATTTTGCAGGATTGTTGTGAGGATCAAATGAGATAACAATTGAAAAGTACTTAGCCCATTCCATGGCATGATAGATGCTCTATGAATGTTAGCTATAATTATAATAATTGTTGTTATTATACTGAAAAACAATTTCTAATTCTCATTGATATGAGATTTTCTTTGCATTGGTTAATATTAATGATTGGATCCTACCATTAGATTAATGGTTGGATCCTACCATTGGAGGGACAGAGCTGGTGAAAGCAGAAAAACTCCAGTCTCTTCAGATTTTATTTGGTTTTCATTCTCTTCAGGCTCTTTAATTGCTTGGGCATTTCTGGTTTCCTTCTTTGTTAAAGAGGATGAAAATAACAACCATACTTGAAGCTGCTGAAAGGAAAAAAAGATTCTGTAAAGAAGCCAACAGGAAAAGAGGTGGCAGTCTCCATCATAGCCCTATCCCTATTTTGATATACTAAAGATTTAAGGGAAATTTTTCTGGGTGAGATCTGGGGCTCTCTCTGATAAACTGAGAAACTTGATTTCACTTTTTTTTTTTTTTAGCCCTTGTACTTTGGTGTATTGTCTCATAGGTGGAAGATTGGTAAGGGTGGGCAATGGGGGTCAAGTGACTTGCCCAGGGTCACACAGCTGGGAAGTGGCTGAGGCCGGGTTTGAACCTAGGACCTCCTGTCTCTAGGCCTGACTCTCAATCCACTGAGCTATCCAGCTGCCCCCTGAGAAACTTGATTTCAAAGGAGAATATTACTTTATTCTACACCATCAAGTATATATTCTCCTATATTTAATCTTTCTCATTTCTGTTTTGCTGTTGAGTTGAATAAGTAGTTTTCATTGTACTTTGCTATGTTTGTTTATAATGCAATTGTTTTTTTAATGGGAATTTATGAAGAGGCTAAGTTATCAATGATATTGAATGCAAACAGAACATATTTTATTTGTTCCTGAAGGCAATAAGAAATCACTGAAGTTTACTAAGTAGTGGGGTTGTATGATCTGACCATGTTTTAGGAAAATCATCATAATACCTGAATGAGGATAGATTGGAATAGTGAGAGAATTCATGGTAACAGACCTAGTAATAGGTAATTAAAGTGATAAAGGTAAGAGGTAATGAGGGTCTGCGTTAGAGTAGTGGCAATGTTAAAACAAAGTGCATCATATATTTGAAAGATGTTGCAAAGATGAAGTCAACAAGACTTTGCAACTGCTCGATTATCGGAGCCAGAGATATTAAGGAATCCAGAATTACTCTCTGTTTGTGAGCCTGAGTGACTATGAGGATGGTATCATCAAACATAGTAATAGAGAAGGTAAAAGGCAAGAAAGACTTATGGAGGAAAATACTGAGCTCTCTTTTGGACATAATGAGTTTGAGATGCCTTTGGATATCCAGTTTGAAATTTCTAAAAGGTACTTGGACAGGCAAGACAGGTAGTCAGCAAAGAGATTGAGTCAGGAAAGGTATATTTGAGAATACTCAGCATAGTGATGGTAATTAAATCCATAACAGTTTATGAAATATTCATATGAAGTAATATAGAAGGAGAAGAGAAGAAAGTCTAGTACCAAAAACTGAGGACACTTACTGTTTCAAGGCATAATCTAAAAGAAGAACAAGAAAAGGAGACAGAGATGGTAAGATAAATAGGAAGAAAAAAAATAGGAGAAAACCCAAGAAAGAAAAGTGTCCTGCAACCCTAGAGTAAAATTAATCTAAAAGGCAAATGATCAGAAGTGTCAGAGGATGAAGTAAGGTCAAAGAGAATGAAGATTGAAAAAAAGCCATTGTTTTGGAAAATAAGAAAATAGTGATTTTGGAGAGAGCAGTTTCAGTGGAATGATAAATTAAGAAGCAAGATTTAAAAGGTTAAAGGTGAAATAAGAAGAATTGGAAATATCTATTATAGCTGGTCATTTCAATGAGTTGAGCTACAAAAGGGAAGTTAGCAGCAAGGATGGATGAACCAAGTGAGAATATTTTCAGGATAGGAGAAATATAAGAATATGTGTAGACAGTAGGAGATAATCCAGGAAGAAGGATGAAAAAAATAGAGATTAGGGAGGAAAAAAAGTTGAAGGAGACAGGGTGGAGTGAGATTACTTGAAAAAGGCAAAGGGAATTTGATATAAGGGCTTCCGGGTTAAGATGGCAGCAGAGTAAAAAGCAGCTGCTTAACCTCTCCTAACCAAAACATATAGGAATCCTCAAGGGGACATAAAAACAAATCCAGAAAAATGAAGGGACCCTACAACAGGGCACAGCATTGAACGTATATGGGTTCGGGACATTTCCATGCTATAAGGGGGTGAAATAGCTCTCACTAAAACGCAAGCTGAGCAACCCCCTTCCCCTCCACACCACCTAAAGGGCCAAAGTCAGCTCACAAGAGTAAGAGCAAATTTGGGGCATCCATTAAGTCCTTGGCAGCCACCCGGGGTCTCCTGAGAGCAGCAAGACTTAAGATCCCAAGAGGCTAAAGAACCCTCAGACTTTGAACACAGACTCTGAGAGCAGGCAGGGTCTCAGCTTCAGACGCAGATTCTGAGCGCAGGCACAGACCTTGGGTGGGGACCCAGTGCAGAGGGGTACATGACTGTGAAAGAAGCTCCCTGAAACAAGCAAGGGGACCACCAGGAGGCTTGACCTTGAGAACAACTAGACCTGAGACCTCAGGAGCCTAAAGAGCACAAACAGACCCTGGGCATGAGGATAAAGCTGAGAGGGTGCTGGGCTAACAATGGAAAGCCAGAGACAAGAACCCCAGTAGGGAAAGATCAAGAAGAAATGTTTAACACTTGACAACTTTTACACAGAAAAAATCCAGACAACAGAGCAAACAGCAGAGGAGAACAAACAAGTAATCATATCCAAACCTTCCCAAAAATATGAAAACTGGTCACAAGCTCTTGAAGAGTTCAAATCTGAGATTATGAGAAAGATGGAAGGGATCTGGCAAGAAAATAACAGTTTAAAAGGGAGAATTTTGCAATTAGAAAGTGAGGCTCAGAAATCAAATGAATTGATAAGCAAATTGAAGACCAGAAATGACCAGCTGAAAACCTTGAAGAACCAAAGAGACTAGATGCAAAAGGAAAACCAAAAGATTATAGCCCAAAACCAGTCTCTAAAGACTAGAATTGGGCAATTAGGAAAAGATGCCCCCAGATCAAAATAATTGATAAGCAAATTGGAGACCAAAATCAAACAGCTTGAAAACAGGATAGACTAAATTGAAAAGGAAAATCAAAAGAATATAGCAGAAAAACAGTCTCTAAAGACAAGAATTGGGCAAGTAAAAGCCAATGATCTCTCAAGACAACAAGAACAAATAAAGCAAAGTCAAAAGACTGATAAAATAGAAGGAAACATGAAATATCTCACGGAGAAATTGACAGATAAAGAAAACAGGTCTAAAAGAGACAATTTGAGAATCATTGGTCTTCCTGAAAAAGCAGACATTAATAGAAATTTGGACTCCATACTAAAAGAAATTATTCAGCAAAACTGATCTGAAGTTCTACAACAAGAGGGCAATATAGACATTGAAAGGATCCATAGATCACCCTCTACACTAAACCCTGCAAAGACAGCCCCCAGGAATATAATAGCCAAATTCAAGAGCTTCCAAGTAAAAGAAAAAATTTTACAAGAAGCCAGAAAGAGACAATTCAGATATCAAGGAGCACCAATCAGGATCACACAAGATCTGGCAGCTTCTACACTACAAGATCACAAGGCTTGGAATACGATATTCAGAAAGGAAAGAGAACTGGGTCTACAACCAAGGATCACCTACCCATCAAAACTAACTATATACTTCCAGGGGAAAGTATGGGCATTCAACAAGATAGAAGGTTTACAAGTATTTGTACAGAAAAGACTAGGACTAAATGTAAAGTTTGATATCCAAACACAAAAATCAAGAGAAAAATGAAAAGGTAAATAAGAAACAAAGGGGAAAAAAAGAAAATGCTTATTTTTAAATTTGCCTCTTTAAGGGTTTCAATAAGATCTAATTATTTGTATTCATATATGGAGAAATTTATGTGTAATTCTCTGTTGTGAACTCTATTCACCATTATAGTATTCACTATTATAGTAATTAGAAAAATTATTCATAGGGAGAGGTTGGAATACTAAATGGTCTAAGATGATATTGGGGTGGGAAAGAGCAGGGTGAATGGTAGAGGACACCAAGAGAAACTTGAATGAATAAGAAAAATAGGATATTCTATTACATACAAAGAGGGCATGGGAAGGGCAAGGGAAGAATACTATTATAAGAAGGAGAGGAAGAGAGCATTAAGAGGTAATAGTTAAACCTTACTCTCAGTGTAATTAACCCTGAGAGGGAAGAGTAGCTATATCCATTGAGATATAGAAGTCTCTCTAACCATACTGAGAAAATCAGAAGGTATAAACCAAGGGGAGCAGAGGAGTGGGGAGGTCAAAAAAAGGAGGGTAGGACAAGGGGGAGGGAATTCATTAGGCCTTAAAAATAAAAATAGGGGAATAACAATGGAGGGGGTAGAAAGGGTAGTAAATCAAGGGAGGGGAAAAGGGTTACTGGTTTAAAAGAAATCACTGGTTTAAAAGGAAATAGCCTAAGAAGAATGGGGTAGAACTAATAGAGGATACCAAAATGTTGAGTAATACACAACTGATAATCATAACTCTGAATGTGAATGGGATGAACTCACCCATAAAGTGGAAGCAAATAGCAGAGTGGATTAGAAACCAAAATCCTACCATATGTTGTCTACAAGAAACACATATGAGGTGGGTGGGCATACACAGATTTAACGTAAAGGGCTGGAGAAAAATATTTTGGGCTTTGAATGAGAAAAAGAAGGCAGGAGTGGCAGTCTTCATAACAAAAAATTTGGACAGGTGTCTAATTACTCAAATATACAAAGAGTTAAATAAGTTGTATAAAAAAATCAAGCCCAATAGATTAATGGGCAAGGGACATGAATAGGCAATTTTCAGATAAGGAAATCAAAACTATCAATAATCACATGATAAAGTGTTCTAAATCTCTAATAATTAGAGAAATGCAAATCAAAACAACTCTGAGGTATCACCTCACACCTAGCAGATTGGCTAAAATGATAGAAGGGGAGAGTAATTAATGTTGGAGGGTATGCGGCCAAATTGGGACATTAATGTATTGCTGGTGGAGTTGTGAACTGATCCAACCATTCTGGATGGCAATTTGGAAGTATGCCCCAAGAGAGATAAAATAATGCCTGCCCATTAATCCAACCATAGCATTGTTAGGTTTGTACCCCAAAGAGATCATAGATAAACAGACTTGTACAAAAATATTTATAGCCATAAAACTGGAATATGAGGGTATGCCCTTCTATTGGGGAATGGATGAATAAACTGTGGTATATGCTGGTGATGGAATACTATTGTGCTCAAAGAAATAATAAACTGGAGGAATTCCACGTGAACTGGAAAGACCTCCATTAATAGATACAGAGTGAAAGGAGCAGAGCCAAAAGAACATTGTACACAGAGACCAATACACTGTGGTAAAATAGAATGTAATGAACTTCTATACTAGCAGCAATGCAATGATGCATAACAATTCTGAAGGACTTATGGAAAAGAACCCTACCCACATTCAGAGGAATAGCTACAGGAGAGGAAACACAGAAGATAAGCAACTGCTTGTACACATGAGTTGAGGCGGACATGATTGGGGATGTAGACTTGAAACTACCACACCAATGCAACTGTCAACAATTAGGAAATAAGTCTTGATAGATGACACATGTTAAAACCAGGGGAAATGTGCATTGGCTATGGGGGGAGGGATTATATGGGGGGGGGTGAAGGGCAAAGTAAGAACATGAATCATGTAACCATGATAACTTTTCTAAAAAATAAAAACTCTTTAAAAAAGAAGAAAGAAAGAAAAAGGCAAAGGGTTGGCCTTGGTAAGGAGTAAGGCAACTTCATCATGTGAGATAATAGGAAAGGTGGAAAGAAGTGGCAAAAGACAAATGGGTCATCTTAAATAAAGAGAACAGAGGAGGGATTTCTTAGTGAATAACCTCAGTTTTTATTTAAAATATGTCATTTCCCTCTTGTCATTCTTTTAAATAAAATTGTTGCTCCTTTCTATGATTTGTTCTGCAAACCACACATGGTTCTAAGGCAGAAGTGTGGTAAGGAATAAGCAACTGATGTTAACTGGCTTGGTCAGGATACCACAGCTAGGAAGTATTCAAGCCCATATTTGAGCCTAGGAACTCCTGTCACCAGGCCTGGTTCTTCATTCACTGAGCCACCTAACATCTGTAGCCCTTCACTGAGGGTAGTTTTTATGGCATTATGCCTTGAAAAGAATGCTTTTAATATTTCTACTTTTCTGTTATGTAAATCAGAAAGGGAAACCTTGGAATGATATTTCTGAGGTTAGTGAAGAGTGTTGATTAGCTAACCCTCAGAGCACCCTAACTGACTCTGGAGAGAGCCAATGTCTTCTCTCTTCTGGCTCCCTTCACCCTTACAAACGATTATCTTACTGTATTTATTTTAAATAAAATTGGTTTATTAACAAGTCTTTAAGGGAAGGGATTAGGATAGAGGGAAATTAGGGTTTGCATATCAACTTTAAGCACAGATTGGGTTTTCAGTCTCTGTCAGATTTTGAGCTGAGCCCAGAACTCATAGGTTTATGATGGTTGCTTTGCGCCTAATCTGTACAATATCTATACTAGCTTTTATAAGTTCAAAATCTTTAGCAAGTAGACAGGGAGAGGAAAAAAGATTTCTGACCTTCAGAGTTGGTTGGGCTTGTCTTCTCAGGCTAATGCCCTTCTTTTTGTCCATGTTCTGATCCACAGGAATTCAGGAAGAGAAATAGTTGGGGAAATTCCAGGAATAGAGATAGTTTCTATCTGGAGAGTCTGAGAGACCACCTTCTAGGCCCAAGGTCCAGGAACAGTCCCCCAGAGAGATAGCAATTGTCACTCTCCTCAGTTTCTCTCCCCTTCCGCTTCCAACTGCCTTCATTGTCAATTTCCTTACTCCCAACTTCCAAACCCTGTCGGTACAATTTCCCCACAATTATTTGGTTGTGAGACTTTTTGTACTATCATATGATTAGTTTTTTATGAAGGTAACACTATTGTGAAAAAATGTATATTATTCTCTATTCCCATTTAGTTTTTTTCCAAGATTTTTATCAAATATAACATATTTTAAGAATTCTATTCACTTCCTTAATTTCTTTCTTTCTTTTTTTTTTACTTTCTTGGTTTGAATTATCTAATTCTAAGAGGGGAAGGTTAATGTACCCTACTAATAAAGTTTTATTGTCTATTTCCTTTTGCTACTCATGTAACTTCTCCTTCAGGAATTTGGTGAATATATGTTTAATAGGATGTTACTTTGTTCAAAATTAATATTGGATTTGAATACTTTTGTAAAACAATTTCCCATTTAGCTCCTCAAGAACAGTTCTATTTTAAAACTGAAACAGTCTCTTCCCTAGGTTATCAAATTGGGTTGAATACTGCCTTTTGTTGAGATCTTTGCTCAGTAGAAGAGAATTTTGGATAGAGCCAAGCAGCATCTTGTCCCACTTGAAAGATTAAATGAAGTAATTTACCTCTAGCTAACATGTATTAAATAACCATGTTGACTCAGCCATTTGTAAGGGAGGAAAAGGGCTTTCTCTTCTCCTTAAGACCCATCTCTTCCTTTGAGAAGTAATGAGGATGTGTTGAGGTCTCTGAGCCCACATCCTCAGTGACTGTTATGATCAGCAATGTCTTGACATATACAGGAGAGAGTTTGGATATTATGAGGTCACAAGGGACATATATGATATATACCAAAAGTTCTCTGTCTCTTTTGACTCTCTTTTCTAGCCATATAAGCCATGGCCCAGCTTTCTTATACAGCTGACCTCATTTGGCCTAGCTCTCTGCTGTCCACATAGAGACTTTTACAGTGCTGATTGTTCTTAGCATTTGTTAGATTCATTTTCCCATTTTCTTCTCTCCATATTTTCTTATTTCTCCTCTCCTTATTATTTCCCTATAAGGTAAAATAGATCTAGATAGCTAACTGACTATGGAAGTTGTTCCTGCTTTTTGCTAATTCCAATGAGAATAAAGTTTGAGCATTACCCATTACCTACCCAGTATATCTCTCTACTGTATTGATTCTTCTGAATTTCCTTACGTGAGGTAATTTACCCCCAATTTCCTCTACTTTTCTTGTTTCCTGTTTTATTCCTTTCTTATGCCTTGATTTTTTTTCATTGTATATCATCCCATCATATTCTGCTTACTTCCTGCTCTCTCTCTATGTATGATCTTATTTACTGACCTAGTAGTGAGGAAGTTCTTAAGTATCTAAAGAACTCTAATTATCCTATATATCTTAAATATCTTAGTAATAGTTTTCTTACAAAGTAATTTTTAGTCAACTTAATTTCATTGTTTCCTTCAATTACCTTAGGTGCTTTAAGTACCTTTAAAAAAATCATAAATGCCCTTGTTATAGCTTTCCCATCTATGAATATAATTAGTTTGAATCTATTGTGGCTTTTGCATTTCCCCTCTTTCTATTTACCATTTTTATGCTTCTCTTGAGTGTTGATTTTGATCATCAGAATTTCTTTTCAGTCATGATCACTTCATTAGAAATGACTAGAAGTACTCTATTTTATTAAATATGTATTTATTCCCCCTAAAGTTTTATGTTCAGTTGCTGGGTAGGTGCTATCACTTTGTTTTCTTTGCTGAAACCCTGCTTCATGGTGTCTTTTTTTTTAATTCAACTGCTCTGAGATTTGTTTTAAAGAATTTTTGTGGTTTGTTTTGTTTATTTAGAGGTGGGTTTGGGCAAGCTCAGAACATTTTTTTACTGTACCATCTGGGCTGTTGGAATCAAAAGTCCTTTCCTGCAAAATAGGAATCAAAGCTAGCTGAGAGTGTATGGTGAGAGGGGGACTATAAAAAGTTTAAGTGATAAAACGTTTTGGAAGAGCCATTGTGGAAAGTAAAATACTGTGGTGGTATAGTAGGATTTCCTAGCACCAGTGAGGGTCCATAAATTTGGAATGGACCCAGTGAGAAGTGTTATTTGATTATTTTGCTTTCTTCACCTTCATTTAACAACTTATGCATAGGCACAAATAAAATGAATAGTCAGAGTGAATTAAGGCTGAAGCATGGCAATAATCAACAATATGATTGATAGGGAGGGAGGGGAGGGTATTCAAGAGTATAGTGCAGAGTTTAGATAATGAATTTAGAAATAATAAAGAAGATAGAATGGCTACTGCAGCAGAGACAGCCTGTGAGAGACTTAAAAGAATCAAGGAATTAGAGATCTTTGTAAAGATGAAGAGAAACATTATATAAGAGAAGGCAGAGGGAGAGGTAAAAACCAGTGCCTTAATTGATTGGATAAACTCATTCTTGAAAAGGGAGATTTTATATATATATATATATATATATATATATATATATATATATATATATATATATATATTTGTGAGTGGTGACAAGATCAAGGGTATGACTCTTTGTGTATAACTGAAGTAGGGTGAAGGAATAGCATGTTGGAGGTGACTAGGTTGAGAAGAATAATGGTTACAGTGTTTGAGGGATTATCAATGCGTATATTGAAATCTTCTAGTATGAGGGCAGAAGTTGGGGAAGAAAGAATTCTAAGCCAGTCATCAAACTCATTTCTGAGGATTTGGGGATCTATAAATAGTAATTATCAGAATTTTGAATGGTTAGTAATTTAAAAATAGCAAGAACCTCAAAGGAGGAAACTGATGGAAGGAAGAAAACCTGAAAGTCACAATGAGGATCAAAGAGCATTCCAACTCACCCAACTTGAATAGTCAAATGATGAAAATGATCAAGGTATAGTCAGTTCTGAAAAGCATGACCAGAGAGACTGTTTGAACAGGGGAGATCCATGTTTTAGTAAGAGCTATTAGACTGAAGGTATGGGAAAGGAATAGAATTAAGATGAAGAAAGGTTTATTGTCTATGGAAAGACATTTCAGAGGGCACAATGGAATGGCTTCATAGCATTATATGAATCTTTAGAGTAGAGGAATTGAAGGGAATAAGCATGAGGATTTAGGTATTAGTTCAGAGATACCGGAACATGAAGGATTTAGCCAGGTATGAGAATGTTCATCACTGGAGGATACATTTTCTATGACCTCAAAGGACAATTTCAATTAGAAATGGGACCCCAAAGTCAAAGTGGGTTGCTCTTCTTTGTACTGGAGGTTCTCCACATCTCAATTAGAAAACTGGATTGGTAGCGTAATCTAGAAGATACCTTGTGCTGGGACAGATTGAAGTGACTATTTTGAGACTGAAAATTCCCAGCCTTGTTCTAAGCTATTTTTCTCAGGGAACATGCTGTGCTGAGCAAGAGATGGAGGATTCAGGCTAAGAGTATATCTGGTCTCTGCTTTTGTATATTCTTTCCACAAAAGTACTTTGCTATACTAAAGAAATTTTAAGTTCAGAAGCAAGCTTAAAGAAGGCATTTATGTAGGAATTCTTGACTATAAAATATATTTAAGCACAACATTAAATTATTCTTTCTTTTTTCTCTTTTCTGTTTAATATAATATTCAGAATATTATATTTTTTGGAATATAATATTCTACTCTGATTTTTAAAAAAAATCTACTTTATTTAAAAGCATAGCATTTAAATTATGCAAGGATACCATAAAGCAGATGGTAACATCCACTTTGGAGAAAAGACAACTGAAGTCCTGTCTAAACAGTTGCTTAACTCTACAGTTTTGACTAAATGGACTCCTTTAGGAATTATAAAATTATTTGGTCATTTCCTCTTAAATTATACTCTTGAGCAGGGATTATTTTTCTCATTATAAATCTTACCAATGGATTATAAATCCTTCCCTTTTTCCCTTAACTGATTCTTCTTTTTCTTTATCCCTCTTTCTTCCTATGAAGTAGTTTACTTATCTATCTTAAGGTACTTCAGAATGCCACTAATGGCCTATTTATTCTAATCAAGCCTGAAATTTATAAAAGCTCAATGAATATCAGAGAAAATGTAGCTGCTATCAGCAACATTAGGACATTAATAAATTGCTTTGCTCTAATTTGGTCTCTTATTTTCTTACAATAGTTATTGTACCCACTCTTACGGTTTCTTCTCTTTTAAAGGATCCTATTCTTAGTCAAGATAACTCCCCAACAAAGTTGATTGAAGAAACTTAGTCAAATACTATGGTTAATCTATAAGTTAGAATACTAGTTTAGGATCCAAGTTCTTTCAACTTCTTTTTTTGGGGGGAGGATGGTAAAGAACCATTAGTCCAAGGACAATCTGAATGAGAAAAGGAGAAAATAGAGTTGGGATGAATTAGAGCAGAAAAAGAGAGAACATTGTCATTAAAAGTACCTTGCAGCAGGGCAGCTGAGTAGCTCAGTGGATTGAGAGCCAGGCCTAGAGACAAGAGGTCCTAGGTTCAAATCCGGCCTCAGACACTTCCCAGCTGTGTGACCCTGGGCAAGTCACTTGACCCCCATTGCCTACCCTTACCAATCTTCCACCTATAAAGTCAATACATAGAAGTTAAGGGTTTAAAATTTTTAAAAAAAGTACCTTGCAGCTTTTGACCAATGTCCCCATTTGTAACCACACTAAAAAAAATTAGAGAATTTTCCTGAATACTTCTTCCCTTGCCCAAATTTGCTCTAGTCTTATCTCTTTTTTGAATAGATATGATAATGTGCTCTTCTATTTCTTTTACCAAATGTGAGCTGAACTCTGTATAATACACAAAACAGGCAAGGGTTAATTAGAGATAAAAACAAATGCAAACTAAGGCAGAGAGCCAAACCTTTAAAATAATCTAATTATTGCAAAAGGTTGTTAGATTGTTGTCTTGTATTTAAAATCCTCACAAATATGGACATACTGACAGACTATAGAGTATAATTTATACACAACTATGCCCACATTGTTAAATGAACATTAAATGTAGAATGAATGTTAAATAAAATAAATAAAGTTCCAAACAAAGGCAATATAATGATACTAACCTGGCATATTCTGTCTAACCAATATTGCTTGCAACTGTGATAACTAGATTAAGTCTACACCACCCATCTTTAGATTTAATTACCAAAGGTGAGAGCACCTACAATTCTTGGAGGTCCTAACCCACCTATACTAGAGTGAGTGACAAATCAGAATCAACTGACTGCCCCCTCAGCTTTCTGTGAGAAAGTATCTATTGTGATTGGACATGCAAGCTAGAGGAAGGCACAGGAAGTGACACATAAGTGAACCATTTTAAAAGAGGGAGGGGAGTGAGTGAGGGTTCTTCAGTTGAAAAGGGTGTGTGGTGAAGCACCTCTTCTGGTTTGTGGAGGACTGTTGGAACACTGAGACCCTGGTAAGACTGCTTTAAATATCTTCTTTGAATTCCACATGGTGAGTTTAAAGATTGACTGAATCTCCCTGAATTTCTCTTAAGAAATTTCTTTTAGCAGACTCTGTGAATAAAGTTTTGCTCCATTCACCTCCAGGCCTCTGGCCCTCTAACTCTCATCTGAGGGTTAAGATCTACCTGGATTAATTAGAGGATCATAGTAAATTACCTACTGCATTAGATTCTTATTTCCTTATTTCCTCTCTCTCTTCTTAATTGCAAATAAACTTCCATAAAAGTCAATTTTGACTTGAGATTATTATTAATTGAGAATTGATAATAGTTCAATCCTCTGGTGACCATCTTTTAATATATTGAACCCATAAAACCCTTCCCCCCTTATACAACACAGAGATTATTTAATAATGAATGCTCAAATTCATTAATGTCATCACAAGACAGATCTCAGTCCTGAAATGATATGTCACCATGTCCATCAACATATGCTTATGATATTGTGCTATTAGCTACATTTGAAAATGAAATATATAAATATGAAACTAAACCATTTCTGTGTGGGAGTTTTAAAGTACCATAGGATCTGTTTTCTTTTTCAATGTAATTTCTTTTGGAAAGTACAATAAAAATAACTCTCAAAAGATTATAATTATTTCAAATTTTCAACAATTAAATTAAGTGCAATTATTTTATATTGTTTATGGCCTCAGATTTAAAGAAAAAATGAAATAGAATCCCTTTGAAATAAATAATTACATAACTGGTTTAAACAGATTTTCCTGATAGGGCCTAAATTATTATAATCAACAACTATATTTAGAGAACTGGAAGTGAAAAGGCAATTAAAATTATTGAAAATCAAAGTTGTGTTTCTATACAAAGTTTTCAATCTACAAGCCTAATAAAAAGCCAAAGTATTTTTTTAGATTTATATCTGGAAGAACTGATAAAATAAAAATGAGGAAGTATTCAAGGTCTATCATTTATACTGACCTTCCCTGTTTGGTCACTATTCTTTTAATGTATATGATATGAACTATTTTATTGTTCAATATGTATTGATTAAACATTTCAACTATTGTACTAATTTAATATAATTTCAAAAGATGGAATTATATATATATCAAAATAATAATACAATATATAAATGCAAGATCTTAGTTGTAATCAATTTTATTCCTACTTATTTCTTTTTAGCTTTCAGTGCTCCTTTGAATATTTAGTTAACAGAGTGATCAGTATGTCACAAACAAATTGTCATTGACTAGACTGAAAGCCAAACAGATTCCTAGAATCAAGAACTAGAAGGAGTCTAGTCTTGCATCTGATCTCCTTATATTATAGGTGAGAGAAGGGTAATTTGGGTTTTTTAGTTGGTTGAGGGAGTTTACATGACCTACCCAGTTTAGGTGGAATTCCACTTCAGGGGTTGCCTACTATATGAGGCCAGATCTGATTTCTCCAGTTTTGTCTTCCCTAATATTGAATTGTATTTACATTACACAACTTTATATTTTAATACTTTGTAGTATTTGTGCTAGCTGAATATCTATCTATCTATCTATCTATCTATCTATCTATCTATCTATCTATAAATATATATATATATATTCCTATTCTTTCTCCTGGTAAGAGTTTAATCTTCTAAGTAGTAGCTATTTCTGGTATTTTGTATTCTCTATCACTGTGACTGGGTTCTTCAAAAGTTTAAGTCAATTGATAAATTTATTTAGTCTCTTTAATAACTTTTCATAAACCAATTGTTCCCCTCATTTGAATTTAACCTCACTGAAGTTCAAGGACTAGTCTTGACTCTAATTACTTAGGTCATTAGAGGGATATGTGTGTGTGTCTATGTGTCTGTTTGTGTGTCTGTGTGTTACAAAGTCACAAACAAAATAGTCCTTATTTCCATAATCTTGCATTTTTTCATTAAAGCTATACGGAAGAAAACAAACCTCTTCTCAAAAATGTTTCATGAACCTTTCTAATTTGAAATATTAAAATGGTGTCTAATCATATGAAAATGAAGATAATAGAGACAATTAGTAAAAGAGATATTATTTCTTTGCCTTAAGAATCTGGATGTTTCAGGGACATTGCAGTATCACAATAGGTATAATTTTGCTTTTTTCACTGTGTGTTTGTGTGTGTGTGTTTGTGTGTGTGTCTGTGTGTTAGTGTGTGTGCTCTAATCAGTACTCATTATAAAAGTGAGTCAGGCTTGAGTATAAAAAATGTTTTAGCCTGAATAATTTAAATTAAATACACCTTGTAGCTTTAATCAGCAAGAGAATTATAAATGGTTAAAAAATAAGAAGTAGATCCAATAATTTGAATTATGAATCCTTGAGAATCAAATGCCAAAGATAAAGGTAATAACAGAAAGTGCCCTTGAAGGCCTTTTCCAAATTAAAACACATGATAAAACAATTGTTCTTAGTATTTTAAAACAATTGATTGAGCTTAATCAGGGCAAGTTTTCCCCTATTCCATTCTATTTTCATGAATATGATTTATAGAGGCAAAATATGGGTCCTAAATGAATTAATAACTTATTTATGTCAACTTTGTTCTGTGTTCTTTGAACATTGATCATTTAATTTGAGTTAATTGGTATATCAGTGGAGAACCAACATATCTATTCCATGCAATTTGCTGGTAAAAGCTAATAAAACATTATCCTTGAGGCAATGTGTGGTATTCTAATAATTTATTTATTAGTAATAGCCCAAGGGGGATAGTAATAAACATTGAAAGGTATTAGAAATAGGTAAAACAGGCCAATTATTGAGAATATTAAGACCTGACATTAAATCACATGTAACTTAGAGAAATGAACTCTAGGGAAAATGCTCACTGGAGTTTAAATTTTAGAAGCCACTAACTAAAATCTCTTGAGTTTTAAATACACAGTAGTACATAATGGACAGCATGTTGGAGATGGCCCAAATCTCACCTCTGAAATATACCATTAGTAGGACCATGGAAAAATCACATGATTCTAAATTCTCCTCACTTGTAAAATGATGAAAATATTACCTGTAAAGCAGTGGAATCAATTCTGGAATTAAAAATCAAAGGAATTGAATTCAAATCATTACCCACTGCTAGTTAATATGGATATGGCTTTCCATATACTCCTTAGCTATTATGGACCTCTATTTTTTCAATTATAAAATGAAGGAAGGATGGAGCCAAGATAGAGGAGAAGAGGTTCCGGGTTAAGATGGAGGCAGAGTAAGAAGCAGCTCTTAACCTCTCCTGACCAAAACACACAAAACTCCTCAAGGGGACATAAAAACAAGTCCAGACGAACAGAGGAACCCCACAACAGGGCACAGCATGGAAGGTACGTGGAATCGAGGCATTTCCATGCTATAAAGGGGTGAAACAGCTCTCACTAAATCACGGGCTGAGCAACCACCCCAACCCCACCCACTCCACATACAACGCCTATAGCACCGAGGCCAGCTAGGAAGAGGTGGAGCAAGTTTGGGGCACCCATTGAGTCATTGGCAGCTCCGGGGCCTGTTCCTGAGAGCGGCGGGATTTAGGACCCCAGGAAGCTAGCGAACACACGCGGAATTTGAGCATGGGAACAGGACACTGGGAGTGGACGCAGAGCGCGGACTGAGAGTGCAGGCACAGGTGGAGGCGTGGGTGGAGGCAGACATAGCCACAAGCTAAAGCTCTGAAACCCTGAGTGGGGAACCAGTGCAGACGGGCATACAACTGTGGAAGCAGCGCCCTGAGACTTGTAAAGAAACCTCCGGCAGAGGATTAAGTAAGGGGGTACACCAGGGGACTTGACCTTGAAAAAAACCAGACAGACCGCAGGAGCCAATAGACCGCAGACAGACCCTGAGCGCAAGGATAAACCTGAGAAGCTGCTGGGCTAACGATGGCTACCCAGTCTCAGGAAGCTCAGAAGAGAAAGATTAACAACAAGAAAAAGAAGTCTTTAACACTCAACAACTTTTACACAGAGAAAATCCAGACAACCGAGCAAACAGAGGAGGAGAACAAACAAGCATCCGGACCCTCCTCAAATAAGGAAAACTCCTCACAAGCTATGGAAGAGTTCAAAACTGAGATTTTGAGGAAAATGGAAGAGATCTGGCAAGAAAATAACAGTTTAAAAGGTAGAATCTTGCAATTGGAAAGTGAGGCT
Source organism: Gracilinanus agilis (assembly GCF_016433145.1). NCBI lineage: Eukaryota > Metazoa > Chordata > Mammalia > Didelphimorphia > Didelphidae > Gracilinanus > Gracilinanus agilis. The sequence continues at coordinate 43,068,039 of NC_058130.1, read as the reverse complement.
CAGAAACCAAATGAACTGATAAGCAAATTGAACAACAGAAATTACCAGATTGAAAAGGAATACCAGAAGATTATAGCCGAAAACCAGAAGATTATAGCTGAAAACCGAAAGATTATAGCCGAAAACCAATCCCTAAAGGCTAGAATTGAGCAATTGGAAGCTAATGATCTCTCAAGACAACAAGAACAAATAAAACAAAGTCAAAAGACTGAAAAAATAGAAGGAAACATGAAATATCTCAATGAGAGAGTGACAGACCAAGAAAACCGTTCTAGAAGAGACAATTTGAGAATAATTGGTCTTCCAGAAAAACCAGAAATTAATAGAAACCTGGACTCCATACTAACAGAAATAATCCAGCAAAATTGCCCTGAAGTCCTACAACAAGAGGCAATATAGACATTGAAAGGATTCATAGAACACCTACGACATTAGATCAAGAAAAGAAAACACCCAGAAATATAATTGCAAAATTCAAGAGTTTCCAAGCAAAAGAAAAAATCTTACAAGAAGCCAGAAAGAAACAATTCAAATACAAGGACCACCAATCAGGATCACACAGGATCTGGCAGCCTCCATGCTAAAAGATCGCAAGGCTAGGAATATGATATTCAGAAAGGCAAGAGAGCTGGGCCTGCAACCACGGATCAACTACCCATCAAAATTTACTATATATTTTCAGGGGAAAGTATGGGCATTCAACAAAATTGAAGAATTCCAGGTATTTGCACAAAAAAGACCAGGGCTAAATGGAAAGTTTGATATCCAACCACAAAAATCAAGAGAAACATGAAAAGGTAAATAAGATACAGAGGGGAAAGAAAGAAAACTTATAATTTTTAAATTTGCCTATTTAAGGGCCTCAGTGAGATCTAATTATCTGTATACCTATGTAGAGAAATGTTATGTATAATTCTCTGTAGTGAACTCTATTCACTATTATAATATTCACTATTATAGTAATAAGAAGAATAATTCACAGGGTGAGGGTGGAACACTAAATAATCTAAGATGGCATGGGGGATGGGAAAGAGGGGTGAATAGCAGGGGACAGCAAGAGAAACTTGAGTGAATAAGAAAATAGGATATTCTATTACACACAAAGACGGCATGGGAGGGAGAGGGGACAAATACTATTATAAGAAGGAGAGGAAGAGAGCATTAAGAGGCAATAATCAAACCTTACTCTCAGTGTAATCAACCCGGAGAGGGAAGAGTAGCTATACTATCCATTGGGACATAAACCTCTTATCTAACCCTTCTGAGAAAGTTAGAAGGGATAAACCAAGGGGAGCAGGGGAGTGGGGAGGACAAAAAAAGGGAGGGGAGAAGGGGGTGGGAATTCATAAGGCCTTTAAAAACAAAAAGAGGGGGAAAATAAGGGAGGTGGTAGAAAGGGAAGTTAATCAAGGGAGGGGATAAGGGATAGTGGCTCAATAGCAAACCACTGGTTTAAAAGGAAAAAAGTATAAGGAAAAAGGGGGTAGGAATGGGGGAGGATTTGAAAATGTCAGCAAATGCACAACTGATGATTATAACTCTGAATGTGAATGGGATGAACTCACTCATAAAACGGAAGCAAATAGCAGAGTGGATTAGAAACCAAAATCCCACCATATGTTGTCTACAAGAAACACATATGAGGCAGGTGGACATACACAAGTTTAAGGTTCAGGGTTTGAGCAAAATCTTTTGGGCACCAAATGAGAAAAAGAAGGCAGGAGTGGCTATTATGATTTCTGACAAAGCCAAAGTAAAAATAGATATGATTAAAAAAGACAGGGAAGGTCATTACATCCTGATTAAAGGCAGTATAAACATAAGGAAATAACACTGCTCAATATGTATGCACCAACTGGCATAGCACCCAAATTCATGAAGGAGAAACTGGCAGAGCTCAAGAAGGAAATAGATAGTAAAAACCATACTAGTGGGAGATCTAAATATTCCTCTGTCAGATCTAGATAAATCAAACCAAAAAATAAATAAGAAAGAGGTAAGAGAGGTGAATGAAGTCCTAGAAAAATTAGATTTAATTGATATGTGAAGAAAAATAAATAGGGACAAAAAGGAATACACCTTCTTCTCAGCTGCACATGGCACATTCACAAAGATTGACCATGTTATAGGGCATAGAATCATTGCAAACAAATGCAAAAGAGCAGAAATAATAAATGTAACCTTCTCAGATCATAATGCAATAAAAATAATAATTAGTAAGGGCCCCTGGACAGGAAAATAAAAAACTAATTGGAAATTAAATAATATGATTCTTCAAAACCAATTTGTCAAAGAAGGAATCATAGAAACAATCAACAATTTCATTGAAGAAAATTATAATGATGAGACATCCTGCCAAACTCTGTGGGATGCAGCCAAGGCAGTACTCAAGGGGAAATTTATATCCTTGAGTGCATATATTAACAAATTAAGGAGGGCAGAGATCAATGAATTGGGCATGCAACTCAAAAAATTAGAAAGCAAGCAAATTAAAAATCCCCAGATGAAAACTAAATTAGAAATACTAAAAACCAAGGGAGAAATTAATAAAATCGAAAGTAAAAGAACTATTGAATTAATAAATAAGACTAGAAGTACTTTGAAAAAACAGATAAAATAGACAAAGTACTGGTCAATCTAATAAAAAAAAGGAAAGAAGAAAACCAAATTGATAGTATCAAAGATGAAAAGGGAGACCTCACCTCTAATGAAGGGGAAATTAAGGCAATCATTAAAAAACTATTTTGCCCAATTATATGGCAACAAATATAACAATTTAGGAGATATGGACGAATATTTACAAAAATATAAACTGCCTAGATTAACAGCAGAAGAAATAGAATACCTAAATAATCCCATATCAGAAATAGAAATTGAACAAGCCATCAAAGAACTCCCTAAGAAAAAATCGGCAGGGCCTCATGGATTCACAAGTGAATTCTATCAGACATTCAAAGAGCAACTAATCCCAATACTATACAAATTAGTTGATATGATAAGCAAAGAAGGAGTCCTACCAAATTCCTTTTATGACATAAATATGGTACTGATTCCAAAGCCAGGGAGACCAAAAACAGAGAAAGAAAACTACAGACCAATCTCCCTAATGAACATAGATGCAAAAATCTTAAATAGAATACTAGCAAAAAGACTCCAGCAAGTAATTAAAAAGACCATCCAACATGATCAGGTGGGATTTATACCAGGAATGCAAGGTTAGTTCAACATTAGGAAAACCATCCACATAATTGACCATATCAACATTCTAACAAACAAAAATCACATGATTATCTCAATAGATGCTGAAAAAGCCTTTGACAAAATACAGCATCCATTCCTATTGAAAACACTGAAAAGTAAAGGAATAGAAGTACCTTTTCTAAAAATAATAAACAGTATTTACCTAAAACCATCAACAAGCATCATATGCAATGGGGATAAATTAGAAGCCTTCCCAATAAGATCAGGAGTAAAACAAGGATGCCCATTATCACCTCTATTATTTAACACTGTACTAGAAACACTAGCAGTTGCAATTAGAGAAGAAAAAGAAATTGAAGGTATCAAAATAGGCAAGGAGGAGACTAAGCTATCACTCTTTGCAGATGATATGATGGTATACTTAAAAAATCCTAGAGAATCAACTAAGAAGCTTGTAGAAATAATCAACAACTTTAGCAAAGTTGTAGGATACAAAATAAATGCACATAAATCATCAGCATTTCTATACATTTCCAACACACTAGAGCAGCAAGAAGTAGAAAGAGAAACACCATTTAAAATCTCCCTAGACAATATAAAATACTTAGGAATCTACCTACCAAAACAAACACAGCAATTATATGAAAACAACTACAAAACACTTTCCAAACAAATAAAACTGGATATAAACAATTGGAAAGCCATTGATTGCTCATGGGTAGGACGAGCTAACATAATAAAAATGACAATTCTACCCAAATTAATTTACCTATTTAGGGCCATACCTATCAAGCTACCAAAAAACTTCTTTACTGAATTAGAAAAAACTATAACAAATTTCATTTGGAATAACAAAAGATCAAGAATATCAAGGGAAATAATGAAAAAAAATATGAAGGAAGGGGCCCTAGCAGTACCAGATATTAAACTATCACCTCACACCTAGCAGATTGGCTAAAATGAAAGAAGGGAAGAGTAATGAATGCTGGAGGGGATGTGGCAAAATTGGGATATTAATGCATTGTTAGTGGAGCTGTGAACTGATCCAGCCATTCTGGCTGGCAATTTGGAATCATGCTCAAAGGGCTATAAAAGAATGCCTTCCCTTTGATCCAGCCATACCATTGCTGGGTTTGTACCCCAAAGAGATCATGGATAGACAGACTTGTACGAAAATATTTATAGCTGCGCTTTTTGTGGTGGCAACAAATTGGAAAAGGAGGTTATGTCCTTCAATTGGGAAATGGCTGCACAAACTGTGGTATATGCAGGTAATGGAATACTATTGTGCTAAAAGGAATAATAAACTGGAGGAGTTCCAGGCGAACTGGAGAGACCTCCAGGAACAGATGCAGAGCGAAAGGGAGCAGAGCCAGAAGAACTCTGTACACAGAGACTGATATACTATGGTAAAATTGAATGTAATGGACCTCTGTACCAGCAGCAATACAATGACCCAGGACAATTCTGAGGATTTATGGTAAAGACGCTACCTACATTCAGAGGAAGGACTGCATGAGAGGAAACATAAGAAAAACAACTGCTTGAACGCATGGGTCGGGGTGGACATGATTGAGGGTGTGGACTCGAAACTACCACACCAATGCAACTACCAACAATTTGGAAATTGGTCTTGATCAAGGACACATGACAAAACTAGTGGAAATGTGCATCGGCCATGGGTGACGGATTGCGGGGGGTGAAGGGGAAAGGAGGAGCATTAATCATGTAACCATGTTAAAAATGAATATTAATAAATGTTTGAGAAAAAAAAAGATAGAGGAGAAGATGTAAGACCAACATGATCTCTATCAAATTAAGCATCCAAACAGCTTATATAATACTTCAAAACAAATTCTGAAGCAGCATAATTCACAAAAAGATAGGATTAAATAATTTTTCTGACCAAAACAACTAAGAAGGCCAGAACAAAAGATTTATTAGGCAGAAAGAAAACACAAAGCAGCAACCAAGGCAGGACCCACCATGGCAACAAACCTTATTGGTAGCTGAATCAGCAACAAAGGCTTCCAGAACTCTTACCCACAGACAGTAAGGGAGGAGAAGGATCTGAAAACTGAATAGAAGAAGACTACAGGATTCCTTTGCAGGATCTGGGTGCAAGACACATCTCTTTGCCCACATACATATTGAGGTAACAGTCTTGGGCCTCAGTCTCAGGGCTAGAAGGCATACTAGTACATACCAGTGTTTGTGGCCCCAGGGGAGCAAAATATCATGGTCACAATTTCAAGAGAGAAAAGAATGATTGTGGTTTTAGTAGCTCATAGACCAGAGTATAGGCCAGGAGAGTATTGCATATATCTTTCCTTAGATCATACCACCTTAGAAGAACTGAAAACTTATAGATCTCCAGAACAAGCTCTGAATGCAGCTGCACAAAGAACCTGAAGTTTGATCAGTGCTCCCTTCACCATAGGAAAGGTGTCTCCTTGTAGCAATTCATTATACCACCTCAATTTGAAGGTAGTATGGTACAAATCAAACAGGTGCTGAAATTGGAGATAAAGGACATGACATAAAATCCTGACTCTCTCACTTTTAATCTGTGTGACTTTGGGTAAGTCACTTAACCAGGAAAATGGTAAAGAACCTTTAGACCATGTTTCTAAATAAAGGTTGAAGGAACCTGGGATATTTAGTGAAGAGAATAGAAAACTCAAGGAACATAGTTGTTTTCAATTATATGAGGTCCTGTTACATGGAAGAGTAATTAGATTAGTTCTAATTGGCCTCAAGGACAGGTAGATAATGAAGTGGAAAGAGCACTGGGTTTAGAATCATAAAGAATCATTTTCATGATCTAAAATCCAGCCTCAGATACCAACTGGCTGTGTGACCCTGGAACACCACTTGACCCTGCTTTCCTCAGTTTCCTCAGCTGTAAAATGAACTGGAAGTGGAAATAGCAAACCACTTCATTTCTTTGCCATGAAAAGTCCCAGTGGGGTCAAAAGAGTCAGAGACAACTGAACAGCAACAAAATTGGCTTCAGGGCAGTACTAGAAACAAAGGAACAAAAGTCAAATTTAGTTTCCATGTCAGGGAAAGTCTTTTATAATTTAGAATTGTCTCGATGTAAGCTATGATGCCTCAATGGTCAGCAGGTAAAACTATTTAGCATACTCTCTGGCATATTAGTAGGCATTACATAAATGCTGATTCCTTTTCCCCTTTCCCTTCCCTCATGAATGGAAATCTGTAGATAGAGGTTGGATAATCCTTCATTCACTGTTTAACACGGGTATTTTTTCACCTTGATTGCCACTGCTATCTTTATATTTCTCTGATTCTGGAACTCTGCACTTTTATCTCTTCATTCAAAACTTAGGGAGACTCCTTATATGGCCACTATGGCTCAATTCAGCATCAGATCTAGGATCCCAGAACGTTTTCTAAAGCTTTAGCTTATGAAGAAAAACTAAGTGCCAATAATAGTTTTCAGTATTCATGATGACTAGAAAATACTCAAACACACAAAATTAGGACTGTTTTCCAAATATGAAAAGTGATGACACTGATTTATCAGCACGAGTATTATTCAGCTACTTTTCCTTATCCTAATTATCCAATCTGAAAAGGATTTCTCTGCTTCCATACCTTTTCCTTTTTAGTTCAATAGAATGTAAACTCCTTGGAGGCAGCAATTGTTTGATCTGCATCTTGAGTCTAGCCAAAGTTTTGCATCCAATAAGTGCTTAATTAATCATTTGATATACTGATGGAAGATCTGTGAGATGCACCAAATGGAATTTGTAGGATTTTCCAATTCCTCTAGAGTTTTGATTCATATGAGGGGCAGTGTTGAGTAGTGGTTTAGGCACTGGACATAGAATTAAGAAATCTGGATTTAAAAAATCATTTAAGTTAGTGATGGGCAAACTTTTTAAAGTGGGGGCCAAAGGAAAGGAAATGCTCATCTGTCATCTGTTTCTAAGGCAACTCTTTCGAAGTTTCATTGTATTGTATCCTACTCGTTGTATTAGTCAGATTAGGAATAATGTCACATGGCCAGCTAGAACATTTCAGGGGGCCATGTCTAGCCTGCAGGCTGTATTTTGCCCATCATTGATTTAAGTCATTCACTATGTGTAAAACATTTAAATACCCTGTAGATCAGTTTCTTCCTTTCTAATATGATTGGGTTAGACTCAATGGTATTTATGATTCTTTTTAAAACTCTAGATCCACAGTTCTATAATAGCAAAATTAGTGGAAATCTAGAGGTCAACATTGCCCCACTTAGAAGATAGCCAACTGATAGTTCTTCCTATGTACAATCTGTTTTCCAGAGTGAGACTGAAGTCACTTTGTACCAGAGAATTAAAAGGCAACACATCATTCTGGGTTTTTTTTGTTTGTTTATTTGTTTTTTTTTTTTGTTATGAGGCACAAAAATAAAAGAAAAGCTTTTGGATGGAAATCTCTCTTCAATATAGCAGAGAAGAAAAAGTTAAATGAAACAGTTCTTAGGGGAAATCTTGTTTCTGGCAAAGCAGGTTCTATATGTGACCTTATTTATCAGTTTATTTCTTCTTCCAGTGTTTATTTGCTTTCTAGAAGACATGAGTCCTGTCATGGTCATTTTGTGCACATGAAATTCAGTTTGCTGTCTGTTGCCACCTCTAAGATATCAAGCTTTTACATGTAGCATCAGTGATTAACTTTGTGATCAGATCCGGACATCCACAAAACCCTTGTAGAATTTCACTTTCTTACCACAGCTATTTTAGGATATAGTTTATGGATATAGTCAGTTCTATGAACAGCCCACACCGAAAAAAAAGTTACATATAGAAAGACATCATTAAAAATGGTCATTACTCTGTCTCCTTTGGGAAAAAAGTGTAAGGGACATGATTGCTAATTTTTTTGGGAAAAAATAAAAACAATATTACTAATAACAAAATGTTGATTAATAATGTAATAATACTACCTGACTGAGAAGGAGATACTTTTTTTGTATTCAGATGATCAGGAAAGAAAAATGCTATTGAAAATTAATACAAGGGTCACCCTCCTAAAATATCTAAGACAAAATAATTTAGTCAGCCTTAGAGTACCCACTTTTAATATGAACTGAGGCCTCACTGCCATCTATACATTCTGAATTTTACTATCTCTAAAAATTCTGAAGAAAACTGGAAAATAAGTTTTTTCAAGAGTTATCAGCTATGAGAGATTTATGCCTAATCATACTACTGATACGACTGTTGACAGGATTTTTTCAAGGTCAAAATATTAAAGAAATGCCCACCAACATCCTTCCAGAACCTTGGATAGCCTTATCCAGCTGTCTGTAACTTTGAATCACTGACTTCGTATCTGGCCTTGTCAAAATCTGGGGGAATTATTTTTTTAAACCCTTAACTTCTGTGTATTGGTTCCTTGGTGGAAGAGTGGTAAGGGTGGGCAATGCGGGTCAAGTGACTTTCCCAGGGTCACACAGCTGGGAAGTGTCTTAGGCTAGATTTGAACCTAGGACCTCCCATCTCTAGGCCTGACTCTCAATCCACTGAGCTACCCAGCTGCCCCCTTGGAGAATTATTGAATAGGTTGATTGAAAATAAGACTTAGTTTTAGATTATGTCTAATTTTCTTAAGTGCCTCTTAGGTAATAAATAGAACTCTAAAGAAACTCACAATATGCTAAGTACCTAATATTTCTCCACCCCGTGAGCCTTCATCTATGAACTAGGAAATAACATTCTATTTTGGGTGGGTTGACAGAACAAAATGACCCTTGCTTCTCTGTAAGTATTGGTGCTATATTATAGGAAACCTGTAACCTACAAATAAAATAAAAATTAAAAAACCCTCCTTTATTTTGCTTCTTTGAATAATTAGCAATTACAAAATAAAACTCAGTAACAAAATGAATCTGTTGACTCTCCTATATCATTCTCAGCTTTCAAAGCATGGCATTCCCATAAAGAGACATTATTCAAAATGACAAGGGCAAGGCATCTCTATACAAGAACCATTAACTTTCAACCCTTTCCCTCTCCTTTCAGTGTTTTGTGGAGAAATATGGTCATAACAGATAATTCATCTGTTGGATGCCGAACCTCCCTTCAGGCATGATTGTCTCCTCTTGGGATCTCCTCTGGCCTTCCTTTTCACATCACAGAGTTCTCCTTCCAAGCATGGAGCTCCTTTGACTCGAAAAAGTGAACTCCAGATCAAGAATAAAAGCATGGAGCAGCCAAGGGAAATGGTAATAGGAATTTGATGTGAAATAACTTTTGAATAAACACTGAGCCAAATTTAGGAAAAATTAAAACAAAGAAAAGTTTTCCCATTAGACCAGAACTAAAGATATCCAGAATTTTCTGGTCATGTATTCCTTTCTCTGATTACCTGAATGAGTGATTCCTTCAATGACCAGTTTTTCCCATTATGATTCTTATTTTACTCATAATAAAAAAGACCTAATCCACTGAAATTCAGTAAAAGGTTAAAAAAAAAGAAATGGGTAAAAAGAGGGGTGATATTTCTGATATCCATATAGAGGAAGTAGAAAGATAACTATCACCTAACCAGAAATAAACTCATTGATTTATCATTGCATGATATTTAATCAATGTATTAAATAAACTTCTAGGTGCCAGAACCTCTGTTAAGCCCTGGAAATACAAAAAAGACAAAAGATAATTCATGAGTTCAAGGAGTTTATAATGTAATAGGTGAATATCATATACAAATAAAAAATTGTCAGGATGGGGAGGAGGGGTATAGGAGAGAGAATACCCAGCATAGGTGAACAAAATCAAGTCATGTAGAAGGAAAAGCTCTCCCAAACTTATTTCTATCCACTCCAATCTGAGGGATGAAGGAGTTCCAGAGGCAAAGAATTTTGAAAATGTGTGAATTTCAAAGATAAATTAATCAGAGAAAAAAGTGAGTCACTGAATAAAATGATCAAATCCAAAATATCAAGAACTAAACACAATGGATGAACACAAAGACGAGCTAAAGACAGTCTCTGCCCTAGAAGACCTCATAGATGATGTACCAATTAGTTATATACAAGATAAGAATACAATCAATAGGGAAATGTATTAACATTAAAGTCCCTCAGGAAAAGCTTCTTATAAAAGATAGGATTTTGGCTTGGACTTGAAGAAACCCAGGAAAATAAAGAACAGATGAGGAAGTAGAGTATTCCAGAAATGGAGAACAGTCATTGAAAATTCTTAAAGTCTGGAGTTAAATTGTCCTTTTTGATGAACATCAGGGAAATCAGAAACACTGAATGGCAGAGTCCATGGTGGAGGGATAAAATAGGTTATAAAAGGAGGATGGGAAAAGCTTCTGAGTGGCTTTGAGTGCCAGAGAGAGGATTTTATATTTGATCTGGAGGTGATAGTGATCCACTGGAGTTTTTTTTTTTCAGTAGGGGAAATGGGTCAGACATTTTCAGTAGGGTCAGACATTCCCTTTTAGAAGACTAATTTGATAGTTGTATGAAGGATGCATTTTCTTAATTGCCCAGAATCACACAACTAGTAAGTATGAAAAGTGGAATTTGTACCCTGATCTTCTTGAGTCTAAGGCCAGCATTCTAATACGTATCCATAGATTGGATTTATATAAAGCTTACTAAATTTAAGTCACTGTTCTAAGAGCTTTACAATTATTTTCTCATTTGATCCTCACAACAATTCTGGGAGGTAGCTGCTATTATTATCTCCATTTTTATGGATGGGGAAACTTGGGCAGAAATATTTAAGTAGAGATTTTGACTTAGGTCCTCCTAACTCTAAATGGAGTGCTCTATCTACTGAATCACCTAACTGTTCTATCAGTTATTCTATATTATTTCTTTGTCAAACACAGATGCCAATAAATAACTGAAATACTATAGACTAATTTATGTTATCAAAAATACATGAAAAGTGTAGACTCTTTGAGAGTTTACTGAAATTTTATAAGACTTACATCTTTGTTCATTTCTTTTTGGGTCCTATGGAGTCAACTGAATATGTTAGCTATTTGATAAATTTTCATTGAATGAATCCTTGAATGAAAGTAAAAATATTGCAAAGTTGTTGATTTTATGGTCATTTCAGTCTCTAGAATATTGTCCCCTTTAGTCCATAGCCAAATGTTCTCAATTATTCACCCCCACCCCTCCTACACTTACTACATGATTGGCTGGAGTGGCTTGAACTTATTGACAGATACAAGGAATTCTACAGGGAAACTTTAAGTAAAGAAAATTGATGACTGTATAAAGTCAGTGCTTAAGGTTAATTGATGGGTGCTTAAGCAAGAAAAAAGTAAAACAGACAATGCAACTCAATCAGTTTTCCCTAGAATCCCAAAGAACACACAAGCCAAAAGTAACATTTTTGAGAAATTATTTTTGTTTTGTTTTGTTTTCTGTATGAAGAGTAATTAGATAATGAAAGAATTTAAGACAACTCCAAGGAACTTGTGATGAAAAAGTCTGTTCACATCATAGAAGGAACTGACAGAATCTGAATTCAAACTAAAGCATTCCTTTCTTCTCATTATTTCCTCCACTAATTTTTCTCTAGTATAATCAATAAATATCTTCTTTTATAAGAAAAAATGTAAATATGTATTGTTTGATAACATAAGTCCAACCCATATCACATTACCTGCCATATTGAGGAGGGGTGTGAGTAGAAGGGAGGGAGAGAGAGAAGATATATTGCTAAATGTCAGAAAACTATTATAAAAATTGTATCAACAGATTATTTGGGGAAAAATTAAAGAACAATTAGGATACTCTAAATAACTGTTTTAATTTATTTTCTGCCTACTCAGTACATAATATTTTATGTAGAATTTTTCAATTAACTCGCAGCACTCTTATGAGAGAGATAATACAAAATACTCTTATTACTGTAGCATGCATGATCTTAAGTGGGATTAAACTGCCTCACAGAATTCCACAGTACCCTCAGAACTCCAGGAGAGGGGGCAGTTGGGGCAGTTGGAAATGTGGGCATAAAAGCCAGGACACCCAGCTTGCATGACTCACTTTGGGGAAGGAGGATGGCTGGGAAAAGAGTAGGATTGCTTCTTTTTTTGTTAGCTATGGCAGGGAGCAGTGTGTTACTTTGCTGTTTACTCCATACAGACTAATCCAGGCTGTGTGCACTGGGAAAATACCTCACATGCAGTATCTCAGCTAATCTCTAATCAAATCTATAATCAAGATTATCTTCACCATCTTAAACTTGATAACATTAGGTTAAGAGAAAGTCAGTTTGTGAGGAAGTTAGAAGTATTAGTTGTGATAATGAGAATAAATCTACCCTGCTCATCTTTAGATTTAATCACCAACGGTGAAAACATCTCCACTTAACTCATAAGTTGAGAGGTCTGTGACCCATGTGTGCTAGAGTGAAAGACAAATCAAAATTTACTGACTGCCTCTTAGGCAGTGTGAAGAAAAGCATCTATTGTGATTGGATACATAAACTAAGAGGAAGGCACAGGAAGTGATATATAATAAGCCCCTTTAAAAGAGAGTTCAAGTTCAGCTTCTCCCTTCCGGTTCTTGCTTGGATGTGGAGGAGCTCTGGACCTGGGACCCCGAGACCTTGGTGAGACTGCTCTTAAATCTCTGTCTTGGAACTACGCCTTGGTGAGTGAAGAAGGCTGACTCCTTTAACCTTCCAGGAGGTACTAAGTCTCTGGGAGGCTCCCTTGATTGGGAGAAGCCTTTGTGGCTAAAACCCTTGTTAATTGACTTTTAGGCTCTGGCTGGACCTCTGGAACCCTGCTGGAGTAAAGCCCAGACTTGAATACAAATCTCTTATTCTACTCTCTTCTCATCTCTCTACTTCCACTTTCTCCTATATGTCGTAAACTTCCATAAAAGCCATTTTGACTTGAGGTTATTCTTTATTTGGGGATAGATAATTATTCAATTCCCTGGGAACCTAACCTTTTAATATATTCAAACAAAAACCCTCTTTTCCCCTTTACATACTTATTCAAAGGCATTCCCCAGAGGGGATTGCTAAATCTAACAAGTTTCCTAAAGATATTAGGTAGTTTTCCTTACCCTCAATCCTGAAATTGACCCTCCTTCCCTGTTCCCCTGAAATTAATAAATCCCTTCCCTTGTTAAGTTTGTGAGTCTGTGTGAGGTTATATTTAGGTTTTACCAACCAATTTCATACTTTACCTAGGCAAAATCTTCATTCAGGCAAGCACTGAACACAGATGTTATCCAGAGGGCAAGACTGTTGTCTTGAAGACATCCTGAACCTTTATCTACCTTAGGTTTTGGGGAATAATCTTCTAACAATGAAAGTTGCTAATCTCAGTGGGATTATTTCTTATCTGTCTACCAATTTAGCCCTTGGATAGCCAAGTCAAAACAGCTTCCATTTCTTGATCTAAGAGGGGTTTCTGTTACAACTGTTATTCAAGGCTGTAGCTGCCTCAGGAGGGGGAGGAGAAATAATTCTATTCTCTCACACCCCTCACCTCTGCTAGTATAGCCAGCTTAATATTTTGCTGTGACTCTATTGTGAATCATTGCAATCTGACCCATCCTTACACTATTTTATAGAAGTAAATTGAAGGTTCTGATGAGACTTCAGCAAAAAGTCAAGAAGGCTAATGGAAAGATACAGTGAAATGGATAGAGGAAAATTTTGGACACTACCATTTCTGTACTCAACTTGTGCAAAAAAAGATATCAATGCTCAGAATTGTGAAGCATCGGGGCACTTAGGTTGCTCAGTGGATAGAGCTCCATGTATAGAGTTGGGAGGACCTGAGTTGAAGGTAAGGTTAAAAAATGTTAAGCAATATGTCTACAATTTAATATCTAGGAAAAGAAACAAACAAAAAATGAACCAGTGCTTTCCTCCTCTGAGCCTTATGAAAATTATTTAAGGGGGGAAAAAACCTACTTAGATTAAAAAATGAATCTCTTCAGAAAATTCTTAATTTTTAATTTAAGGGGGGAAAAACCTACTTAGATTAAAAAATGAATCTCTTCAGAAAATTCTTAACTAATCTCCTAGCTCTTGTTTCTTAAAGTCTGCCCATGGATTCATAGAATCATTGTGTTTTAAAGTTGGAAGACACCTTAACAGTCATCAATGCTACAACCCTTTCTTATTTAAAAATAGATTTATTGATATATTTTACTTTTATATATTCTATATTTCATATGTGCCTCATTTCCCTCTGTTGCTCTACTTATAAATTATTAGTTCCAATATTTTAAAATAAAAGATAATTTTTAAAAGGTATGACAAGCATTTTGAAAAATATCTGATGTTATAAAAGTTCTATAAAGTATATATGTGTATATATATCTCAATATTTATCTATAATGCACATATATATATACAGACATACAGAATGATCCATAGCAATAGACCCCAAACTCTTTGAAGGGATGGGGCATTTTTTTTACTTATATAATTTTAATGTTTTTCTGACATTTTTAATCTATGTTCTAATCCTCCCTCTTACATCTCTTCTATTCCCAAAATAATATATAATATTATATAGATTATACATATATTATCATGTAATACATATTTCCATATTCATCATGTTGTGGAAGAAGACATATAGATTATATTAGAGAAACATTAATTCAAGAAATAAAGCAAATAATAGTATACTTTAATCTTCATTCAAAACCCATCAGTTCTTTTTATTGCATATAGATAATAAAATTGCATATAGATAGATAATCTTTACATCATGAGTACCTTGTGGTTGTCTTCAATCTTTATATTCCTGATAATTGAATTCATTCTCAGTTGACCATTATGTATTAATCCTTTTACTGTGTAAACTATTCTCCTGGATCTACTCATTTCACTTTGCATCATTTCATATAAATCATTCCAGGTTTTTCTGTGATTATCTCATTCATTTCTTATCACACAAGAGTTTTCTGATACAATCATATACCATAACTTCTTCAGCCACTTTCCAATTGATGGACTACCCTTTAGTTTCAGTTCTTCATCTCTACAAAAATATCTAATATAGACAAATATATGTTTATATATACATACACACATACACACATATACATACATATGTGTATACATACATGCATGATATCTTAAGGTAAAAATTATTTGTAATTTTACAATATTCAATTTTGATTATTTTGTGGTTTCTATTCTGTTTATATTAAGTCATATATATGTATATATATATATATGTATACATATATATATACACATATATATATACACACACACATTCATCCTTCACTATATTACAGTTCACTTACTGTGGCTTCACTGTATCTTAGGTTTTTAAAAAATATATATATCTAGGGGACAGCTGGGTGACTCAATGGATTGAGAACCATGCCTAGAGACAGGAAGTCCTAGGTTCAAATCTGGCCACAGACACTTCCTAGCTGTGTGACCCAGGGCAAGTCACTTAACCCCCATTGCCACTCTTCTGCCTTGGAGCCAATACACAGTTTTGACTTCAAGATGGAAGGTAAGGGTTTCAAATATATATATATATATTTTTTTTTTCTTCTGTATTTGGAGTTACATTTATCACAGGACACTATTGCCTGAGGGAATGAAAGGAGACCAAATAGAGTTCTGTGTTCTGTGTTCTGGACCCTAATTGGCTCAATGACTGTAGGTTAATGAGAGTGTGGAAAAGGTTTATAGGAGAATGAGAAGAGTTTATAAAGTCTTAAAATAAATATAAATAATAAAATAAATATAATGTCGCTACTTTGAGGATTTTCACCTATCGTTGGGGTCTCTGGAACCATGATATGTGAGGGATCATAGTATATTGTTTTTCTATCACTATTTTTATTGTATCAATCTGTCTTTCCAAGTTTCTCTTCATTCACCACACTCATTATTTTTTTTTAGACCCTTAACTTCTGTGTGTATTGTCTCATAGGTGGAAGAGTGGTAAGGGTGGGCAATGGGGGTCAAGTGACTTGCCCAGGGTCAAGAAGTGGCTGAGGCTGGGTTTGAACCTAGGACCTCCTGTCTCTAGGCCTGACTCTCACTCCACTGAGCTACCCAGCTGCCCTCACTCATTATTTTTTAAAGCATAATAATGTTGTATTATTATCATGTACTATGATTTACTTATAAATTACTCATTCTCTAGAATTTTTTGTTTTCTAGTTCTTTGCTACCAAAGAAATGCCTCTATAAATATTTTCATATATAGAGAGCCTATCTTTTTCCTCATAACCTCCTTGAGAAACATTTCTAACAAGAGAATTTCTGAAATAAATGGTATGAATATTTTTCTCTTTGTTTTAATAATTTCAAATTGATTTCCAGCATTGTGTCTCACCCCTCCAATTCATTGATCTACCAACAATACATTAGAGCATCTTCAACATCTCCATCATTGATTGTTACTATTAATACTATATGTTCTTTAAAATATTTACATTTATAATCTTTGTTTTTAAATCTTCTTCAGTTTTGAACAAAGCCCTTAATCCCTTATATTTAGAAAATATTTTCTTTCAAAAAACCCCAAAAATCAAAATATGTGGATTTCATAGCCATATTCTTAGACTTCCACAACAAAGGAAAAGAGACATATTTACTTTTTTGTATGTTTGATATTTTATTTTCCCAATTACAAGCAATAACAATTTTCAATGTACTTTTCTGAAATTATAATATCAAAATTATAATATCCCTTCATCCCTTACTTCCTCCCTCCCAGTCATGGTAAACAATTTGATCTGGGTTTACACATATATTATCATGCAAAGTTTATTTCCATATTATTCACTGTTGTAAGAGAATATTAATATAAAACCAAAATCTCAAAATGAAAACAAAAGTAAACTGAAGCAAAAAATAGTATTTGATCTCTGGAGATGGAAATCACTCTGTGTTATAAATTCTTCAGAATTGTTCTGGACTCTAATTATATTGAGTAATTAAGAAGGAGAAATATTTTCTAAATAATTTTTCTAGTGTTTATTTTTGTTTCTGTTGCAATTCCTTCCATTTATATTGTTGATGTTGATATGTTTTATTTACTTCTTTTCATAAGAGTTACTATTTTTCCCAGGAATCTCTGATTTTTTTTGTATACTTAATTTCTTCTTTTCTTTAAAGCATGTCACATTCATATTCCAAAATTTGTTTTATTATCCTCACAATCGATGAAAATCTATTTGGTTTCCATTATATTTATGTTTTGCTTTTGAAGAAAATACCATAGTATAGTATAAAAATAATGTGTTTGTTTTCACATGGTCTGTGTTCAATTTCTAGCTACAATTTTTGTTTTCCTGGTGATTAGAAGTAATAAGTAATTATAAGTAAATTGAGTATTTTTAATATTTAAAATATGAAGGTTGGACTAGATGAACTTTAAGGCTCATTTCAGTACTACTACTATAATGTAACTAGTCGCTTCATTTTAACTGAATTCCTGAAATGCTTTGAAAAAACAAACAACTTTTGTGACTTTTTTTCACAACATTTGTTTTCTCGTAGGTATACTCTAACACACAAATTAAAGCAATTTTTTGGAAAAAAAGTAGAAGGAAACATAGGAAATCAATAGATCAGCCAAATCTGGCAAAATATATAAAATACCATGTTTATAATCCCTGCACTCTCATTAGGGGAGCTGTGTATATTGAACATTGCTCCTCTGGACTGAAATAATTATTAGTAAAAAGGATGAATGTTTCTAAATTATATTGATATTTTTGATGTTTATTATTATCATCATTATTATTACTATTTATTACCTTATAGAGTATTAGGACTCTTTAAGACACTGTCAAGCCAAAAAAAAAAAATTAACCCTTACCTTCTCTCTTAGAATCAATAGTAAATATTGGTTAAAATGGAAAAAGCCACAAGGGCTAGACAACCGGGTTTAAGTGATTTGCCCAAGATCACATATCTTGAAACTTTCTGAGTTTAGATTTGAATTTAGGATCTCTTATTTCCAGGTCTGACTCTCTAACCAATAAGCCCCCTATCTGCCCCCACACCATATAGTTTTAAAGCAGGAAAACATAGTATTTCCCAATCTATGGGCTCGGTAATCTGTTGAAGCATGGCAATATTGTGTTAGTCTATCTCATTAAATGAGTCAGTAGAATAAATAAATCAATATACTTGTTATGTAGAGGATAGATCATTTCTATTATGTATGTATTGCTGCTTTTACAGTGCATATGAATTTGTAATTAATACAATACACATTCATTTAAAAGTTACTGAATTTAAAATGACTTTTTTGGAAAATATGCATCTTCTCAAAGGTCAAAAACAAACTAGAATGGATATGTGGGAGTTGGTAAATATTTTTATATTGAAATAATTTTTATACCTGAAGATACTGGAAGAGCTCTAATTAGTCTTCACTCTTCATCATTTACTGAGTTCTGCTATATTTTCTAGTTCTTCGATATCACACTTAAGCACCTAACAGACTGTGGAGAGTTAACAAAATATTGCTTATATTGAAAAGAGTGAGGAAATTGAGTTTCCAAGGTCTGAAGTAGCTCTACTGCCAATCTTTCCTTTGCCATTTCTACACTGTTCTTTTCTGCCTTTCAATCACTTTGGGGACTCAACCAGCCAGCTATCTGGCACCATTCTAAAAAAGTGCAAACTATAAGATCAATTGGGACCAGAAAACAAAACAAAACAAAACAAACCTTGTTTTAAAGAAAGAACTTTTCTAAATCTTCTTTCCCTTTTTTAGGATGAGAAAAAATGGAACAGAAATACATTTCAGCTTTAAAAGAACTAATTTTACTAAAACCCTTATATAAGCAAGATAAGTGTTAGCGACTTAATTAAGAACTTTGAAAATATGAGATTGCTGCCAGGCCATTAAACAATGACCAATCAGGAGAGATTATGATCAATAGTATAGAGTAAAGGAAAATGGCCATTAAAACTAAGAATTCAC
Source organism: Gracilinanus agilis (assembly GCF_016433145.1). Taxonomy (NCBI): domain Eukaryota; kingdom Metazoa; phylum Chordata; class Mammalia; order Didelphimorphia; family Didelphidae; genus Gracilinanus; species Gracilinanus agilis. The sequence goes on along the minus strand of NC_058130.1, from coordinate 43,048,902 downwards.
ACTGAAAATGTGATTTTCCACAATTTTAAACTGGATATTATTTTTGGCACCAGAATTGTGGTAAGGGAAGCTTCTTTTTTTAAAAAAGTTTTGTAAAATTTTTGCATATCTTAAAATTGTACCTGAAAATATTACCAGACCAAACTATAAAATCACAAATATTTTAATGTTAGAAGGATTTTCATTAGGCATACATTATTATTGGGAAAGAATCCTCACTTTAAGAATCCAATCATTCAATGAATTTGTAGCCCTATTAATGGTTGTAACTTCCTCTAGTTATGTATTTGATAACTCATAACTACTTTCTTACCCTATGTATTTTAAGGTCAAGTCCTTCCCCAAATGTCCTTATAGAATTCACCCAATAATTTAGAGATATTCAAGTTTTTAGAGATGCTTGAGGAACAGAACTATAAAGTGCATTCCCCAGTTTAATCTCTGATTATCCTTTGCTATTGATAAATGACTAGTCCATTTCCTTTTTGAGTAGCCACTTCCTAAAGTTTATGGTAGAGCGTAAAGAATACTGACTTTGACATAAGATCACCTGTGTTCATATTCAGTTTCTTGTTAATTACAGCCTTTGTGACCTTGTTCTAGTCAAATTACCACCCTCTGTCTTAGTCTTCTTTATTTAAAAACTGAGGGCAATGGCATATATATAGAATGTTTTCTATCATATTTTTTTGTGATAGTGAAGAACAAGAAAATATAGGAGAACTCAGCAAATTGGGTAATAGTAAAATAATTATGGTTTTGGAATACAATATAATACTAATGATTTATAAGAAATGTGGGAAAATAAGGTCAGAGAAATACAGGAAGACTCATATGAACTAATATATATTCAAATGAGTAGAATCAGAAAGTAATTTATGTAATAACATGTAACCACAAACATCTTTGATACATTTTTGATTTTGATCAATGAAGTGACAAACCATAATTCCAGAGGACTATAGATGAAACATTCTGTCTACCTCTTAAAAAGAGAAATTTTGGAGATATGATAAGAATGAAGCATGGAGAATGAAATATGCTTTTTGGACATGGCCAATGTGGAATATTTGTTAAAAGGGTTTTATTTCCATTTTTCTTCTAGACAAATAGAGGGATAAATGTATAGGTCCCTCTTGAAGTATCTGTAAGGTTTACATTATAGAAAGTTCAGACAACAGAATTAGCACACAAATAGCATTTGAGCAATTCCTAGAAAAAGGGCAGTTTATAGTTATGCTTATTTGAGATATAGATTAGGTAAGAATAAGAATTAAATATAATTTGGGAAACCTAATTCATAATCTTTGGATGGACCAAAACCAATGGATGATATCTAAACATCTATTCAATTTCCCTTAAGTGTCTCTGAAGACAACCTGACCTCTGCTGTAAATCTTGGATTAGAGTACTATTAGACAATTTCTACTCCCATAGAACTAGAATCTTTTTAATCTGGAAGTGTCTTTTGGTTCATTGTATTATTCTGCTTTTCAGAAATCTTAAGAATATAAATCAAGTTTATGGATCAATTGGATCCAATGAGGGTGAAATGTCAATTCAATTAATTGAAATTCAATAAACCTTTATTACTGATTTATTCAGGAAAAGATATTATGCTATATTCTGATAGCCTATGTCTCAGAGGGAGTTATATTTTACCTAGGGAAACACCATGCATACCAGTAAGTCAATGCTTGAAAGTGTAATTTAATTTTAAAGAATCAAGAAGATACTAACTGTTGGAATCATTAACACAGTTACTTACTAAATATTTGACCACCACTTTTGAATTTCCAAGAAAGATCACATGCCTATGTGACATTTATATATCACCTTCTACTTCTAACCAAATTTTAATATTTAATAATTATTGACTTTGTTTTCCAATGTTCATACCAATGTTCTCAATAGAAAACCCACATTCCTGTGTCATTCATTCATACTGTTCTGGGATAGCTTTAAAATAAAACCCTAGATCAGGACAGGTTGCCCTTATCAAGAATGACAGACTCCAATAACTAGCTTGAAAATAAAAAGAGAAATGTATTAATTTGGAAGCAATGTTGAACAGTCAGGAAACAGGTGCAAGAGTGGACACTGCCTCCTAAAGGAGATGGATTCTGGGCTTCTTATACCTTTTAAAAAACAGGGGCTATATGATCAGGGATGAGGAAGTGGGACAAGGTTAGGCAGAAGTTGGGGATGTGTTGTGCCCCAAAGATACAAGGGGGTGACCTGGAATAGTCTAGGGGCTCAGTAGATGTCCTTGATACAGTCCTATGCTATCAGAGCATTACTGGGAGATGTATATCTGTGTCCTTCTCAAAATCTAGGGGAGAATTCACGGGGAATATTTCTCTCAGAGGTCTTTCCTTATTGTTGTTCTTTGATGCTCAAGTTCACCTTTTCCTCAGCACAAGTATGCAAGCAAGATAAGGAATTTTCCAGCTTTACTTTTGAACTGGAACATTTCTGGAGTTCAGGATGTCCAGAGGGAACAAGGGATCCCATGCCTATACAACCAAAATGAATGCATCATGCATTAATGCATCTAAATTATACATGAGAATCTGTTTTGCAAAAGAATTAGAAGGTTTTAGTGTTTTCTTAGAACTCTTTTTTTCTAGCCAGGTCTGTATTAGTATAAATTTCTGTTGGATTATTCGTATAATTGACTTATAAATTATCAAAATCAATAAACAATCCCCTCTAATTTCCATGATATTTCAAGCAGCAATGCAGTCCAAGTTAAGTTATTTTACTAAGTAAATCTTTAAATATAGTTCCAAATCACCACATCTGCACCAAGTACATTAAAAATAACAACAAGTAGCATTTCACTGGATGGGCTCTTGGGAACAATGTGCAAGTGTGTAATTTTCTTTGTAGCCTAAATTAATACCTAGACATTTTGGAGTTATTTAGTAGAATATAAATCAGCATTTGAATCTTATTAGTACAGTTTTCCCCCCAAAAAAACACCTTTCTTTTAATTACAGTAGTTTCAGTCTGCAACAGAATACTTCAAGTTTAATTTGAATATTAAATAGTTTTATGGCAGTATTTTGGCTGCTTGCAGTGAACTCCATATGAAATTATAGGCCCAAGTTTCATAAGGCATTTTAAGGAAGTGATTAATTCCCTGACTGGAGTGGTTTATACTATATGTCTCTGATTACTTTGGTATTGTTTAGATTTGGATGTTGATTGTTTGCCTTTTTAGTCTAGTTTAAGTCTTTGTCTACTCTATTGCCAATCAAAGGAAAGTTTGGCAGAAAAATAATTGTACAATGAATTGGATAGAAAGTTGAACTGTGACCCAAGAAGACCTGTCTTAATATTCCACACAACACACATCCTGTTTGAATGATCCTTGACAAGTTGTCTAATCTCACATGGTCCTATGCAATTCTCTGAAAATTTAAGTTACAGAAAAATTGATGACCTGTATTGGTACTTTCTTCATCTGGGAGTTACCTGTACCAGTGAAATTGCAGATCTGGCTCCAATGACTTGAAGGTTACAAAGCTCTTATCCATAGGCTGATAGGTCTGGAGGTAGTAGGACCTCAGAATTCCTCTTAGATCAGCTTTCTCATTTTAGAAATGAGGGCATTGATGTTAAGGGACTAATTCAGGGTCATATGAGTTTTAAATAAAGGACTAGGATTCAAACTGAAGCTCTGTTACTCAAAATCAGATCCCTTCCTACTGCTTAAACTAAATATTTAGTCTTTTTATTTTCTAATAAAGACCTAAATTCAATTCTCTAATAATCAATTCAATTCACTGAAGTACAATAATCATTTATTATTAGACTATTATAGACAAAGCATTGTACTACACTCTGACAGCCCATGTCCTGGAGGGACTTATATTCTACCTGAAGAAACACCCTGTATATATCAGTAAGTAAATGTCTGACAGCCCAGTTTCAGAGGGTAGAGAAAACAGTAAAACATGGGGGAAACAAGAAGTTTGCACTTGAGCTGAGCTTTGAAATAAGTTGCCCATTATAAAGAATGGAAAGGAGAAAGAAGAGTGTTTTGAGCAGGTAAGACAACCATTTTAAAAGCTAATGGAGGGGGGCAGCTGGGTAGCTCAGTGGATTGAGAGCCAGGCCTAGAGATGGGAGGTCCTAGGTTCAAATCCGGCCTCAGACACTTCCCAGCTGTGTGACCCTGGGCAAGTCACTTGGCCCCCATTGCCCACCCTTACCACTCTTCTACCTATGAGCCAATACACAGAAGTTAAGGGTTTAAAAAAAAAAAGCTAATGGAATGATGGTGAGTTAAGTGACAATTAAAAGCTTTGATTATAATAGTCAATTTACTAGAAATATTAAATTGTTCTAGTAGGCTATGGAAAGCCTTATTCACTATGAAAGTGATCCAAGGCTGTTGACTCTTTCTAATGATGGGGTTTGATCGTAGTGCCAGGGGAGAGAAAGGACTTGAAGAGGAATCAGGATATGTATAATATTTGAAAAATTGCCACAAAAACGTGTTTTACTTTAAAATATATTTACAAGTTCTCTTCTTACCGCATATGCTAGCCAGTCAAAAGATGAGATCTAGAAATGATTTGGGACAGGTGAAGTTAATATTTCATGACAACTCAAATTTCCTTTCAATGATTTTTGTCCTGCTCTGTTATTGACTTTAAGAGATAAAGTCTCATGTCTAGTAAGTGGCAAAACTAATACAAAAGTTCAGATCTTCTTAGTGTGAAAAGTTAATATAAATTTGTACCCCCTTTTTGACTTTCAAAACATCCTTTTGATTTTAAAGCTCAAACAGTTTGAATTTGGGAACTGAAGCTCTGGCTATTCCTCCCTGAGGCCATGTGTGTGGTCCTTTCTTCTTTTGTCTAAATCTTTTGTCTTTTTTAAGCATAGGCAGGGTGTTTTCTCAGGGGTGGTGGAGTAACTAAATTAGCTAGTTAAATTCCTGCTTGGAAGAGTGACATTGAGGCTGTGGTTTTATTTTCTCTTGCCTAGACTGAAGTCTGAGTCCTCCAGTGAGAGAGGGTCTGAAAAGAATGCATGAAGAGCATAAAATGATGAAAGATTCAAAAAATTGGCTTTTTTCTCCCCATGGAACCTGGGTCTCAGAAGTCCATATGGCTTCCTCTGGGCTTTCTCAGCTCAGGAAAATAGCAAATTCCTAAAAGCACTCTTTCTCTCTTTTTCTGTCTCTCTGTCTCTGTCTCTCTTTTTCTCCCCCTCTCTCTCCTATTTAATAAATAATAATTATAAAATTAAGATACATCCTCTAGGGAATTTTAATCATTATATGACATAAGACCAAAGTTCTTTTCCATATAGAGTGACTCTATACTTAATTATTTATGTAGCATAGCCAAAAACTACTCTTTCCATGGAAGAGGAGGGCAAAATGTTTATAAATATTCACAAAAAAAAGCTAATAGGAGAAGCTTAGTTTTCATCAGCATTGATATCCTCCTCTACCAAGCTAGATCACATTAGACATATCGCTTAATGAAATCCTAAGGAGATTACTAAAGCAAATACAAGTTAACTGATCATATTGGCATCACTAAGCATGTGAGGAGAGAGATTTAAGCTCAACTCCTCCTGACTCAAAGTCTAGTACAATATCCAACTTGCCAAGCTGTTTCTATACAAATACATATATGGATTAGATTCAGCACTTAAGTCTAGATGATATAACATCTTCCATGATTTTCTTTTATTTTGTTTGTGTATCTCCTGCCAGCTGAGCTACTAGAAACTTCTTGAGAAAAAGAATCACATATGACATTTCTATATCATCAACATTTATTTGTAATGTACTCAGTCCAAAGCCTTGCAAATAGCAGAGACTTAATAAATTCTTGTTTCATGATTGCAAAATATAAGGAGATTTTATGATATTCAAAGAACATTCAGTTGGATATAAGTGGGCCTGTACTTGAAAATCCTACATACTAACTTCGGACATACTAATTCTTCTTCATACAACAAACCTCTCTGAACCTTTTTTTCCTTCTGTGTAAAATGAGTGTTTTAGAATATAGGACCTTAAAAGCATCTTCCAGTTATAAATCTATGACATTATGTTTTCTATCTTAGAAGCATCTCAGTGGATAGTGATGAGCTTTGAATCAGTAAGACTTGAGTTCAAATCCTGTCTCTGTTATTATTAACTATGTTACTGGGAAAATAACTTAACTCCTCCTACTACAGTCTCTTTATCTTTAAGAGACCATGAAATTTGCATCTTCCTTATAAATTTATTACAAAGATCAAAAGACATAATCTATTTAAAGAACTTTGGGAACCTTTTTAGCTCAATATAATTACTATCATCACTATCAGCAGCAGCATTGTTATTATCACTACTGTCATCAACATCATTAGATGCTCATTGATGGAAGCTTGCCTTCATTTCTAAGTATGCAAAACTCACTTTCCTTGAAAGAAGTCAGTTAATTTCACCTTAGTTTTTTTTCTAAGCTTTATGTATTATTAATCAAAGCTATCATTATAATTGGGCTTTCTAAGCCTACTTAAACTTTCCTTGTCAAACAAGTTCAGACTTTATTACTGAATAAAAAAATAACAGTAGATTTTTATCAAAATGTCAATAAGTGTTTTTGTTGATACCATTCTTACTTTTTTCCTCACATCAACTCCAATATGTTATTAAACACATATGTACAATTTTATTGAGAGGATTGTCTAGAGTTTCAGCAATGCATGACATCTGAATTTAGAATCTGCCTCCATCTTCTTGTGTTGTGAGAAATATTGTTTTAGGTGATGCATAACATGACTGGGAATACTCACAACCATTAGCTTTGTGTATATATATGCAAATCTCTGAGAATACTGCAATATAATTTCTTATTTAGGGTGATAAGTGAGGGTCTAATTTTACAGGGTAATTGGATATTAACCACATATTTTATATTTCTAACCTTTGTAGCTTGTGGTTTGATTTGGTTGAGAGTTTGCGAATTCACTAAATTGACTGGTTGAACCAGGAAACCGAGACTAATGACTTCACATTTGATCTCCAATACCTTTTCTTCCTTTGTGAAGTTAGCTCAATTTCTTATTAGCACTGACTCAAACTAGTCCTAAGGCTTTCCATTTCCAAAATAGGTCAAAGTAAATCCTAAATTCTAGTACTCATTCTGTCTCACTGCTTGAAAAATGCACAATAGATCCTTGTGAGGTACTCATGGTCAACAGATGAAGATCCAACAACAACAAAAAAAAACAAACAAACTGAGGAATAATTAGTCAGGTAAGGAGAGAACAAAAACTATGAAACTAACATTATAAATCATTTAATTATTGTTAAGACTATTCTCATTCATATATAAATATGATTGGATTTTATGGCCATCTAAGAATGCTATTCTTGTACTTCCCACCCCCCATATATGCCACTTGTTCACCAACTTCTTGTAATTTCTGAATAACAATAATTCATCACTTTAAGGAAATCATGATATGCTATGCATATACTTCCATAGATTTTTAACAATATTAATATAAGTCCTCCCTAGATAGAAATAGATTATTATTAGTCTATACTGTTTCAGATTATGTGACTTACTTATTTCCTCCTATCAGCTCTTCATGGGAAAGAGGAAGATAGGGAGGAAACCAACTAATATAACAAGAAGCCTTCAATTAGATCAATGAATTCAGTGTGTACTATCTTTCCCCTCCTACATAACTGGTACATTCCCTTTTCCACTTTTATATGTCTGCTGATATAAATTACATAATGTAGATATTATAGCCTATTCTGTTCCTTATTGATCTTTGGATTACTGGCAATAGTTATGATTAAAAATGATAAAGGCTGATATTATAAGAGAAATTAATATTTTGATTGCCATGCTGATAGAGATAAATCAACCAAGTGCCTGTAAGAAATCTATTCAAAATGCCGCCTCTGCCATTTTCTTCCATACCTTCCCTTCTCCTCTCTGTCCCCCAGGAGCCAGCTCAGGTAGCGTGAAAGAAAGAGGCTGTCTCAAGCTGGCCCTCCAAATTTAAGTTGAGCTCTATATTGGTTCCCGTTCTCTGATGTAATCACATCAGAAACCAGAAACCCATTGGATCAACAGGAAATGTAGTCTCAAAGTTCCCCACATGTCCACAGGAAGTTTGTAAGATACTTTTAAATGGCACCTCCCTGAATTCCAAACACACATTTCCCCCTGAGATCTGGCAAAAAAAACGGTTGGCCCTTTTTCTTCACTGGATCTGTAAACATAGTCAACTTCTAAATTTCAGGAATTTGGGGGATAAAAGAAATGGATAGGGGCAGCTGGGTAGCTCAGTGGAGTGAGAGTCAGGCCTAGAGACAGGAGGTCCTAGGTTCAAACCCGGCCTCAGCCACTTCCCAGCTGTGTGACCCTGGGCAAGTCACTTGACCCCCATTGCCCACCCTTACCAATCTTCCACCTATGAGACAATACACCGAAGTACAAGGGTTTAAAAAAAAAAAAAGAAATGGATAAACCTAGCCGCATTGACAAAAAGCCAATTTCGAGGCAGTCCCCTATTGGCATAAGAGTGTACATTCAAAACAAATGCATTCAACTCACTCAACTCCCCATAGTTCAAATCAACTGCACCTGAAGTTCGAATTTGATTTTTATGGTCCAGTGAGGGGTCTTTAGGCATCTTCTTGGTGCCTCCAACAAACAGGTTCATTGTCTGGATTCTGGGGAGATGCAAAATCCTTATTCTGAAATTAGTCTCAAAAGAATTTAAACTTTACATTATAGATTATAAAACATACATTTCCTTCTAAGAATTATACATTTCCCCCTGAAATTACTCCTAAAAGAGTTAAATATGCATATATTTTTATATTATCAAATTTTAAAAACTAAACACACATCCCCCTGAGGAAAATTCTAAACAACCCATTTCTCCCCTGAAAAGGGTACCTCACGTCAGCCAAGGATGCATGGCTGAGTCACGGGGGTTGTATGAAATTAATTGGCAAAGGAAATGATAAAAAATAAAAAGAATAAAATTCAAATAAAAGGAGAAAAAATTAACTTGCAAATGAAATGTAAGATGTGCAAAAAATGTAGGGAAAATAAACTTATAATAGGCCTTTGAATCAAAGCCCAATTAAAGTGATTTAAGCAGTTGCAATTAACCATGTAGGGCCAGGACTATAGGAAATTGCCATTCTCTCTATATATAAGAGAAATAAGGGGAAACGTCTCTCTCTGGTCTGATTTGCCTTCACCTTCTCAGGGAATGAGCCAATTAATAACCAATCTTAGGTGCTTTACTAGGAATCTAAGTTAAAGGGGATCCTCATCCTCTAAAATGTTAGAAAAGACTGGAAATCCAAAAAAACTCAAATCCCAGTTTCAAGCCCTTCAATATTGGCATAGAACTCCTGCAATCCATGCAGATTCTCAGTCAAGTTTCCTTGACTTTGTGGCTCTTAGCACTTCTCCTGGAATCAGACAGAGAGGCATTAATCACAGTCCCATGATATTTACCAATAATTGGCAGGTTACCATAGTCTCAGGCTCTTCATGTATTCATCATTATAGCAAATATATATTTGCATTAAGCTTATACCACTGTAAAATAAAAAAAAAAAGATAAATAATGATTTTATATGTACTTCCAGTACAAAATGAGAAAAAATCAATTGCTCTAATTAAAAAAAATTAAAGAACAAATGTTGCATTGTACATGTAAGGAACAAAAATAAAATGTCAAAAAAATGAATAGCTTAGAACTAGTGAAGGGTTTTACAAAAAAAGCAGATTCACAATGCACATTCAAATAGAGTACCATAATTTCTGATAACACATTTTAAAACAATAAACAATGATGTTTAAAAATCATATACTTGTTACAAATTTTAAATCTTGGCTAAGATATTTTCTCAACAAACTCTGTCACTGCCTCCATAGCAAAATCTTATATTAGAAAAAACCTTCTAGTCTAAATTATCCTCAGGAATTCTAGATCCTTCTGATAGAAAAGCAGTCTAAGACATATAGACTAAAACAAGTATACAGGAGCTCTGTTGGCTTCCTGTTTAAAAAAAATCCCGGGTAGGAAATTTTCGTGCTTCTTCTACCTATTTAAGGCAACAATTCTTTATAATAAAATATATAAAAGCTTATCCTTTAAGACAACAATTCTTTAAAATAAATACATAGAAACCTTATCATTTATACAGAAAGGACTAGGATCTAAAGTAAAATTTAAAACACCTCTCACAAAAGTACAATTTAAATCTCAAGGCATCAAAACCTCCAAGGTTTTACAATTACCAAGATAGAATAAAACTTAAAAGAAATGTGCTCCTTTAAGATGTTCATAGATGGTACATATAACAGCATTGTTTTGATACAGTAAAAAAAAATGGAACCATAAATAAATTAGGAAATACAATATGAGTACCAGATAAGAAGCTATACAGTCAAAAACCTCTTACCAGTTCTAATAGATCTTTCCATCATTATTTGGGAGTTACAATAAAATCATAAACAGAATTAATCTAGCAGCCAAAAGCTTCAGTAGTTTAAAATGATTCAGGGCAACAGAAAAATCGACGAAATAAACAAAATTAATTCACAAAACTAATCAGCAAAATACAGTAAGATAGAGTCTTTTTAAAACCCATTCAGTTCTGAGGTTTTAAAGTCCACCTCTGGTTCAATTTAAGGTTCTTAAGGCATTTTAAAGTTCAAAGTTCAGATACTAGTGTCCACGAGGAATTGTGGGCTTGGGGCTAGAGAAAAGCTTAGGTCAGTATTTAGAAAATCCCACATATAGAGATTGTGGGTGGGGGTATCCCGTGGAGGGCAAGAATGGAGTCCTTAACAAGAGAGTAGGGGAGGGGGCAATACTTAACAAATCTTTAGCAGCAGTCTCTGGAGCAGCTGTGCTTGGCAAGTCAGGGCAGGGGTTGCTCAGAAATCTCAGGATTTGGCAGGCAGGATCAGTAGAAGCAGTCTGTTCTGGTGGGCTCAGGATTTGGCAGAGATCAGGAGAAGCAGGAATGGAGGCCAGGTTGGGAGTCAGGAAAATCGGCGGCAGAGGCACTGGGGCACTGGGGCACCCCCGTTGTGGGGTTAAGCTGCTCTGACCCCCCAAAGTGGATCGGGCTCAACTGGCTGGCAGGCAAAAACATGGTGAGCAAAGCCACTCTCCTTTTTAAAAAAATTGCTTGAAAGAGCTGAGCAAGATGGCCAAAAAGAAAGCATGGCTATTGTGAAAGTTCTTCCATTTTTGCTTAGATTTTGAGCCAAGATACAGATAATATGACATTTAAAAAATAGTAAATTAATTAAATATGTGGATGACTTGCTCCTGGCTTCACCAGATGCTAAAACATGCTAAGAATATAGTAAACATCTTCTTTTAAAATTACATAAAAGAGGCCATAAGATATCAAAAGGAAAAGTTCAGTGGTGTCTCCCCAGAGTAGAATATTTGGGGTTCATCTTGACAGCTGGTGCCTGCTATATTTCTCCTAAGCACATTGAAAATATTCAAAAATTGAGCGATCCTACCTCTAAAAAAAAAACGCTTAAGAGCAATCTTAGGAGCAACAGGTTTTTGCAGACAGTGGATCTCTTGCTATGGGGAAATTACTAAGCCCCTTATAGCACTAACTATCACTCCTCTCCAATTACTAGGGCCTTGTGGCGTGTAATGTAGTTTAATTAACCTTTTAACCCTCTCTCTCTGTCCAGGCCTCTGCAGGCCTGGACTAGCCTCTCCCTCTCTTTATTTCCCTACCTTTTACCTTCCTAATTGTAAATAAACTACCTTAAACCCGATCCTGACTTGGGTCTATTTTAATTATGGAATCAATCTGAATTATTGATTCCTGGAGGCCACACTTTAAATATATATCTATATAATATCTAAAATCTCCCTCTTACAATATTAAATGAAGATATTATAAATTACCTAATGTTTAGCCATGCAGCATTGCTGGGGAAAATTGATGTTAAATATATATATTCTTTTTATTTAATAGAGAAATTTGGATGGAAACCCTCAAAACACCATACAAAATCTCATTTGTAAATGTGTAATCCTTTTTTCCTTTATCAAAGTGTGGTCCTAGATTACTGTCTATTTATATAGTATATCAATGACATTTATTAAAGGTTTAAATCTATGTAACATCCATCCAAATGCATATAGGGAACAGAGATAATTCAAATAATTGTATAATGATTATTTTAGTATATTTCATTGTTCAAGGTACATTTTAAATATTTAGGAGAATTTTTACAGTCACTTCAAAAGACTTAGAGAACATGCTGATAGCTGTGTTGATGATGATAACAAGGACTGAAGGTTCATGTAATTTTTATGAGCAACTTTTTTATTCATACAAAGGTACTTTCAAAGAAGCCTTAAGTACCCAAGATAGAAATCAAAGGTTTAAAAGCATAATTTTTGTTGCATTCTGATTATCTATAAGAGGAGAAAAAGATAGAGAGGTTTTAAATATTTAAGCACAAATGGAAAACAGACTTCATAGAAATAGGATCAGCAAGGGACACAGAAGTAGATAAGTTCAAGTAATTAATGTTAGTTTTGTGCAATTAAATGATTTTTGATGCCTAAAGTGATGAGATTCCATGCCAAATTTTGATTCTCCAAAGCCTAAAAGCAGTTGGAGATCCTATAGCAGGCAGAAGTAATGAGCCACCAGGCAGCAGAAGACAGCGAGCCCCAGACTGAAGTTTATTATTTCTCCTCAGGGTAAAACTGATTTCTAGAGTTAGAGCAAACAGAAGTTGAAGACAAATAAAGTTTAAATAAAAGAATGTCATTTCTTAATAGTAAACCAGGTATACCAAAAATTCTTATTGTAATTTTATGCTATTACAAGTACTCATAATCCCCAATCTTTACAAAGAAAGGTGCACTCATTTCAATGCTTCTTATCAATTAACTGACAAACAGTTAAAACAAAAACAATAATTTATATAAAGCTTTAAAATTTGAAATATTCTTTACAAATATTACTTAATTTTACCCTCTGAACAACCCTGGTAGATAAGTGGTGTTATTATCCTATTTAAAAATGTGAAAACTGAAGCAGATAAAGACCAAGTGACTTGTCTTTTGCTCAGGGTTACACAGCTAACACATGTATGAGACAATATTTGAACTCATGCTAATGTGGACAGCAGAATTAGGGTCTTGCCCCCAAAGAACTGACAGCTCAAGCAATCTCCATAATGAAGGAACAAAGTTTACTAAAGAAGGAAGGAAGGAAGGAAGGAAGGAAGGAAGGAAGGAAGGAAGGAAGGAAGGAAGGAAGGAAGGAAGGAACGAATGAAGGAACCAAAATGTTCCTGGTGATGGACTGGCTTAGCAGTGAAAAGGCATGGTTATGGAATGGTATAGTGATGAATATACCCTGATAGTTTTTCAGGAATGCTTTTTATCTTGATTAGTTACTAAGGAAGGGTTCATTTATTTGGGTGGTTGCCCTGCTGTTCTCATAGAACTGATGTCAATTTACCCATGGTTCATCTTGTTTCCCTTCTTGGGAGTGTTGGTTTGAAAACACCAGTACAAATGGGATGCTAATAATATGCTAAGCACCCTGGGATAACGTCAGATTACTTATACCTGATTCTGCTCAGACTCCAAAGGAGGAAAATTATACCAAGTTTGCTGTGCCCATGCTGATTGACTAGCTGCAGAACTTCTGCCTACATCATTAAAATAACCTGTCAACATTCATACATTTACCTGTCTGAATGGCAGCCCACATCAATGCTATACTGACTTTAGTTCTAGCAAATTATTCACTGTTTCACCTAAACAATATTGTTTCTTTTTTGTGGAAAGAGGAAAGTTATTTCTATTTTTCCTGTTGTAGTGATTATGTATATTATTTTTTCTATTTGAGGTTACTTCAGTCTATCATGCAATTTAAGTCTACTCATACCTCTCTATATTCTTTAAGTCTTTCTTTTATGGCAAATCATATTTTAAGACAAACTTGTATAAAAATCATCTAGCCATTCTCTAATGGATAAACAATTTTATTTCTTTCCTGGTCTTTGCTAATCCCCCCCAAAATTCCATTAAAACATTTTGTTGTATGTGGGGACTTTCTGAGTAGGCCATTTTTTAACAACATGACTTCCACTAGAGTGGGAAGTAATAAATCATGCCTGAGATAATGAGCTTAAAGATTTCAAGGTCAAAAGGAGTTGAACAAAGATTATCTAAAGTCAGATATATGAAGCTATATTTTCAGCTATTTTATTTTATTTTTTAATTTAAATAATTAATTTCCTTATGTTTTCCAAAGTTACATGATTCAAATTTTCTCCCTCCCTTCTTCCCTGCCTACTCCCAGAGTTGACAAGCAATTTGATATGGGTTATACATGTTTTATCATGCAAAACATATTTCAATATTATTCATTTTTGTAAGTGAATAATCTTACAAATCCCAAACCACAAAATATATATCCAAATAAACAATTATATTATCAACTATTTTAAAGCAGGTTTGTGGGAAGAGTGAGAGAAAAAATGGACTATATATATGGAATTCATAGAAAACTTCCCTGAACATCTTGACAAACAGATTCCTGGAAGCACAAAGGGATCATTAGGTTCTAAACATGCTAGACTATGTTTCATTATATTACTAAAATTGGCAAATAGAAAAACTGTTGGCAATGACCCAGGAAAACTACTTTCATTCCACTTAGATTAAAAATATCATATGTGTTGTTGTTAAGTTGTTTTTCAATCTTTGCTGATTCTTCCTGAAGGCATTTGGTGTTTTCTTGGCAAAGACTAGATTGGTTTGCCATTTCCTTCTCCAGCTCATTTTACAAATGAGAAAACTAAGTCTAACAGGGTTAAATTACTTACCCAGAGTTCCATAACTATTAAGTATCTGATGCCAGATTTGAACCCATGAAGGGAAGTTTTCCTAACTGCCTGCCTAGCATTGTATCCATTAAGTAACATGGCTGCCTCTAAAAGTATCTTATAGAACATAATTAACATGTAGTAACTGTAAAATTCAAGAACTCACAGAATTAGTTCATAAATGCCTACTACTTAAATATTTAAAATATTTATAGATACATATAGTTAAGTAGAGCTTTATAAAGGGACCTCAGAGACTATCAAGTCCAATCATTTTTTACAGATGAGGAAAATGAGGCCAGTGACTTACTCAAGACCGCAAAGGTACCA
Organism: Gracilinanus agilis; assembly: GCF_016433145.1. Classification (NCBI taxonomy): domain Eukaryota; kingdom Metazoa; phylum Chordata; class Mammalia; order Didelphimorphia; family Didelphidae; genus Gracilinanus; species Gracilinanus agilis. The sequence goes on along the minus strand of NC_058130.1, from coordinate 43,033,669 downwards.
AGTATTAAAGTCTTTATTGAACCCATTTTTTCAGAATTCAGAGCTGGTATATTTTATAGCGTGCCAACCTTCTTCTCAGCAATTACAGTTAAGCTTGGACATTGTGCTCAGATCAGGGTTCTGACTGAATGAAGAGCAGCATATAAACATAGCCATGATAGGGGTACTGTATTAACAAGTTGGATCATGATTAAAGTAGGAGTCACCATGCTAAACAGAGAGCTAAGACTGAAGAAGAGGTTTGGTAGGAAATGTGATGGGTATATAAGATTTAAATTTAGATTTTGACTCAATATGAAAGTTATAAATGTGGTCACCATTTATAAAATATTTGCCCCTAAATCAAAATGACTCTTAACAGCTTTTATTTACAAGGAAGAGAAAGTGAAAGTGAGAAATGTAGAAAGGAAACAGAGCCTGAACAAGCCTACCACCACTAAGCACTTCTCTGTTGAAGTCTGGCTGAGCCCCCAGCAAGGGCTTCCTCAAGTTCCAATTTCCATGTGAAAGTCTGGTAGTCTCCAGCAAGTCAACCAAGAATCCAAAGAAAGAGTCTCTTCACAAGCCAATGAAGGAAATCTCTAGGAAAGAGTCCCTCCAAAAGCCAAGGCAGGAATGTCTCCAAACCAGAAGAGGCTTGAAACGAGGAATACATGATTTTTATAGTCTTTTTTTCCACATCACTTTCTGTCTCTCCCCCACTTCAAGCCAGACTCTGGCTACAGGACCAAGCACTGAGACCACAGTATCCGTACTCACTATAGATGACAGAACCATCCTGCAACCTGGGGAGGGTATTGTCCATGTCAAATCTTATAAGGCCTTTACCCCTAATGATTTAGAAGTGTTCAGGAGGCATTTCCCCAAGTTCTTCCTCTTGCCTTTCAAGAGCATAAAAGAAATGAAGCATGTCTTCACACTCTTTAACCCCAGTTTTGATGATGTCGAGTTTCTTTTGGGGGAGTTTTACTCCCCCTCTGAAAAAGAGAAATTTTTGGCTGAGACTCACTCAAACCCCAATATCACTGCATGGCCCATGGTCCACCATGATCTAGAGTTAACATCACGAGCTAATATGAGGTACCTGGTCCAATGCAGGACAGATTTACTGGAGGCGATGCAGCTGAATACCAAAAGACCAAATTTGTGGCAAAAATTTGAGAAACTGAGGCAGGGGGAAGAAGAACACCCTAGAAGCTTCCTTGACAGGGTAATTGAGGCAGCTGAGACAATATTAGGCCTCAGAGATGTGCATGCTCCAGAAACTATCAATCATATCAGGAGGCAGTTCATGAAGGGTGCTTCACTGCCAGTCCAGAACTATTTTAGGCAGAACTGTCTTCAGTGGGAATCATTGCCACTAGAAGACATCAGGCAGCATGGATCTTATATACATGATTCAAAACAAAAGGAAGTCAGGACAGCCAGGCAGTCAGATTCAGAAAAGGACTCAATGTTAGCTGAACTCTAGAGACAACTAAAGCAGGCTAGGAAAGAGAAAGAAATTAAAGAAATTAAGAACTTCACCCTCCAGACCAGCAGGGGGCATAGTCAATCCAGGCAACCTACTAGTATCTCCAAGCCCAAAAACTATTCTCCAAAATGTTATCTGCCTGGCAAGGCAGGTCACATGGTACAAACATGTAGATATAAGCAACAGATAGACTTTGGCAGGGCTAAAAACTCCAGCCAGAGAGATAGGAATGGAAAAAGAACTTACTATAACTCAAAATGGTCCAACAATTCAAGAAAGGTTGAGGGCACCAAGCATGACAGTCAATGCTGCCATCATGCATACAAAAGGTACATCCAATCTCCATCTCTTGATCAAATGGAGAAATATTTGGCTCAGGGTGCGATTCCGAAATCCTTATGAACTGAAGATTCTGAATCAGAAAGGACTAATGGCAATAACAGTGATGTGTGTGTAACTAGTCTGGGTGTAGTATATGATTCTCAAAGACTGGGCAGGAGGAGAATATATGTCTCTAGCAAGCTGCACAGAATACAATGATATTTCTGTGGCAGAAAACCAGGAATGGGAGGATATAATGCAAATATGCAAAGAGATTTATGGGACAATATGACTATAAAAGGGGTCTGTTTTCTCATTCCACCACAAAAGGCTTGGATCAGAAGCCTAGGGACTGTCCAAGGATTTGCAACAGCTTGCCTCCAGAAGCTTTGCAATCTTGGTTGGAGTCATTAGAATCTCAAGCTCCTCTCTTTATTCCAAGTTTGAAACAACAGGTTAGCTTGGATAAAGAACAAAGTGATAGGGATTTACAATGTATTCAGGCAAGAGTATTGTTAGTAACCCTGGAGGAGTCAAATCCCAATATCCAAAAGCATTCTATTGCTTTAGACATAAAAACCCAGGATGAGGTTAGAGAGCAATCTAAACTGAATGTTGATAGAGGCTTGATTTTGCCAGAGCAGCCCACTGAGTTGCTGGCTGCTGGCTGTTGCTCAGAGAATTCAACATCTAGCTTTCTCAACCCCTTAGATGATGAATTCAAGCCAGCAGCTTGGGGAAGGGAGAGTGGTCAGCTGTCATCTCCAGTGGCTAGTGTGCTCAATAATAACATCATTGAAGTATGCTCAGTGGTTGGGACACTAATCAACTGACTTCAGCCACACAGACTGGAGGGCTAGATAGTGAACTGCAGACAGCCTCTGAGTTGGGAGTTGTACCAGAAGTGTTGAAGGGAATAGAAACTATCTATAAAACATTCCCTGACACAACTGATGGGAAAACTCCTGATCTGGGGGTTTGTAGTTCACAAGATAACAGAGTGAATGGAGAAACAAGTCAAACCTTCATTTCTTCAGCCCTTAGTCAGAGCCAACCTGAAAGTTCCGAGGGCTCTGCAGAGCTCAGCCTAGTAACCAATGTTACTCACTCTCCAGCTCTGAGTGAGAGAGAGTGCCTTCGCTCTAAGCCAACATTCTGTATTGAATCTCCCAGTCAAAACTTGCCTGTTTGTGATTCAGGAAGTTCTGAGTTAGCTCACAGTGGCCATACAAGACTTGAAGAAGTGCTTGCACAAGACCATACGCCTAACTGGATCCAAACCAACTGCACAGATACAACTGAGGATTTATTAACCTTAGTTCCAGTAAAGTCCAGTAGCAAAAGGGAACTCCTTGTTAGCTTGAAAATCGGGGAGGTTTGTTATGATGTTCTCCTAGACACTGGGGTGACCACTTCCATTCTACGTGAGGCTCCTGAAGGATGCAAATATCAGGGTAGCTTGAGAGTCAGAGGAGCTTCAGGGATAGCTCAACAAGTCGCAAAGTTAAAAGTCAAAATGGTGAAATTGGGCCCTCTAACTCTCGAACACACCTTCTTTTCATGCCATCATGTCCTTTGAACCAATATGGGGTAAATAAGAAAAGCAGAAACATTTTTGATCAGTCTGATTTCATCTGTAAGACTGAATCTTGCATAAATAATGAAAAAGTCTTGCTATAATTATTTGTCTATCTTTATTGGGATCAGTATTGACTTATGTTCATTTGATAGTCAGTCATTAATGTTCTTTTTTAGTTATTTCAGTCATGTCCAAATCTATTACCTAATTTGGGATTTTCTTGGCTAAGATACAGGTGTCATTAGTTGGTTCATTCTACAACTCATTTTACAGGTGAGAAAGTGAGGCAAACAGGGTTAAGTATCTTGCCCAAGATCCCATAGCTAGTAAGTTTTGAGGTCAGATTCATCAGATTAACCAGTATTTTATCTATTTTATTTGTTTTTTTTCAAAGTACCAGCTCCTAGTCTTATTTACTAGTTCAATAGTTCTTTTACTTTCAGTTTGATTAATTTCTCCTTTGATTTTTATTATTTCCAATTCTGTTTTATCTGGGGATTTTTAATTTGTTCTCTTTCTTGATTTTTAAGTTGCATGCCCAATTCATTGAACTATTCCGTCTCTGATTTGTTGATATATGCACTCAAAGATATACATTTTCCCTTGAGTACTGCTTTGTCTGTATCCCATAGATTTTGATAAGTTGTTTCCTCATTGTCATTCACTTGATTAAGTAATTGTTTCTTTGACTTGTTCTTTGACCCATTAGTTTTGAATAATTAGATTAAGTTTCCAATTAATTTTAAATCTGCCTTTCCAAAAGCCCTGATTGATATGAATTTCATTGAATTATGGTCTGAAAAAATTGCATTTGTTATTTCTCCTTTCATACATTTGTTTGCAATGTTTTTATGTCCTTGTACATGGTAAATCTTTACATTGTGCCATATGCTGCTGAAAAGAAAGTATATCCCTTTTTATCCCTATTTATTTTTCTCCAGAAATCTATTAGCTTTAATTTATTTTTAACATTTCATTCACTTCCCTTACTTCTTTCTTATTTATTTTTTGGTTTGATTTATCTAGATTTTATAGAGGAAGGTTAAGTTCCTCCACTAGTATGGTTTTACTATCTATTTCCTCCTTAAGTTCCTTTATTTTCTCCTTTAGAAATCTGAATTTTATACCATTTGGTGTATATATGTTAAGTATTGATATTTATTCTTTATTTATACAGCCTTTCATCAAGAAGTAATTACCTTCCTCATCACTTTTAATGAAATCTATTTTTGTTTTAGCTTTGTCTGAGGTCAAAATTGCTAATCCTACCCTGTTTGTCTCCATTGTAGCCCAGTAAATTCTGCTCCACCCTCTTACTTTTATCCTATATATTTCTACCTGCCTCAAGTGTGTTTATTATTGCTAACATATGGTAGGATTCTGAGTTTTAATCCATTCTGCTATCTGCTTCCTTTTTATTGGTGAGTTCATCCCATTTACATTCACAGTTATAATTACTGTCAGTATATTACCCTCCATTTTGACTTCTTCCTTTGATTCTGCCTTTTCTTTTATCTCTCTTACCCTCCCCTCCAACATTTTGCTTTTAGCCAGTCTCCCCCCTTTCCCCTCCCTAATGTTACTCCCATTACCATCCCTTCCCTTCTTACTCTAGTACCTTTTAAATGAACCCCCAACCTCTCCCTCCCTTGAATTGCACCCACAAGTCAGTTTAATACCCTTCTACTTCTCTAAAGGACACATTATAATTCTCTGCCCCAATGGATTTGATTGTTCTTTCCTCTCTGAGTCAATACGCCTAAGATTTTGGTATTATGTCTCTCCAACTTCTTTCACTCTTCAATTGTATTGGTCTTCTTCCCCCTCTCACCCCATAAGCTTCTTTATGAAATATAAATTTATCCTGTTTTATCACTTTTCCAATTTATCTTAGTGTTATCATCCTTTTTAACCCAATACATATATATATTTTCTTTTTTACTTATCATCTTATACAGTTTGTTACTGTATCCTCTAATTATACTTCTTCTAGCTACCCTAATGATAATAATAATTTTCAAGTTACAAATATTATATTTTCATATAAAAATACAAATCATTTGAACTTAGTGGATACCTTAATTTTTTTTTCCTTTTCTTAATTACCTTTTGGTGATTCTCTTGAGTTCTGTGTTTGGGCATCAAAATTTCTGTTTAAGACAGATCTTTACTTTATGAATGCTTGGAAGTCTTCTATTTTATTAAATAACCATAATTTCTCCTGCAAGATTATAATCAATTTTGCTTGGTAGTTGATTCTTAGTTGTAGATGTAGTTCCCTTGCTTTCTGGACTATCATATTCCATGTCTTCTGGTCCTTCAGTGTAGTTATAACGAGGTCCTATGTAATCCTGATTGTGACCCCCCTGATATTTGAATTGTTTATTTTTTTCAGTTTGTAATATCTTTTCCTTGGTCTGGAAGTTCTTGAATTTGGTTATAACATTCCTGAGTATTTTCAATTAGAGATTTAATGAAGAAGGTGATCTGTGCACTCTTTCAACTTCTACTTTACCCTCTTTTTCAAGAATATAAGAGAAATTTTCTTGGATAATTTCCTATAGAATGATGTGCAGGCTTTTTCTTTTGTCATGCTTTTCTAGTAGTACAATCATTCTTAAATTCTCTCCCCCTGGATCTATTTTATAGGTCTATAGTTTTAATAATAAGGTGTTTCATATTTTCCTCAATTTTTTTTTCATTCTTTTGATTTTCTTTTATAGACTTTTGCTGCCTTGTGAAGTCATTTATTTCTAATTGTTGGATTCTAATTTTTAAAGACAATTTTATCCCTTGCTTTTGGATCCTCTTTTTTCCTTTTGATCTATTTTTTTTTTAATTTTAAACCCTTAACTTCTGTGTATTGACTTATAGGTGGAAGAGTGGTAAGGTTAGGCAATGGGGGTCAAGTGACTTGCCCAGGGTCACACAGCTAGGAAGTGTCTGAGGCCGGATTTGAACCTAGGACCTCCCATCTCTAGGCCTGGCTCTCAATCCACTGAGTTACCCAGCTGCCCCCTTTTGATCTATTTTTGTTTGTAGGTCATCTTTCACTTTCTTTGCTTAATTTTCAAGCTGGTCAATTCTGGTTTCTAAAGCTCTATTTTCTTTTTTAGCTCATTGTTTCTGTTTCCAGATGACCTATTTTTGCTTTTTTAAGTTATTTTCCCAATTTTCTTCAGCCTCTCTAAATTGTTTTTGGAATTATGTTTTGAGTTCTTCCAAAGTCTATGCCCAATTTGCTGGAGTTCTTTAGTTTTTGCTTGGGTTCCTTGGTCCTCTTCTGTTCCATTTGTTCTTTGTTCATTACCTGGATAGAAGCTGTCAATTGTAATTTCTTTTTTCTTTTTCTTTTGTTTACTCATTTTCCCCCTTCTTTCTCCCCTTTATTGGCTGTAATCTTATTCCTCTGATTATTTGCTGGATCTGTGGGTTTGCCCTATTCTGTTCTTATGGAGTTTCTTCCCTGCTCTGCTGATCAATTAAATTAGGCTGATGGAATATTAATGAATCCTGAGATCAGATCTCTTCAGCTAGCAGCAGAAGCTGAGGGCATAGGTGCAGGTGTAGAAAATAAAGGTAGTTGCCCTTGTAAGGGGGGAAAAGGGGTTTTGGGGCTCAATATATTAAAAGGTGGTTGCCAGGGGAAATCTCTCCAATTTAGGAATAACATCAAGTCAAAATTGACTTTATGGAAATTTATTTACAATTGAGAAGAGAGAGAGGAAATAAGAAAATAAGAATCTAACACAGTAGGTAGATTACTAAGATCCTCTAATTAATCCAGGTAGATCTAATTTACCCTCAGCTGAGATTCAGAGGGCCAGATGCCAGAAGGTGAATGAAGCAGAGCTTCATTCACAAAGTCTATTAAAAGAAGTTCCTTAAGAGAAGTTCAGGAAGATTAAGTCTTTAAACTCACCACGTGGTCTTCTAGAGAAGATATTGAAAGCAGACTCACCAAGGTCACAGAGTTCCAGCCATGACTCCTCTATGGACCAGAAGAGCTCCTTCATCAGCCTCACTCTTCACCAGAAGCTTCAAGCTGACTGAGGACTTTCTCCTTTTAAAGGGGTCACTTATGTGTCACTTCCTGTGTCTCCCTCCTAATTTGTGTGTCCAAATCACAATAGATGCTTCTCATAGTACTGCCTACGGGGCAGTAAGTTGATTCTAATTCGTCACCCACTCTAGCACATGTGGGTTATGGACCTTCCAGAATTAGAGGTGCTCTCACCTTTGGTGATTAAATCTAATGATGGACAGTGTAGATTTAATCTAATTATCACATCCTTATCCTCTTCTCCACTCCTTTTATGCCATCCACCTTCTTGCCAGCTGCCAGGTCAGAGCCCTAAGCTTTCCACAGTGGTACCAAGGTATTCTGTTGTGGTTGTAGCCTTCATCCTGGGATCCCAGTCAGCTGGATTCTTATTGGGGGTCTCAGTACAATAAGTGTGAGAAGGGTGCTGTAGATTGAGCTTCCCTGCCTTCTGGAGGCTTGTTATCTTCACTCTTGATAGATGGGATTAAGCTGGGCAGAGCAGATCTGCAGAGCTGGATATGCCCTAAGACCAAAATCTCCAGAGGCAGAGGCCCAAGGTGGAGAGTGGTGACTGAAGGCTATGACTAGGCCAAATATTGTCAGAACCCTGAGCCATCAAGTAGCTTTGGTAGCAATGCACTCCTTCCATGGTTGACCCTGCCCTGAGATCCCAGGAACCACTCAAGTCTCAGCACAGTAGGTGAGTGAGGGTCCCTGGGACCTTCCTTCTTTCTTTTCCTTAAGTCTGAGAATTTAACCTTCTCTATGTACCTTTTAAGTTGAATTGGGCAAGAGGGTCCCCCAACTTTGTCCTGTTGTTGGATTTGGTTTTCTGTCCCCACTCAAGGCACTTTGTTTTTGATTTGTGTTGAAGGGTTTTCAGAGTAAGAATTTGCTGCTTCTAAGTGTCCATCTTAACTCTGCCTGCCTGAGGTCAGATTTGGATTGTTTTAAAAAAAATCAGGAAGCTGTTTTCCTGATTTCAGGACTGACATGCTATCCACTGTACCATCTAGGTTCCCTAAGAACTAGAAAAAAATTTTAAATGATTTAATTAGCTGTACATTGTTATCTTTACAGTCTTCAGGCAACATAGTAGATAGAGTGCCAGGCCTGGCCTAAAATCAGGAAGACTAAACTTTCTTAGTTTACATCTTCTGTCAGATACTTCCTAGTTGTGTGACCATGGATAAGTCATTTATTCCTATTTGTCTCAGTTTATTATCTGTAAAATAAACTGGAGAAGGAAATGATAGACCACACCAATGTTTTTACCAAGAATATCCTTATCAGGGTCAAAATGAGTTGATTACAACTGAAATGACTGAACAACTGCAACAAATTTTCTTTGAAAAATAGTTTTTATTTGTAGGCAAGAGAGAATGAAAAAAAAACACAAAGAAAAGGGAATATAGCAATTCTATTGAAAATAGCAATAATTTTATTTTATCCTAATGTAAAATGAGTTAATCTAGGCCAAAATTCTAGAGAACTCTACTTTAATAAACTTCCTTTACTGCTAACAATGCCAGTCATGTTAAATGTATTTTAAGCAGCCAAATGAGCTAAAAGGTTAATCTGGCTTTGTTTTCTTTAAATTATGTTAATTAGCATCAGTAGTTCTATTTAGATCCTTATAAAGATCTGCTTACAAATTTAGTTCTTTAAAATGTTAATAGTAAACATTCATAATGTTATTAACATACTATCTTTTTTCTATTTATTTAGGATTATATAATTATACTGAAGTTATTTGTTTTGCTTGTAGAAGGCAAAATATTTGTTTTATGCAAGAGGGTTTTTTGTATAAAATTAAAATATTTTTAATCAATTGTATAGAAAAAACACAGTTGTTACATGGCAAGTCAGGCTTGACTTGATCACTTCAAGTGAGTATCTCTCTGCTACTGGTTTAGACTGAAATTGCACTTTCAGTTTTTATAATATTTCTTATAATTATGGAGCAATTCTCACAATATGCCAGTTTCAGAACCATGCTGATTTGGTGAGGTAATCAAATATGACACTTTCTTAATGGAAATTTGTAAAGGCATAGAAATATTAGGCGGTTTGACTATGCTGTCTTAAGGAAAACACCATGAGGATTGGTTAGATAGAATTGTAAAGCTGAAAAACTCCTTAGATTTAAGTAGCATATCCACAAAATCCCAATCTCAATCAGGTTATTGTTTTAACATTTAACCATCTTTCTGAATTTGGCTTCAACTCACAAGAGTGAACCCAGAAAATCAAAGAATCATACTCAAGTCAAGTATCCTTAAAATAATTTTCTCCTAAATGGAAGTGTGATGAGGACCAAAAAAAGGTAAACATTTAATATCTTATAGATTCTTTCCAATAAAAAAGTATATGTCATTAGTTAAATAACAAATAGAAAGCAGGAAAAAATGAATTTAAGGCAACATTAGAAATGAATACTCATAATTTGAAATTATATTTTAGTCATCTTATTAGGGAACTTCTCTATCTTATATTAGCCAAATAGAAAAAAAAGATTAATAAAGTACTTCAGTAATGTGAATGGAAAGATTGAAAGCATGCAATTATTACAGTGTAAAATTAATGACACAAAAAATAATCATAGATTTCTATAAGTTTTAGTGTCACAAAGTTAATGTTCTATGAGAAATTCAAGTCTCAAGAGAAATTTAAAAGGAGGAAAGGAGAATCCTGAGAAACAGTAGCTCTAAGTTGGCAAAGAAAGACCATTTTTTATGAAAAATGCCTTTAGGGCAAAAATAATTGGAAGTAAAGGATTTCTTTGCCCTGACAGGTGCCCCTTTTGTTTCAGCAGAAGTGGACTTCCTAAAAGACCCTGAAAACTCTAATAAAAAATCAATTAAGGATGATCTTGATATTTTCTCTGAACAAATAGAAGGAAAAGCTTGAAAAGAGCAGCTTTAATTTAAAGGACATTCAAGTCAAGTTTACAATGGAGATTTAAGGCCATTACTGATATAATCCAGGCTGACAAGCTTTGGCCTGTAATATCCAAGGATTTTTTTTCCCCTTGAATGATCTGGATAATTGTCTCAATTCTTCCCTTTATTTTGAAAATAAAGAGTTGTCTTTATCCCAAAACTAAGAGAAAGAATTACTTCTCCTAGGCACCAGGGCTAACAATTCTTTTTTTTTTTCCCTAGGAAACTCATTTACTTCTTTGGGATGATTCCAGACTAATGAGAAGACGTCACTGAAGAAGGAATTATCCTTTCACTGACAGCCTTTTCAATACCAATGGCAGTACAGGTACAGAGGGAAAACACAGAAATTCTATTTGCCATCAAATGTTGAGACAATCTAATATTTTTATTTACCTAAAATGTCTGTGCATTTTACATTTATATATATGTACATATACATAAATATATACATATATATAATATAGGTTCAGATAATAATTTATGATGTTATTAGCTATTACAAATTATCAGAAAATGCATATAACCAGAAAATAAAATCCTTACAATTCAGTGAAAGACTCCTCATCTGGACAGGTTCAGAGAAGGATATGGTGAATAAGTTTTAAAAACAAGGTCTGATATTTTAAAGGTATTTAGTGGGAATATTAATGGGAATAATTCTGAATAGCTAGGAAGTCATCTAGGGAACTACAAAATGAACTTTAGACATAAAAAAGAAAATGAAAAATGTGAAAAGTTGTTGGGATCCTTGCTGATGTTATCAATGAAAGTTAAGGAACAAATGTATAATTAGGGAAGGGTAGTCATTTGACTTCTATTTTATATCTAATTGAAACATAAATTATGAAACAATTTTAGTATAGTTACTAGATCAGTGTAGTTAGGTTAAATATTAGAAGGAATTATTAAAATACTTGATGAAATGAGAGAAAATACATGAAATTTCGAGATGCCTTCTGCATTATTATTATTATTTCTTGAATGAAGAATAGTAAGAGTAATCAGTCATTAAGTCTTTATTAAACTTCTATTAGAATCTAAGTGACAAGGGGATAGAGTGCCAAACTGAAGTTTGGATGACTCAGATGGTTCAGTTCAAATTTGGCCTCAAACATTTAGTATCTGTCTGTGTTACCCTGAGCAAAACTCAGTTGACCTTGTTGGCCTCAACTTCTTTCAATGTAAAATGTTTTGTATTTTTTTTTAAGGAATTCATATCTTCTCCAAGAAAACTCCAAATGGGGCCATGAAGAATCAGACAAAAGTAAAAGATGACGGGACAATAAGCTGTGAGCCAGGAACTCTATAGAGCAGGGGGCAGCAACATATGGCTCTTTCTGCAGGAGCCATAAAGTAATTTTTTTTTCAGGCACTATTACAGGAACACGCACTGTGAGCACTGACAGACAAACCATGGCACAGTAACTAACAGTTTATGCATGACATCATGCGTCACATGATATGTCAAAGTCATGATGTGTAGTACAAAGGTACAATGAACCCTGCAAAAGGCTAACTGCAGAATTTTTGGCGATTGAGAGGGTTTAGAACCCTGAGTAGAGGCGGTTGATCCAGGAGGCTTGGTCAGAGCAGAAGGGTCAACTGAGCTCAGTCTTTGGGATGAAACCTGGCCTTGAATCTGTGCCTTTTCTCTTGAGATTTTGTAGCTTAGCTAATTCCTCTGGATCTCCCTGACCTTTCCTATTCCATTCCCCATTTCCTTTCCTAATTTCTTGTGGGTTTTGGGAGAAGGTTGGATTTGGGTGGTAGCAATCAAACTTTGAAGACTCAGGTTTTCCCCATAGACAAGTAGGGCTTACCCTTGATACAAATTATCTCCTGATTCATTGTGTATAACTTCCCTAACATTAAAGGCAAGAAAGCTTCCCAGGGCTGAGTGGGAGCAGGCCCTTGCTCAGTTTGCCCCATTCCTGTGTCCCTCCCCCATCTGGAGCTTCTCCCTAGGGGATTGTTAGAGAAATCTTATATCCCTCTATCCTTTATAATCAACCCTGAAACTTAATAAACCCTGTTGTTATTTAATCAAACCTTTTGGAAAATCGTTGGTTGAATGATAAAAGAGGGATAAGGAGAGAAAGTAATAGTTTCTCTTTGGGTCCTGAGGGGAGCTGGAGGCGTCCATCTTGGAGGAAGTGGTGGTTTCTGTACTTCCTCTGAGAAGCCCGTCTATTTCACGGACAGGGAAGAGCCTCGGGACTCTTTGTGAGCCTGAGAAACTGACTAGAAAGCCCTCTAGTTAGTTTCAAACTATTTCTGACTGGCCCCAACCTTTGTCTGTAGAAGTGCCCTTCCTACCTGGGAGGGTTCAGCCTGTTTCCCTTCAGTGTCCTCTGTCTCAAGCCTGTGTACCCAGTCTGTGTCTCTCTGTTGAAGCTGCCTGCCCAACTACCTCATCCTCTCCCCTTGTGGCTCATTACACTTCAATGTCTTATATTTCCCTAAACTCAGCCATTCCCTGACATCTCTCCTACCACCTCGATCTACTGCCTCCACTATTGCACCCTCCTTTCCCACCTACTGACTTAGGGACCCACAAACCCCATCCATGTGCTTTATTCCCTTATTACAGACGTCAGGCATCACATACTTTTACAGAGAGTTTAAAGATGCATGTACAACAAGTGACCCTGCTCAACATCTTGATCTTCAGCAGCTAGCGGGCTTCACATCTAATCTCCTGCAGTCATTCAAAGTGTGCTTTGGAGAATTTCGTGAATGCACTCGTCTTTTTAAGTTCATAACCCATCCACACGAGTGTGCAGTGGACAGTGCTGACCTGAGTTACATCCCCAGTGTCTCCATCAGAGATTTTGAGCTTCAAGCTGTTGATCTAAAGGCCTCAGACATGTGAATGAATAAGTTCAAGTCACTGAATGAAGATTTGGAAAGACTTACAGAACAGCAAGCAGAGTTGGCAAGCAATCACAAGTGGGGAGAAATGAAAAATCTTCAACCAGCGGATCAGCTGAGTGTCAAAACTTGGAACGCCCTTCCTGTCACATACCACACACTGCAGAGTGTGAGTATTGCTGTACTGACAATGTTTGGCTCTACGTATGCATGTGAGCAGTCTTTCTCACATCTAAAGAACATTAAGATCAACCTAATATCATGTTTCACAGATGGAAGTTTCAATGCCTGCATGAAGCTTAACCTCACCACATATCAACCAGACTACAAATCCATCAGCAAAACCAAGCAGCACCAGAGTCACATTAATGGTAAGAAGTACTTTATTCATCATTGGTTAGCACATAATAAATTAATAATATTAAAAATAGTTCAGAGACTTATTGTATTTTAAAAGTGTTGTTCTTACATAAAATACACATATTTACTTGTATTCAGTGTTAAACATATTGTAGGGCTCTCACAAAATTGCATTTTAAAAAAATGTGGCATTTATGGCTCTCACAGCCAAAAAGATTGCAGACCCCTGCTATAGAGCATTGGAGATATATTTTTAAAAAATAGACTAAAAGTCCTTGCCCTCAAAGAGCCTACTGGCGTCTAAAGGGGGAAACCATAGGTAAACAAATATATAAAAAAAGAAGCTATGTTCAGGAAAAAAATGGAGAAATGATTAAGAAGAGAATGACACTAGAATAAAGAAGGTTTGGGAAAGGCTTCCAGAAGTATCTGGGATTTTATTTGGGAGGTAAGGCAAGCCATGAAAGGCAAAAAATGGAGGTGATGAATGGGAAGCAGTTTAGTGTAGTGAAAAAGCAGTGAACTAGGGATAAGAAACCCTGAATTCTTCTCATTTCTAAGCTCCCTAACCTGCTATGCAATTGTGGGCAAAGAGTTTAATCTCTCTGGATTTATATTCAACTTCCTTTATAAGGTAAATGGGACCTGGGATCTGTACTGGTCTCTTCTGATTCTAAAAGTTCATTTTATGACTTGAACTTTCACTGCCAGCTTTCTAATAGAGGGTAGCAAACAGAATGACTGATTGCAGTATTCCTCCAGGTATGCAGCTGTGCCTGGGATGACAAATCCTTTTACCTTCAGAATTCAATTTGTGGCCAGTATTTTCATTTCTGCTCTGATAAACAAAACATGTGAATGTTAGTTTAAGGAAGGTTATACCATTTTTGACTATGTGCAGCATGGTTAAACATAAATAATTTGAGGTAGTCTAAGCTGATGTGAGTCACTTCTTCCAAATTTTAATGGAGAAAAAGTGAGGGCAGGATTTGGGAGAAATGCTACACCAAGCAAGACTAAGCATCAATGCCTTTTTCAATCTTTTGGAAATGTTCCCAGTCAAAAATGAGTTATCAGGCACAAAGACCTACTGGACAGAGTACTGAAATTTGAGGAAGTTAGACCTAGGTTCAAAAACAAATCCTCCCTCTGGATCTTAAGTTCGTTGGAAAGAGGGTATGTTGTATTTACATCCCACCTTGAACAATTGTTTGCTGTGTAACCATGAACAAATCAGTTAATTACTCTGTACCTCCAATTCCCTCATTTTCCAAAAATAAAAATAAAATGGGGTTTTTACTAGATGGTCTCTATCATAATTCCTGCCTCTAAATCAGATTCTTCTGGAGAGCTCCTTCAGGTCATTTTCATTTTTTTTTCTCTTTATGTCTCCCATCCCTATCATAGTGTTTGAATATAGTAACCATTTAATGAATGACTGCTTACTCAAATGCTCTATGATATTACAAATGATATTTTGAATTTGAATATGATGAATAACTCCAATATCAAGAGGCAAAATTAGAGGAAATAGGATTGGGGATTTGTCCATGGGCAAAGATATACACTGTCATTTATGCAAGTGTCTATGTTGGTATAAGACCAGATCTAAATAATGGCCAGAAAATGATTGCCTTTACCTTAAATAATTAAACCAGTAAATATGACACTGTATCCAACATTATACAACACTAAGAGAATATTCCGTACTTACAATTGGGAGTTCTCAAACAATTATCAAGTACTTCCAGTTTGTCCCAGTATCCTCATGATGAAAGTAGGATATCTTGGATGGCAAAAGGCCTCAAATTTATAACTTAGGGAGGATCAAGTGATGGAATCAGGGATTCTCAGACTGAAAAATACTAGGTATTGAGAAGGCAGAAAGCAAAACAGGTAAGAATGGGAGTTGATTTGATGCAGTTTAAGGAACAGTGTTTAGATTTTATTTTGACCCCTCAGGGGAGAATAGGAACAATGAGAGAAACTAGAAAAGAGGAAAATTCTGGTCTAATGTATGGAAAGAAAACTTGCTAGTAACTTATTGGACTAGCCAAAAGTGAACTCTTTTAAAAAGTAATAGGTTTCCATTATAAGAAAAATAAAAAACTGAATGATCACATGTTGTATGTATTGTAAAGGGGATTCTTTTATATTTAATGGCTTAGATTAGTTGGCTCTGGGTTGGTTTTCTAATTCTGTAATTCTGTGACATTTCTTTCCACTACTTTTGGAGACTTGAGATCTTTACCATGAATTAATGTTTGACCCTGTAGGTCAATTGTTTCCCTTCTAATCTTAACCTCTTCAAACACTACACTTTATCTCTACTAAAAATAGTAATAGTAAAAAAAAAAGAAAAAAGAAGAAATTAACCATGACTGTAGATAATGTTTTGAATAGTCATAGACATTCTATTAATTGATTCTGACTATTAACAGGCTTCCTAAGTAGCATTTATAGAGATGAGAAAAGGATAATTTTAAGTTCTCATATTAGTGTCAGGGCTAGAAAATCATATATTCAGCTACCTAAGACAGACATCTGGATAAGTTTTTATTTTTTATTTTACAAATGGTGCAGAAAGACAAAGAAAAATAGCTAAAGTCAAGCAAGAGTGTAAATTTGGTTAGTTTGCTTAAGAAAATTTGACAGTCTTTAAACACATCTTAAACAAATGATTCATAACAGTCTGTGCTGTTAAAATGCCAATTTATTTTTCTTGACTGTAATTCCTTGTGCCAACAATCATGTAACCTCACATTCCCAAAATATTTTAGAAAATGTGCATATAGGCTAAGGTCTACTATCAATGATAATTTGCAAGTAAAATATGGTTTAGAAAATTTTATTTTGGGCAACTTTGAATAGGTAACAAGTCATATAAGGAAAATTAAAGATAACTGGTGGAACATTGCCATTGGACTAATTATTTCTCTGAAATATTAAAATAAAGAATCAGAAGTATTCTAGCACATTGGAAGAATACTCTGTATAAGGCTTATT
The DNA here is from genome assembly GCF_016433145.1 of Gracilinanus agilis. NCBI lineage: Eukaryota > Metazoa > Chordata > Mammalia > Didelphimorphia > Didelphidae > Gracilinanus > Gracilinanus agilis. Next base: position 43,017,068 of record NC_058130.1, on the reverse strand, counting down.
GATTGAAATCACACTAGGAAAAAAACAAAAGGCTAACAATAGTTAATATTTACATTAATTCAAGGATTAACTTCTCCAATAAAATCTCATGTCTATGAAAGTATGAATGTATCAGAATAGACAACAATATGAAATGGATTACAAGAGATATAGAAAAGCCCATTAAATGAAGGCTGTGTCAATTCTAACTGTTCACATATTCTTAAATTTAAGTGTTAAAAAGGGACCTCAAAATGTCAAACAATGTGATCACATTGTTTTACACTTGAGAAAAATGAAGGTATTTGTATACTTTATGAAAACTCAAATAATGATTGGATTTCTTTTACTGGAAGAGAGAACTACCATTTGGTCAGGAAGAAAGCATTTGAATTCCTTCAAACATTTTTATATAATGTTAAATATCTGCTTGTTTCTCTGAAATAAATAGAAAATTAGAGCATAGTTATAGCCCAAAGTATGAAATACATAAGCTGGTGATAATGATGAGAAAAATAAAATTGGAATTTGGGACAGCCAGATATAGGAGAATAGCTATTGTTTTCTTTCTATCTAGCATAATGATCTTTATATTTTAATAAAATTAGTGGAAAATTCTGAGCCTAAGTTTGTGATCATTTATTTTTATTTTCTTATGAGTAAAATCATTCACTAGAGTTATATTATGTACGTGAATGTAATCATGTTGGAGTTAATTCTAGGAAATTTTTTCTGGGCAAGAATATACTTTAGTAGTAATTGCAACACTAATTAAGATTATTCCTTTTAAAAATGTAATAAACCATTGAATGATTATACATCCTGGTGACATCTATAATTGTTTATGTCTGGTGCTTGTAAAAGCTTTCTGGTTTAATTCAAATTTGATTCCTTCAGGCTCAATTGTAACTAATCATTGAAAATATTACAATTAGCACATGAAAGAAGGGTATATTAGAACTACTATTTGCATCCAATCACCAAATTTCATAAAAGCACATCGTATAATTCTTTTTCACTTCATTTTTTAACAGTGAACCCTATCACATCAATTAGATTCTTTGAGTACTACCTTATCAAATTAATGTGATCTTGTAACTACTTAACTAAAACTAGTAATAAAAATTATGAAAAGAACACACAAAAAAGAACCAATGCATTCTTTCTATAAAATTGGGGAGGCTTCATTTAAAGACTTGGAATATATCTGAGCACACAAATTTTAGGAAATTATGTAGATAGGATAGATGTAAAAGTAGATGCCTGTTCAAAGTCTATGACTGTGGGAACCTATTTGTTATACAAATGACAATCAACTCAAAATATGTTGTAAGTTTTGAGGAGGTAAAAGATACTCTTTCATTATTGCCTATCCCTGTAAAAACAAAAGTTTTCATTTTAAGCTGTGATTTACTTTAAGCTATGGGCTCACATGTTGGAGACTGATTAACTTATTTGGTATAGATGGTCACAAATTTATTCATCCCTCATCAGATCTCACAGCACTTTAAATTTATGTCATAAATTTAGCTTCTAAAACTTTTAAAACATAAATTGTAGGGGGCAGCTGGGTAGCTCAGTGGATTGAGAGCCAGGCCTAGAGACGGGAGGTCCTAGGTTCAAATCTGGCCTCAGCCACTTCCCAGCTGTGTGACCCTGGGCAAGTCACTTGACCCCCATTGCCTACCCTTACCACTCTTCCACCTATAAGTCAATACATAGAAGTTAAGGGTTTAAAATTAAAAAGAAAAATTAAAAAAAAAAACAACATAAATTGTATCATATTTATCTGGGTAATATGTTGTTTTACAGTCTCTTAGATTGTAAGCAGGCATATTTGTGATATATGGTCTCTAATTCTGGAAGCCTGACTTCATTTTTCGAAACCTCATTTTACAGAGGAAGAGGTCTAAGCCCAAAGATTTTAAATAATCTAGATTATAAACTCTAGGAGGGAAAGCATATTTATAATATGTGATTTTGAAAGCTAGAAGATGACTTTGTGATCAGAAACTAAAACTCTTTTATTTCAGAGGAGAAAGTTGCATCCCAGAAAAATTGAGGAATTCAGTCAACAAGACAAAGGTAGTAAATACACAATTTGAATCATGTACTAATTTTCCTTAAATCTATTCAACATTGTGTACTACACAGTTATGATTAGTCATTGAATTAATTTCTGTGGGATTCATTGGAAGGAGGCTTTCTAGCATTCCATATAGGAGTCACATAATCACTTATTATATGAGACTGAATATTAGATGAAAAGAATGCAATCCAAATTGATACCCCACCAATTTCCTACCCCTATAACAATTAAAATTCTCTGGAGACTGTATCTTATTTTCATAATTATTATTTATGAAATAGTAAAAAGGAGGAGAGAAAAACAAAGAGGCAGAGAAAAAGAGAGACAAAGAGAGATCACGAGAGACGTACAGGACCCATGGCTGCCTAGCGGAGAGAGCTAGAAACTTGAGCCAACAAGCCAGCATCACTTCTACCCACCTACTCTGGGAGCAATTGAGCAAATTCAGACCTCATGATTTACCAAATCCAAAGTTCCCAGAAAAAGCCCAGACCCTCCATTGCCTCCATCATTTTATGTTCTTCATGATGTCCCTTTATAAGGCCTCTCTGATTTAAGGACTGAGATTTCAAGGAGGATAAGAGGGAGGTGGGATCTTCAGAATGCTAAAGGTCCCCACTAGGATCTTAACTTGGATTTTACTACCTTATCTTTCAGGAGAAGTAAGAGTTTTTTGTTTTTTCCTGGAAGGTGGAGGTTTAGACAGAGCAAATCCTAGAACCTCTGCACCCTTACACACCGAGATAGAAAACAATGCGCTTTGAGAAGAAAGAGGACAAAATCTAATTATGGGACAGTGTAGGGTTCCCCCTACTCTACCACAACTAAAGAGGATTAATCCAAACAATTGGACAGACAGTCTTCAGAGGGCACAGAAAGTAACTGAAAATCTCCATTGCCAGCTGAGGAAAGATCTTTCATCAAAGATCATTAAATACATCTGCTCAAACTAGCAGAAAAAGGAAGGAAAAAAATATGAGTCAGCAACAGAAAAAGAGAAAAGAAATGACAATTGACAGCTTCTTTCAAGGAAGTGAAAAAAGAGCAAATGAAATAGAAATAGAAGAAGAGGAAGTAGTTCCAGCAAACTGGACACAGGATTTGGAAGATCTCAAAATTCAATTCACTCAAGAACTTCAGGAACTCAAAAAGCAATCGAGAGAGACAAGGAGAGGCTGAAGACAATTTGGAAAAGGAAATACATGAACTACAACAAGAAAATAAAGTATTAAAAGCCAGAATTGGCCAGCTTGAAAATGAAGCAAAGGAGGCAAAAAATGATTTAAAAAGAAAATCAGACCAGAAGCAGAAGGATGACCAAAAAGTCAGGATAAAATTCAGTTTTTAAAAAACAGAACTCAACAACTAGAAACAAAGGACTTCACAAGGCAGCAAGAATATATTAAACAAAATTAAAAAATGAAAAATTTGAGGAGAATATGAAACACCTCATTGATTCAACCAAGGATCTGGAGAAAGGAGCTGGAAGAGACAATTTAAGAATTATTGGTTTACCAGAACATCATGATAAATGAAAAAGTTTAGATATCATCTTACAAGAAATTATCAGAGAAAATTGCCCTGAAGTTCTCGAACAAGAGGGAAAAATGGAAATAGAAAGAATCCACAGATCTCCTCCTACATTTAATCCACAACTGACAACTTCCAGGAATATTATAGCCAAATTCAAAAACTACCATACTAAGGAAAAAATATTACAAGCTATTAAAAAAAGTCATTCAGATATCAGGGAACCACAGTTAGGATAACATAGTATCTGGCTGCATATACATTGAAGGACCAGAAGGCATGGAACACAATATTTCAGAAAGCAAGAGAACTGTGTCTACAACCAAGAATGAACTATCCAGCAAAACTAACTGTATTATTGCAGGGGAAAGTATGGTCATTCAATAAAATCGAGGACTTCCAAACATTCATCAAATAAACAAAAACAGACTTAAACTGAGAGTTTGCTGCCCAAACCCTGAACTCAAGAGAATCAACATAACATAATTAAGAGAATGGGGGGGAGGAAAAATTATTTTTTAAGGGACACAAGTTCAATCAATTTATATCTCAAGAAGAAAAGAATTATAAAAAGAAATATAAAAAATTGTTATTACCAACAGGGTAACTAGAAGAAGTTTACATAGAGGGAACAGGGACAAACTGTATAGGATGAAATATCAAGTGATATATATCTATATCTATATCTATATATATCTATATCTATAGATATAGGTAGGTAGGTAAAACTGGGGGAGAAGGTAATAATAAGAAAAATAGGAAAACAAACAAAAAGGAATTAATTTATATTCCATAAAGAAGCATGTGGGACGAACTGGGAAAAATAATAATACACTGTAAGGGCAAAGAGGTTAGAGAGAGGAAATATTCAATACTTAACTGCATTGAAATCAACTTAAAGAGAGAAGAACAATCAGATCCATTGGGGCAGAGAATTGATTCATGCCCTATAGAGAAGTAGAAGGGTAACAAACTGACTGATAGGAAGGGAAGCAATACTTGGGAGGGAGAGGCTTGGGGGGAGCTCAGCATGGCTTTAAAGAATAATAAGAGGGGAATAAGAAGGGAGGGGGAGAAAGGGAAGTACAACAAAGGAGGTGTTTATAGGAAATGATTAAAAACAAAACACTGGTATAGAAGGAAACAGTGAAAGAAGAAAGGACAGGACTAGGAGAGAGAATCAAAATGTTTGGGAATACACAGTTGATAATTATAGCTCTGAATGTGAATGGGATGAACTCACCCATAAAAAGGAAGCAAATAGCAGAGTGGATTAGAAATCAAAATCTTACCCTATGTTGTCTATAAGAAACACACATGAGACAGACAAACATACATAGAGTGAAAATGAGAGGATGGAGCAAAATCTATTGGGCTTCAAATAATAAGAAGAAGGCAGGGGTTGCTCTCATGATCTCTGACAGAGCCAAAGTAAAAATAGATTAGGTTAAAAGAGATAGGGGAGGTAACTACATCCTAATAAAAGGCAGTATAAACAATGAAGAAATATCAGTACTCAATATGTATGCACCAAATAGTATAGCTTCCAAATTTCTAAAGGCGAGTACAGGAGCTCAAGGATGAAATAGTTAGCAAAACCATACTAGTGGGGGACCTCAACCTTTCCCTATAATATCTAGATAAATCAAATCAAAAAATAAATAAGAAAGAGATAAGAGAGTTGAATGAAACCCTAGAAAAATTAGTATTAATAGATATATGGAGAAAAATAAATAGGGACCAAAAGGAATATACCTTCTTTGCAGCAGCACATGGAACATTCACAAAGACTGACCATATAATAGGGCATAAAAACATGGCAAACAAATGCAAAAAAGGAGAAATAATAAATAATAAATGTAACCTCAGATCATAATGCAATAAAAATAGTTATCAATACGAATACATGGAGAACCAAACCAAAAACTAATTGGAAATTAAATAATATGATTCTCCGAAATAATTTAGTGAAAGAAAAAAAATCACAGAAACAATAATTTCATTGAAGAAAACAACAATGATGAGACATCTTACCCAAACCTATGAGATGCAGCCAAAGCAGTTCTAAGGGGAATATTTATATCACTGAGTGCATATATTAACAAATTAGGGAGGGCAGAGGCTAATGAATTGGGCATACAACTTAAAAAAATAGAAAATGAACAAATTAAAAATCCTCAGATGAAAACTAAATTAGAAATATTAAACATCAAAGGAGAAATTAATAAAATTGAAAGCAAAAGAACTATTGAATTAATAAGTAAGACGAGAAGCTGGTATTTTGAAAAAAACAGATAAAACATTTAATAAAAAAGGAAAGAAGAAAACCAAATTTATAGTATCAAAGATGAAAAGGGAGACCTCACCTCTAATGAAGAGGAAATTAAGGCAATCATAAAAACTATTTTGCCCAATTATATGGCAATAAATATAGCAATCTAGGTGACATGGATGAATATTTGCAAAAATATAAATTGCCTAGATTTACAGCAAGAGAAATAGAATACTTAATCCAATGTCAGAAAAAGAAATGGAACAAGCCATCAAAGAACTCCCTAAGAAAAAATCGCCAGGGCCTGATGGATTCACAAGTGAATTCTATCAAACATTCAAAGAACAATTAATCCCAATACTATACAAATTATTTGATATAATAAGCAAAGAAGGAATCTTACAAAACTCCTTTTATGACCCAAATATGGTACTGATTACAAAGCCAGGCAGTTCAAAAACAGAGAAAGAAAATTACAGACCAATCTCCTTAATGAACATAGATGCAAAAATCTTAAATAGAATACTAGCAAAAAGACTCCAGCGAGTGATCAAGAGGGTTATTCATCATGATCAAGTGGGATTTATACCAGGAATGCAAGGATGGTTCAACATTAGGAAAACCATCCACATAATTGACCATATCAACAAGCAAACCAACAGAAACCATATGATAATTTCAATAGATGCAGAAAAAGCCTTTGACAAAATATAACACCCATTCCTACTGAAAACACTAGAAAATATAGGAATAGAAGGTTCTTTCCTAAAAATAATAAACAATATATATCTTAAGCCATCAATAAGCATCATATGCAATGGGGATAAATTAGAAGCCTTTCCAATAAGATCAGGTGTGAAACAAGGATGCCCATTATCACCTCTATTATTTAACATTGTACTAGAGACACTAGCAGTAGCAATTAGAGAAGAAAAAGAAATTGAAGGTATTAAAATAGACAAGGAGGAGACTAAGCTATCACTCTGCAGATGATATGATGGTCTACCTAAAAAATCCTAGAGAATCATAGAAATAATCATCAACTTCAGCAAAGTTGCAGGATACAAAACAAATGCACACAAATCATCGGCATTTCTGTATTTATATCCAACGCATCACAGCAGCAAGAGGTAGAAAGAGAAACACCATTTAAAATCACCCTAGACAATATAAAATACTTAGGAATCTATCTACCAAAACAAATACAGGAATTATACGAACATAACTACAAAACACTTTCCAAAAAAATAAAACTAGATCTAAACAATTGGAAAAACATTGAGTGCTCATGGGTAGGATGAGCTAACATAATAAAAATGACCATTCTACCCAAATTAATTTACTTATTTAGTGCCACACCTATCAAACTACCAAAAACATTTTTACTGCATTAGAAAAAATATAGCAAAGTTTATTTGGAAGAACAAAAGATCAAGAATATCAAGGGAAATAATGAAAAATCATGTGAAGGAAGGTGGCTTAGCAGTACCAGATATTAAGCTATACTATAAAGCAGTGGTCATTAAAACAATATGGTCCTGGCTAAGAGATAGAAGGGAGGATCAGTGGAATAGATTTGGGGTAAGTGATGTCAGCAAGACAGTATATGATAAACCCAAAGAGCCCAACTTTTGGGACAAAAATCCACTAATTGGCAAAAACTGCTGGGAAAATTGGAAAACAATATGGGAGAGATTAGGTTTATATCAACATCTCACACCATACACCAAGATGAATTCAGAATGGGTGAAATACTTGAATATAAAGAAGGAAACTATAAGTAAATTAGGTGAACACAGAATAGTATACTTGTCAGATCTCTGAGAAAGAAAAGATTTTAAAACCAAACAAGAGTTAGAGAAAATTACAAAATGTAAAATAAAAATTTTGATTATATTAAATTAAAAAGTTTTTGTACAAGGAAAAACAATGCGACCAAAATCAGAAGGGAAACAACAAACTGGGAAAAAATCTTTATAACAAAAAGTTCTGACAGATGTCTAATTACTCAAATATACAAGGAGCTAAATCAATTGTATAAAACATCAATCCATTCCACGAGTGATGAATGGGCAAGGGACATGAATAGGCAATTTTCAGATAAAGAAATAAAAAGTATCAATAAACACATGAGAAAGTGTTCTAAATCTCTAATAATTAGAGAAATGCAAATCAAAACAACTCTGAGGTAACACCTTAAAATTAGCAGATTGTCTAAAATGACAGCAGGGGAGAGTAATGAATGTTGGAGGGCATGTGGCAAAATTGGGACATTTATGCACTACTGGTGGAGTTGTGAACTGATCCAACCATTCTGGATGGCAATTTGGAACTATACCCAAAGAGTGATAAAAGAATGCCTGCCCTTTGATCCAGCCATACCATTTCTGGGATTGTACCTCAAAGAGATCATAGTTAAACAAACTTGCACAAAAATATTTATAGCTGAGCTCTTTGTGGTGGCAAAACACTGGAAAGCAAGGGTTTGCCTTTCAATTGGGGAATGGCTGAACAAATTTTGGTATATGTTGGTGATGGAATACTATTGTGCTCAAAGGAATAATAAACTAAAGGAATTCCATGTGAATTGGAACAACCTCTAGAAATTGATGCAGAGTGAAAGGAGCAGAGCCAGAAGAACATTGTACACAGAGACTGATATACTGTGGTACAATTGAATGTAATGGACGTCTGTACTAGCAGCAATGCAATGACCCAAGACAATTCTGAGGGATTTATGGAAAATAGGACTACCCACATTCAGAGGAAGAACTGCAGGAGTAGAAACACAGAAGAAAAACAACTTCTTGGACACTTGGATTGATGAGATCATGATTGGGGATGTAGACCTGAAAAGACCACACCCATGTAACTAATATAACTATCAATAATGTGTAAATAAGTCTTGACTGACCACACCAGTGGAAATGTGAATTAGCTATGATGGTGGGTGAGGGAGCTGTGGATATGGGAGTTGGGGGGGGGGGTTGTTAATGGGGTGAAGGGTAAAGTAAAAACATGACTTATGTAAGCCTGGAAAATTTTTCTAAAAATAAAAAAATATTTTAAAAAATTATGCTAACTTTAAAAAAAGGAAAGTTTTGATTCATTAAAGTATGGAAAATGATAAAAGAGAAATCAAACTTCCTATTTAAGTTCAATTTGTTTCCCTTTAGAGATACTAAATGACCTCATACACCATCCAAAGGGAAAAGTTGCACCCTTTGTTTTGGCTCAGGGAATAAAATAGTTGGGGAATGGACTGACTATTGAGTTCAATTGTCATAGGAAAAAATCAAAAGGTCAAAGAAGCATTTATTAAGAAATTCCTGCATAATTAACTTTGTGTGTAGAAAATGAGCTATTTAGTTTACAAATAACATTCCCCAAATAAAATAAAAAGATATTCAGAGTTTTAAGAAAAATAAAAAGACAATTAAGATATTTTTAGCATCATTTCTATATGGTCTCTGAATTATTCACTTGCTAGAGAGTTTTGTGTTTTACAAAGATCTTTCTTCTTATCAACCGTGTCAAAATAGAAACTAAAAGAGTTTCTCTATTATATATTTTATAGTTGAAGAAATCAAAGACACTTGAAAGTGACATGACTTCTTTATGTTTATCCTCTTTAGAAACTAGCAGAAAAAGAATATGAGAATATTTTATTTTATCTTATAACTCCAAACCAGTCAGTGAAAAGTGAATTCCTCCAAATTGGAAGAAAATGAGACAGTTTTGATATCTAGCCCTAAGAAATCTCCCATCAGAGAGGAAGGAATCAAAGGGTAACAGGTATTATAAGAGGGGGAAAAGACTGAAATAAAGGAAGATCGCAAATGGAAGAAAACTCAGTTAAAAATGTTTATCTGGAAAGATAAATCAACAGGAAATATATTAAAATATAAGGGAGATTGTCTTCTCTGGGACATAAAAAATTGTCAAATATCTGAATATACATTTCAATAGAAAAGAAAATAAATCAACACAATAAAGCAGATAAACCTTTTGATTTCCTAAAAAATAAGGAAGCACTACAGGATATTTCCAAATCAAATAACAGAGAATTAAGAATTATAAAAGTAATATTTATACCCTATATAGCATGAATAATTGAAAAAATAGAAAATCTTTAATCTAAGATGATAAAATTATCTCTATAAACAAAAAAAGTATAACTGAATAAGAATGTAAATAATAGAGATGAAGAAAATTTAGTAAGAAAAGAAACAAAAGGCAGTGATTTTCAAAAAGTACATAACTTTATAGAAGCATAGTGTAAGGTCCAGAATGTAAGGGCAAATTTATGAGTGTGTTTGCCTGTAATTATTACTTAATTACAAACGATTTTTTTTCTTTGTTTTTTTTAAACCCTTACCTTCCGTCTTGGAGTCAATACTGTGTATTGGCTCCGAGGCAGAAGAGTGGTAAGGGTAGGCAATGGGGGTCAAGTGACTTGCCCAGGGTCACAGAGCTAGGAAGTGTCTGAGGCCAGATTTGAACCTAGGACCTCCCGTCTCTAGGCCTGACTCTCAATCCACTGAGCTACTCAGCTGCCCTGCCAAATGATTTTTTATGGTAGTTTATTTACAAAAGAAGAAAGAGTGAAAGTAAGTAAATCAGAGACAGTAGATATTCACTCTGGCTTGGTTTAAATCAGGCAGGGCTTCAGAGGCCCCAGCAAAGAGGCCCAGAGGTAAAATAAAAAAGGGTTTTAGCCAAGAGGCATCCTCCAAGATGAGGGTCCTCTTTGGAGGCTAGTACTTCCAGAACAAGTCAGGAAAAGGAAGCCAGCCTTTTTCACTCACCCACATGGTAGTCCTAATAGAAAGCAGTCCTTAGCCAGAACTCCTCCAGGATCAAGTTGAAGGCAAAAGACTTTCCCCAGTTAGAAGGCTATGTCCAGAAGACTATCTCTTCAGACAATCTTCTTCAATACCATACCCCAGACTGAGTTCAGGCTTTGCTTTTTTGGTGACTTCTTGTCTCCTCCCCTCTTCACAGGGGCCAATCACAGTTTCCAAATCGTCTAGCACTGCAGGGGGAAATGAATGTGGGATTGACTTCACAATTTCTGAAGGTCAGTTTCTCATCAAAAGGGTTCACAAAAGGTTTATGAGTTATCACCGAGTTTAGCTTGTGAGTAGCAGACCTCTTTCCACTTAAGGTTAAGTAGGGGTGTCTTCCTTTTGGAGCTGCAAACTCCTATAATATAATTTTGTGGACTTCCCCTTTTATAAGTGTAAAATCAGAATAGGCAAAGAGAACCAAGAATTTCTTTTCACAATAGCATGTTAATTTCAAATAAAGGATGCAGATATATCAGGTAACATAGGACTCTCAGAAATAAAAGAAGCATATTAATAAAAGAAATAATAAATAGAAATTTGCCTAGAATGCCTGAACATACAAAGCAAATTGTCATTTAAAAGAACCTATATATCATTGGGGCAGCTAGGAGGAAAAATGGATTGAGCTCCAAACCTGGAGTTTGGAGGACCGGAGTTAGAATCTGGACTCAGATAATTCCTCACAGTGGGATCCTGAGCATGCCACTTAACTTCATTTGTCTAATCCTTGTCCTTTTTGTTTTAGATATACTACTGAGATAGAAAATAAGGGTTAAAAAAAGAAATTCATCTATTGTTTCTAGAAAAAATAAACACATATAAACATATTTAAACTTACAAATAAGTATACACATTGTCTTAAAAATTCTAAGGCTATTAGTAGATAAATCTAAGAATTATTTTGGAAAAAAAAGCATTTTTTTCAAGAGACCAGGAGAAAGAACTTCATATATATATGTGTGTATGTGTGTGTGTGTGTGTGTGTGTGTATACATTTATATATACACATATATGGAAAATTTAATGACAATTCAATTTCCTACCAACTAGAAACTGCAGAAGAAAAAGGAAATACATTTTCCACAAAGAAAAGGAGTTCAAAATGGAACTCAACATGATATAACTTGAAAACCTGATCTTAATTATCAGTGAAAACAAATGGGCAACCAAGACAAAATAAAATTTGAAAGATTCTCACAGAAAAAGAATAGTTTATTTATTTGAAGACACCCTAGGCAAAAGCAACAAACAAATTAAAAGATAAATACAGTTACCTATGAAAATATTAATAATGGTATACTTTACTCCAGAAAAAGAGAAAAAAAAAACAAAGAAGTACAAAGAGAATAACACCTTAGGGATAAAAACAAATCAATCACCAATGACAACAAAATAACAAGGAGAATACCCATTAAAAGATTTCATTCAAAATATAATAATGGAAATGAATATGAAATAAAAATTTAAACACAAGGAATTGTGGTGAAGGAAGACGTTTGAATCATTACAGATTTAACTTTAGAATACTCTTCCATAGCTTAATTAAAGTTTATGTTGTTTTGTTTTCTCATTTCTTTTTAGAGAATGTTAATTTTAAATAGGAGAGTGCATGAAATTGGAATGAGGATAAAAAAGATAGAGGGAAATATGTGATATTCCCTAATCAAATCAATATTACACAATGATGAGAAAATCATTTTTATAGTCCCTTTGGGGAAAAAGGGATTAGAAGGAAATAGTTAAGATGGCAAAATGAAGATTTGGAAAAGCAAAATCTTTAATAAGTGATCAGTTGGGGTCCCACCAAAACATTTCTACTGTGGGAGCGGGGAGATACTTTGTAATGAGAGATAGAGAATTTACACTGGATAAAATCTTCAGGGATTTGCTACTTAGAGAAAACATTACATTTAAGAAAATGCTGTGACAACATAGACAGCATCCCATTTGAAGAGAAGATTAAGAGCTCCTGGGGGCAACTGATATCTGGGAACATGAGAAGTCATGAATTTAAAGAGATTTAATGCAAATGGTGATGAAATTGTCATAAAAAGGGAAGGGTCCTCTTGGAATTAAAACTTCTAAAGTCTCATTTCTGACTTTGCTTTTCTAAACCATATATGCACAATTGTCTTTTAGATATTGATTCTATTACCTTTATTCTATTTCATGAGATAAATTGAAAAAAAATGAAATGAGAAAATTTGAGAACTAGAAGTAGAGAGTCTGTTGTAATAATGTTGCTTTGATATAGAGTATGCAAAAATAATTGAAGAGACAAAGTATTGTCTTTAAAGAGAAGGAAGTAAATGAAAATACTAATACATAATATGAAAAAAACATTAGAGTCCAGTGAAGACAAATATAAACCTAATTCTCAATTCTTTTATTTAAAATGGCTTATGAATCCAGTAAAACAAAAAGAAATAGTTATAGACTGAGTAAGATAACAAAGGGAAAATTATTTTCAAATTATTTTCCAAAATATCTGAACCAATCCAAGGCTCTAACAATGGCTCACTAATGTGACTATTTTCCCACAATCCTTCCAAAAATTTTCATTTTCTATTTCCTCATTGAATTAAGTCTAATGAGCAAATTTGCTTTAAAATGTATTTCTCTAAATATTAGTGATTCAGAGTATTTTAAAAAAATTTAAGGTGGCTTTAAATAACCTAATTTTCTTCCTTTGACAACTGGCAGATAAGACATTTATTATTGTTGTTCAGTCATTTTCCCATCATATCTAACTCTTCACATGCCCTTTTGGTATTTTCTTCCCAAAGACACTTGAATGGATTACTAAGGACTTCTCCAGCTTATTGATACCAATGAGGAAGTTGAGGCAAGCAGTGTTAAATCTCTTGCCCATAATCATATGGATAGTATCTGAAGCCAAATTTGAAATCGGCTCCAGACTGCCTTCTATCTCCTGCACAATCTAGCTTTCCATCATATCTTTTGGGCATTATCAAATGACATCTTCTCTGATTTTTTTTAATGTCCTCTAAGTTGGCCATAGAAAGTCAACACAATATATATGAACAGGCAATATTTTATTTTTGTTTTCATAGCCCCAGCATTCTGAACTCTGTTTACTTCAGTTCATTTCACTGGTAATTTAGGTCTGATATTGAAATAAAATGAAACAAAATTATGTCATTCAACATTTAAGAAATTATTTAGTTAACCATAAAAAATTAAGAATATGGAACAAATATATCAAATTGGGACCACTGTGGTTTGATTCAAGTGAATAAACCTTTACCCACTCTGAACTGCTTATTATGTTCAGCAAGCCAAGAACTGAAGATAAGTGGAGCTCTTCAGATTTATTTGTATTAACTAAATCAAGAAGTTACACAAATGACTAGAGCCATTAGTTCCTTTAGTTCCTTTATAGTATTTCTCTGAGAAAGATGGTTTCAAATCATTTTAAGGAATAATAAACATAATTTCTCTTGAGGATAAAAGATTAGAAGATTGTTCCCACCATAATAAACCCTAGAATAATATCAGATATACAATAGAGCTAATAAATGTTTGCTGACTGATAAATTGTGATGATCCAAGTGAATCATGCCATAATTCTTTGAATATCAATTCCATGTACCCTATGGATATCTGGTAGACCAAATTTTGCAATATGTGATGCTTGCCACTTTCCAATAGTTCATTGAAATAATTTGAGGATTAAAATATTTTCTTTCCAAGAAATTGGCCTTCCACACCAATAAAAGTTTTTATTAATGAATGTTATTTTTCAAACTAAAAGTATTTGGAAGATCCATTTTCAGTAAATTGTGAATTAGAAATATAATCATACTCCCTGGCAATCTGACCACATCCCTCAAAATTCATCCATAATGCTCTATAATGTATAGAGTTATAAAAAATGAGAAGAATCAGTGACAGTTAGTAGTTTAAAGGTGACATATAAGGAGAGAGTGTTGGAATTGGAGTCAAGGGGACCTTGAGTTCAATTCTTACTTCTGCCACCTTTATATAGTTGAGCATGTGCAAAATGTATAATTGGTTTGTGTTTTCTTTTCTTCATCTATAAAATGAAAATAATGATACAATTAAGACATCCCTCATAGAAACTTGTAGGGAGTAATTGAAATAATGCTTATAAAGCACCATAATGATCTTTGAAAACATTAAAACAGTGGTTCCCAAACTTTTTTGGCCTACCGCCCCCTTTCCAGAAAAAAATATTACTTAGCGCCCTGGAAATTAATTTAAAAATGTTTAATAGCAATTAATAGGAAAGATAAATGTACCTGTGGCCATCACTGCACCCCTGGATCACTGCAGCACCCACCAGGGGGCAGTAGCATGCATTTTGGGAATCCCTTCATTAAAAACATAAAATACATAATAATGTTAATATTTTTGATATATGGACTCCAAGCATATTTTTGATAGAACATTTTATTTTTTTGAATGGTTTTATAGTATTGGGCAACTAACATGACTAATTCTGTGTGGCCTTTTCTCACAAAGTTAGGGTGCCACCAATCTGAGATTTTTGGAAATAAACAAGTTAGTTATTGGTATTTTTCATTGGATATGTATAGAAGTGTCAACTTTTCCCAGAAAATATCTTCTTTTATTCATTTATTCATATAAAGCTTTTCTTATTGTTGTAATTGATTACTTAGATTTTAGTCCTGTGATAGGAGCAGAGTTGGCAAGAGTTTAAGAAAAGCGGGATCATGATCTTCTGGTTTCCACTTCTGAGAAAGAAAACATATGTTTCCAAATTCTTCTTCAAGTGCTTGAAAGGAGGGAATAACTCTTGAAAGAATATGAAATATACAGGAAAAGGTACCTCAATATTATTGGCTTCTACTCAGAGTATTTCTTACTATGGCAAACTTAAAAAATTCCAAGAACCACATTTCTTCTTTTCTTTCCTGCCAAAATTACAAATGTGAAGACTTGAATCTCTCTTTTTCCAAGCTTTGATAAATTTCACCACTCTGGTAATCAATCTCCACCAGTAAGGTGAATCTGCTGCAAATTAGTTTAAAGTCATGGTTTATATATTTAGAAGGGCCCATTTTATAAAAAGAAGCCCAGAAATATTGACTATTCTGTGGAAATACACGATATGCCTCCCCTGAACAAAATTCTCCTATTATTCTGTCTCTGATTAGGGAGTCCATCTTTTTTAGTGTTCCTTAAATGACCCTTGCATATGGAAAGAAACAGAAGTATATGAGAGAACAATGCCTACTGGTGGATTTTGTATTGTAAATCTATGAGATGATTGATTCAGTTCACATTTAGGTAGTTGAAATAAATGCAGGAGATAAAATTTCCAATAACTTGATAATTGTCATCTAACTAGTTGTTATTAATCCATTATTACCATCCACATTGACATTAATAATTGAATGGATGTAATTTCCCTCCATCAAAAACATTTTATGTTGCTTCATTATACCTGTTTTATGAATGGACCAATAGACAATAGAAAATCGAGTAACTCGGCCAACATTTCTTGGCTAGTAAGTATTGTTTTTACTTGCTGAACCCACCTAATTTCTTGATTCTGCTAATCTGTACCAAATATATCACACTGCTGATTTATGTGTAGCTGAAGCTTTTGTTGATATAACTCCTGTTTGTGTAGAACTGTGGATTTGACTAATATCTGACATTAAACCCTAATAAAGTATATTCTTTGAATGATTCAAGTATATCTTATTCCTTTCTTCAATGACTCTTAATTGTCCTGTTTCCAAATAGAGGCAATCTAGTGATGTTTCAATTAGTCTCTTTTAAGGAAAAATAATTAACATTTTTTTACAAAAGTAATTAACATTGAAATTAGCAACTACTAGAAATAACCAAACTATGCCTACTCCATGCTGGATGTCCATTGAATTAATCCATGATTAGTCCTTAGAGACATCATTAGCAAAGAAGACCATCCATCCCTACCAATAATTATGCTAATGAAAGGTATCTTAGAACAAGTTCAACATACATACTTCTTTCTTATATAACAATGCAAAGACCCTTACATAGGAGCTTGTGGTACATAATAGGGTAGATTTAAATGTATATAAGATGTACTTCTTGCTGTCAAAAAATTTGAAAGCTTATTGAGATCAAATGGCATTCTGTGATTGGGGTGGGGGGGCGGGGAAACCATAGGCAAGAAATACAAGTGGAATTCAGAGACCAGAGAGGTCATTACTAGTGAAAGAGTCGGGGAAATCTCCAAGGCAATAGGGAATTAAGTATGGTGGAAACTTAAACACATAACATAACACCAAAAGAAAAAAACAAACTTGAGGTTTTTTTTTGTTTGTTTGTTTGTTTTTTACATAAGATAAGCCTCAAAAAACCCTTGTGAATCATTATTACAGATATTGCCTTTATTTTATGAATGGGGATATTGAAGCTTAGAGAGCTAAAATGATTTTTTGAACCCAGAATTTCCTCCTTTTAGGCCAGAATTCTATGTTCATCTCTCTTTGGAATGAAAATCATCTCTATTGAGTAGGAAGCAGCCTCTTAGGACCTCAGTTTTCTCATTTGTAAAACGAAAGAGTGGAACATGTGCTACTAAAGTAAAAACACTTTTTAAATGTCTTATGACAAAGTTTAAAAAAAGGATGAAATATTAAATAAATTAGAGGAGAATGGAATAAATAACCTGCCAGTTCTTTGCTTAGGGAAGAATTTATGTCTAAACAAAATATAGATAACAATTTAATTTATGTAATTGATAACTTTGCATGAAATTATAAATTTTTTGCACAAACAAAACCAATCCAAATAAGATTAAAAGAGAAATAATAAACAGAGAAAATATAGCAAATATCTCAGAAAATGGTCTCGTTACTCAAAT
The DNA here is from genome assembly GCF_016433145.1 of Gracilinanus agilis. NCBI lineage: Eukaryota > Metazoa > Chordata > Mammalia > Didelphimorphia > Didelphidae > Gracilinanus > Gracilinanus agilis. Next base: position 42,999,480 of record NC_058130.1, on the reverse strand, counting down.
ATATAGAGAACTATGTCAAATTTATGAGAATACAAAGTATTCATAAATCATTAGCATTTTACTACAATATCAATAAAGCTGAATAGCAAGATATAGAAAGATAAGTCCCATTTAAGGTAAAGGTAGACATTATAAAATAACTAAGAGTCTACCTGTCAAGACAAACCCATGAAATATATGTTCACAACTATAAAACCCTTTTTAGAGTCAGACTTTGGCAAATGAAAAACACATTAATTATTCATGGTGAGACTTAGCAAATATAATTAAATGAAAATTGTTCCTGAATTATTTTACTTATTCAATTCCATACCAATGAAACTACCCCAAAATATTTCTTAGAGCAAGAAAAAATAATAAAATTCATCTGGAAGACTAAAAGACTTAGAATTTAAAGGGAATTAATGAAAAAAAAACTGAAGGTAGAAGGCTTATCTATCACAGATCTCAAACTTTAACAAAACCTCTTTAAATGTAAGATCATGTCTTACATTATAAACATTATATTACTGGTCACCATGCTATTTTTATTCATTCTTCACATATTATTTTGATGGATTTTTAATTTATTATGAGGTCAATGGTATAGTAAATTGTGCAACAATGTTTGAGTAATGACTATGGGCAATTTTGGGTAATTGTCAATATTTAATGATTGATTTCCATTTCTAGGTTACTAAAATATATATATAGTAACCAATATATTAAAGAAATAAAATTGCTCATTTACTGCTCAATCTAGAAATAACTAATTAAATTTTTTTAGTGATACAGTTTTAATTTAAATATTTTGGCTTTTGGAAATATTGACTAATCATTAACAGAGTGCTTGAGCGTGAAAGGAAAGTGATTGACTATTCACAAAGAGGAATTGGAGGACTAAGGCTAAATCCTTTCATCAATATGGAGAGATTTGTGGCACAAAGTAAAGTGCTTTTCTGTAAAAGAATTATGAGGTAGTGGAAGCTGAACAATTCTTCAAATGGCATTGTATATTTACTCCCTATATCTTTAGGTGAATTTTTTTTTAGAAAATCATCATTTTATTCAATCAACAAATATTTGGAAAGCACCTATCTCATACAAGTCTACCAGAAACTGAGCATATAAAGGCAAAAATGCCTGCCCTCAAGGAACCTACATTCTATCAGAGGAAAAAAATGTCTTTTGCTAGATACAGAATATATACATAATAAATGCAATGCATTTTCATGTAGCAAGGGAGACCGTAGTGCCATGTTGGTGGACCTATGATACATGTGCTGGAGGTGCCTGCTTCCCTTCCCCTCTCCACAAGGACCTTAGGACATTTCTCATATCACCTGACCCTTTGTGAGACAGTCCAATAGGAGAGCTTACTCCTTCCCCTATCTGAGATAAGGCAAGGGGCTCACATGTTGCGTGAAGGCTGCAGTTTTGACATTTGGTCTCTAAAAGTTTCAGCATTATTGCCCTAATACATTAGGGAAAAGAGTAAAGTTAACACATAGAAGATAATTTTTATGTTGAATCTTGATGGATTAAATGGATACTAGGACCTAAGGTAGTAGACTCTAGGTATGAGAGACAACTTCATCAAAGACTAAAAGATGGAAAATAAAATGTGATATATAAGAGAAATAAGTAGGCCAATGTGACTGGATCATAGATTTAAAGTAGGGGAATAATGTACAAGGTTAAAATGAAAGTTCAGTATCAAGTAGTAAGGAACTTTAAAAGCCAAACAGGGAAGTTTCTTTTAATACTACAGTAGAGACAGAGAATCTTTTGGAGCTTCTTGGGGAAGGGATAAATATGGACTGAAGTTTCTATTAGAATTATCAATTGGGAAAATCTATGGATAATTAATCAGGAAATAGACATTGAAAACTATTCTAATAGTCCAGCCAAGAGATTAGCGAGGATTTATTAGAGTGCTGTCTGTGAGTATAGATGTGGTGGAGTAAGAATCAATAGATATTCATAAATTGATTGGCTACATGAAGGGTTGATACAGTGAGAGTAATGGCATTTGCTGTTTATATTTTGTGTGTGACTGGAAGTATCACAGTATCCTCAAGAAAAATAGAAAAGTTAGTAAGATGAATTATTTTGTGGACAATATAATGCATAATTATTTGAACTGGTTGAGATTAGTATGATGATGGGAATTCAATTTAAATAACTAGTAGGTATTTGTGTTTGAATGTGTTTGAAGAGTAGATTTGGGGAAGACAGACAGACAGACAGAGAAAGAGAGATAGAGAGAGAGACAGAGAGGGGGGTCTTTGGGCAAATTGTAGTGTAGGTCTCTAACTGGCTTGGAAAAGGTACAATGAGACAGTCAGGAGAATTCAAGACAGGAGAAAATAGGGTGAAATGATAAATCAAGGGTATCAACTGCTTCAGAGAGAGAAAACAAAGAAAAGGATACAGGATTTGGCAATTAAGTGATAATTCAGGGAGCCAGGTGAAGTTAGGTGACTTAGTGGATAGAGAGCCTAGTTTGAAGAGGGATATCCTGGGTTCAGTCTTACATCAGATACTTCTTAGCTGTGTGGCAAGTCATTTAACCACCATTGCCTAGCCCTTACTATTGATTCTAAGACAGAAGATAAAATGTATGCATTTTTTAGAGATAATTGGTAACTATGGCTCATTTAAACTGCAATAATTTTAAAATTAATCTTTTTATCATTTCTTATGGCATATTATTATTCCATCACAATCATATACCACAACTTGTTTAGTCATTTCTCAATAAATGGGCATTCCTTTGATTTCCAGTTGTTTGTATCCACAAAGAGAAATAGACTAAATATTTTAGAATATCAAGGTTCTTTTCCTTTTCTCTTAACCACCTTAAGAAATAAACTTAATAGTGATATAACAGTCAAAAGGTAAGCAAAATTTTGTAATTCTGGGTATAATTCCAGGTTGTTATCTAAAATTGTTGGGTCAGTACACAGTTCCACAACAGCATATTGGTGTCCCATTTTTCACATCCCCCCAATATTTGTCATTTTGCCTTTTTATCATTTTTGGCAACTTCATAGGTGTGAGATGATATCTCAAAGTTGTTTTGATCTGTATTTCTCTAATAAATAATGATTAACAATATTTTCCCAAATAGTTCTATAGCTTTGATTTCTCCAAAAGTTCTGTTCAGATATTTGACCATTTTTAATTGGTTAATGGCTCATATTTTTGTAAATTTGACCATGTACTCTATATATTTTAGATAAAACATATTTTATTTAAATAAGGTATTTTATTAATAAGTACAAATATTGATTACATGCTAATTTTAGGAATGGGGGAACCTTAAGAACATAAATGTTTTGTAATAGATACTGTAGGGAGTTTTCTCTGTTTCTATGGAATCATACTCAGAAGAGTAATATTGCTCTTGTGCAGAAGTGGGGGTCTAGTTTTCAGTAGATAACAGATTGAAAATAGACTCAGTCAACCCAGTTATGTGTATCCCACCAACTCTTCTGAAAGGAGGCAGATGTTAAGTTACTCTTACCTCAAAGGTGAAGTCAAAGAAAGATGGCTCTAATGCATGACCACTGGGGGTGGGAAGTGGAATATAACAGCTTCCTTATAATGGAACCTGTAGATTTATTGATAAATTCAATAAAGCCAAAAGAGGATATAGATTGGAGATATTAATGATTTATTAAGGCATAGTACCCAAGTGATTTAATTTAAGGCACTTGAAAAATTTAAGCAATTTCTCTCGTTGAGTTATAGAAACTGGAATGTGTCCTCTCTAGTATTAAGCAATTTTTGCTTTTAGAGAGAATTTTTAAGGGCACTAAAATAACTTGCTTATCAGAAAAGTATAGGGCATTTACATGAACCATCAGGAAAGACCAAAGTTGATGTGATGGTATCTGTGAGTTGGTCTAGTTCCCAGTGATATTTTGTTGTTGGAGTTTGTTTCCAGTAAGCATAGAATAAAATGCTTCTATTGTGAATTAACGCCTGCATCAAATAATTCTGACATTCACTATTTTCTGTTAGCACAATAAAACAAAAAACTACAGTCTCAAAAGTTCAATTGAAGCAAGTTTTGCTTTCTTGACCTAGACATCCTGACTTGAGTCTTTTATTTTGGAATTGTATAACTCAATTCCATGGTGACCACACCTTAAATATTAATATTCAGTCCAACCATAACCTGTTCCCCCTTTTTATAGACAATGAGAAATGAAGACTCATTCAAAGGTTCCCTAGGTAATAAGAGCACAGATCATTTGATACAAACTATACTGCATGCTTAAACCAGAAATATAAAACAAAAGCAGTTTCTGACACCAATCACATTTTATGACTAATTCTAATACACAAATTACTATAAAGAAATGAAGAGGAGTCAAAGTAGAATAGTTGGAATGCTCTGAAAGGAAGAAATCTCTTAGAGAGTGGAGTAGAGAAGGGATCATCAATGCTACCACGAAAAGTTTGCTATGGCACTAGATTTCAAAGAATAGATTTCAACAGAATTGTAAGGGAAATTATTGTATAAACAACTAACCACATGAACAAATTCATGGAAGTAAGAAAATTCAGGATACTGCCAGGATATGAGGGAAAATCCCATTGAATTAGCAACCAGATATTTGAGGGTACTCTCTATGAAATGAGCAAAGAAAAGCCAGAACAATCAGTAGAGATCTTCAACTGTAAGACTAAGGAAAATGTATTATATTCCAAAATCATTTAAGAGATTGTAAAGGATATTGAGCTTAGGACACCCTTAGTCTTCATGTGATGAAGATTACTCTGTCAACTGTATGAAAAATTATTTGGCTTTCTAGACAGAAAGTTGGCACGGAAAAGTGAGAAGAGTATTCAATAGTTCAACTAAGAGTTAATGAAAGCTTGAACTAAAGTGGTAGCCAGAAAGGAAAAAAAGGACTGGCTGGGCAGCAAAGATATCCTGGAAATAGAAATGACAGCACTTTCCAACCAATTTTATGTGTGGGATGAAGGAGAATAAGTTCCAAGTAATCTGTTTTCTTTCATTATCCCATATCTTATTTTGACTGTTATGACACACCTTATATTTTCTACTGATTTATAAAATTATACATGTAAGAAACAAGGTTAAGTGATTAGTCAAATCAATTTGTGACATAACAGATAGAATGATTACCTTGGAGTAAGAAGAACCTGAGTGTGAATTCTACTCAAAATAGCTCTATGACATTGGGAAAGTCATTAAACCTCACTCAGTTTCAGTTTGTTTTATATAAAATAGATATTTTAAAAGCAGCAACATTATATATTTGCATGGAAAACAAGTTTCAAATCTTAAAGGACTACATAAATCTTAACAGTACTTATTTTGATGATTGGGTCTTTGGCATTACCTATGATGTATAAAACAATTGCATTCCACATTTTTGGAGAATCCTTTATTAAATAAATGATACATTTGCATTAAGTGAGATTTTGTATACAATTTCTTTGAATTGTGGGATAGCCTTCTTTGAAGCTTAGCTGCTTGTAATCTCAAAGTTTTCATTATAAAATTCAGTAAATAGGGTTATTTTTATAAACAGTATAGAGAGTAAATAGAGAAATGGAATTGGAATCAGGAAGACATGGAACAAATACCTAAGCCTAATACTTCTGTGAGTCTTGAGTATGTGCCAAGGGGGAGTATCCCCAAACTGCTGAACATGGAGAAGTCTGTCTGTGAGTTTAGATGTAGGGGCTCTGGGCAATTATTACTCTCAAATCATTAACAGTATTTGAACGGAAGGAAAACAATAATAAGGAACGAAGCTAGAAGTAAGTTTTTTCCCCTTTATAAATACAAGTAATTCACATTGCAGTCTTATTGCTACATAAGACACTTCATGTGACTATCACAGAGGTTTTCTTGCTTGTATGTGTGATGGGAAGGCCCTTAGAGATTTAGGAATCCTACATACAAAATAATGGCATGTGGGAGTAATGTTTAACAACTAGTTCTTAAGAAAAAACAACAACAAAACCAAAACAAGAAAAAACACTAATGTATGTGAGATATTTTAACGTCTAATCTGCATTACTAACATATCATTTCCTGTTAGTAACTAATATTTATACTGTATATCACTACCATGTGCCAGACAAAGTGTTAAGTGCAATTATATCATTTGATCTTTGTAACATCCTGGGAAGAGAGATAATATATTATCATGCCTATTTTATAGATGAGAAACCACACCAACTTGGATTAAGTGATTTAGCCAGTATCAAAGTTGATAAGGCTGCTTTTGAATTCAATTCTTCCTGATTTCTATCTCTAGGCATCCTGTTCTGTCTACTCCAACACCTACCTATGTACCATTTTCTGAGACTAGTCAACCAACAAAACAATAAATAAATTCCTCATTTATAGCATTTGACAATTTCTAAAGTGCAAATGCTCACCTTGAAAATTTAACAATTGGCTTTGATTCTTTAGCTGGCTCCAGAATACCTCCAAGTGTTTCTCTTATCTGGAAGCAGATGAGCAGGGCTTGGCAACTTGCAAGTTTTCATTTATGCTTCCTAAACTTGCTATTTATCTAGAAGGCTATAATTTATATCTTTCAACAAATATTATGAAATGTAAAAGAATTGAGCATTTTTATTTCACCTTTTAATGTACGGTGATTTTCTCTGTCTCTTTCCCTCCCTCTCTCTCTCCTTCCCTATCCCCCCCCCTATATATACATATATATATATATATATGTATATATACACACAAATACCTAATTTATTTATAATTTTTTTCCAGATTACAGAGTGACAAATTTTTCAGTAATTACTTTCTGACAATTTGCAATCCATGTTCTCTCCCTGCCTCTCATCCTTCCTCTCCCTACCCACAATGGCAGAGAATGGGATATAGATCATATGCTTTTCATGTTCATCATGATGTGAAAGAAGATATATATTCACTTAAAGTGAAAATTGGCATTCTTTAATCTGCTTTCAGACTCTATCATTTTCTTCTAAAATAGTAGATTGTCTTTTTAGTCATGAGTCCCTTGGAATTGTCCTGGGTCCTTACATTGCTGTTAATAGTGTAGTCTTTTACAATTTTTCATCATACAGGATAACTGTTACCAAGTATAACATTCTCTTGATTCTGCTCACTTCACTTTGAATCTCTTCATATAAACATTTCTAGATTTTTTTATTATAATGTTCATCATTTTTTCTGGCACAACAATATTTTGTTACAAGCATATACCACAATTTATTCAGCTGTTTCCCAACTGATGAACATCTCTTCAGGTTCCAGTTCTTTGCCACCACAAAAAAAAAGCTGTTATCCATATTTTTGTACAAGTAGGTCTTTTCTCCCTATCTTTGATCTCTTTGGCATATAGATTTAGTTGCGGCATTGCTGGGTCAAAGAACATGCACAGCTTGATTTTCTTTTGGGCATAGTTTTAAATTGCTCTTCAGAATGGTTATATTAGTTCACAGCTTATCTAAAAATCCATTAGTGTCCCAATGTTTCCATATTATCTCCACATTTAATTTTATCTCTTTTTTATTAGCCATTTAGATATGTGTGAAATAGTACCTCAGAGTTGTTTTAATTTGTATATCTCTAATTAATAGCCATTTGGAGCATGTTGTCATATGACAAATGATAATTTTAATATCTTCACCTAAGAAATACCTATTCATACTCTTTGAATATTTGTCAATTAGTGAATGGTTTGTATTTTTACACATTTGACTGAGTGCTCTACATATTTGAGAAATGAGGTCTTTATCAGAGACATTTGCTATAAATTTTCCCCTAGTTTGTTGTTTTCCTTCTACTCTTGGTTGTATTGGGTTTTTTGTGCAAAAACTTTTAAAACTATTCTATGTCTTATTATGTTCTCTATGTCATGTTGGGATATATATCTTTCTATTTAGAGATATTTTGCTGGTGTATTTAAAGCAGGGGTCGGCAACATATGGCTTTCTGCAGGAGCCATAAAGTCAACCGTAGCACAGTAATGAACAGTTTACAGATGACATCGTGTGTCACGTGATATGTCACATGATCCTTTTGTTACTGCGACTCTCTTCTAAGATAGAAGCTCCCTCATTGATACTGCTGTGCAAGACAAATCCTGGTCTTTAGTTCAGCTTGGTAGGTGTGCTGTGTGTTCTTCCTTCTGTCCTCCTTTTACTCTTTCCACACCTGTTACTGACATCTTGGAGTTCTGTATAGTGATTGATCACTTTTGTCTACATTCTCTACCCCTCTGCCTCTGATTTACATGGCTTTATCTCAGTGCATTAATGGGTTCTGCACTCCCTATTTGAGGGATTGTTATTGTTTTTAACTTTTCTACCTGCTCTTAAAGGGGAACTAGAGTCAGATTACATCTTTACATATGCTTCATTAGTGAGAAGCATTTCTCCCTAGTAGTTTTTTTTCATTTGATACAGAATGATTGAATAGGCAGCACTGATAAACACCTGTACCAGGAAATGTGTGTGATGTGTCCTGCCCAGTTTTCCATGAAAAGTTACCCTCCTCCCCCACTACTTACTAATGTCTGCACACAAGTCATGTTATTTTCTGTAATCTCCTGATCTCCTACTTAATTTATGTGGCCAAATGGCTTAACCAGCAGGCCGGCAGCTTTTTCTTCTGTTGCCTGACTTGAGAGAGGGAGAGGAAAAAGTATTCTTCTCTGAATTTTTCTCTCTTTATTTCAGCAATTTTCTTAGTGTAAAGGAGTTTTATATGTATGTGTGCAGTTATATCAGTACTATGGTGCCCCATTAAGTCTTGTTTTTTGATTAATAATCAAAATAATTTTGATTAATAATCAGCAAAACCATGCAGCACCAGAAGTCACATTAATGTACTTTATTCATCATTGGTTAGCACATAATAATGTTATTAAAAATAGTTCAGAGACTTATTGTACTTTAAAAGTGTTTTTCTTACATAAAATGAACATATTTACTTGATTTCAGTGTTAAAGATATTGTATGGCTCTCACGAAATTACATTTTTTTTAAAAAAACGTGGCATTTATGGCTCTCACGGCCAAAAAGGTTGCAGACCCCTGATTTAGAGGAATGAGCAAGAGAACACAAACACTTGCTCTTGGGAGTTAATCAGGATTCTAGGCAAAGAATACATTTTCATAGATGATTTTTTAAACATTTTTTCTAATTTAAGATACTAGGGAATAGACAGTACCTTAAACTAAAATGGAAAAAAGTTTTTGGGAGAGATCCAATTAAAGGTGATGGATTCACAGAATAATCAAAAATCATAAATGGAAGACTAGATATTTAAAAAAGAAAAAATAGGTATGGGATAATGAAAACAAAGAAGCCATAAAAGAAAATGTTTTTGACCCAAAAATCTATTTCTATATTCTATTTCTTGAAAGTGTTTAAGTTTTCAGAGAAATTAATGTCTAAGGTATGTGGGTGATCTATGTGGATGGATGGCTAAAGGAGTTTGAATAAAGGAGTTGTGGAAGTAAAAAAAAAATGCCATTGCTCATTAGTTTTTAATCATGTCCTAGTTTTCATGATTCCAATTGAGGCTTTCTTTTTTTTAAAATAATTTATTCTCTTGTCAAAGGTACTGGAGTACTTTGTAATTTCCTTCTCTAGCTTATTTTACAGATGAGGAAACTGAGGCAAACAGGTTTAAGTAGCTTGCCTCAGGTCACACAGTTCTTAATTGTTTGAAAACAAATTTGAACTCAGAAAGACAAGTCTTGCTTGATTTTAGGCCTCACATTCTATTCACTGTGCTACATAGTGGTCTTATTGAAAATATAAGCCTAGGTTACTACAAAAACCATACACATAATTATTGAAATCCTAGAGGATTATAGCAAGGAATGGGATAGAGGGAAATTATTTTTTTATTATTTTTCAGGTGCCCTAGTCACTGGTGAGGATGAAAGTGTATCCTGAAAGTTATTAATTAATTCATCTGATAAATATTCATGAATTGTCTATAAGATGCCAGGCACAGACAAAAATCAGGAGTCGGTATTTTATATTTATTCAGTTGAAAATATAAGCAAATTTCATGAATTGCAAAGGAGTAAAGATTGTTAAGTGAAGGTGTTTGAACCAGGCTTTGGAATAGTGAAAAAGGAAGCTAGTTTCACTTCATGATCCTTTGTAAGGAGGCCTAACAGAAAGAATAAAAGCAATAAAGACATTAAAGACAGTTTTATAAAATACAATGATTAATAGTAAAAGACTCAGAAAACTTAGTTTCTATTCCCAGATAGCAATTTAGCCATGGATACTTACAAGATGACCTAATAGACAGTGTTGGAGGCAGCTACAATGTTGTTGATCAGTCATGTCCAACTCTATGTGATACCATGGGGTTTTCTTGGCAAAGGTGCTAGTGAGTTTTGCCATTGCCTTCTTCAGTGTTTCCTCATTTTTAGGTGAGGAACTAAGGGCCTAAGTAATTAGCCTAGAGTCATACAAGAGCAAGTATCTGAGGTAGTATCTGATCTCAAATCTTCCTGAATCCAGGAAGGGTGCTTTATTCACTGTACCATGTAGCTGTCCCTAGGAGTTATCTACATTTTATTTCAATTCAGTCTTTACTATTTTTTAGCTATTGACTACGGGCACAATTTGGCAGATCCTTTATAACCACATCTGAAAAAGTGGATATAATATCATCAAGTATACTTAGCGTATAGTGTTGTTGTGATATAATGTATATGTTTTATAGATTCATAGTGTATAAATTTGACCCACTGAGGGAGGAAGTAGGATCTCTACTAGCCCAGACTCCAGTTCCAGACAAGAGCTCAAAGCAGATGTAGCTGGAAGTCAAGAATTCTCTGCATGATAACCCTTTAGTTTCTGAAAGGTCCAGGCATTGAAAGCTGCTTGTACTAGGGTTTGGAGTGGTGTAGGGAGAACCATGGAGGAGAAGGGTAGAACCATATGGAGCTTTTCAAAAGACAGGGAAGTCTACTGAAAGGTCACTTTATGGTAAGGGATAATTATCTGTAATGATAATTAGTGTAAATGCAGTTTTTTTTTGCTAACAATGTGTTAAAGAAATGCCAAATTAAGATGTCATTGAACCTCAGTTTATCCATTCACTAAATAGTTCTTAATTCACGTGATTGTTGTGATAATAAAAACAAATTTATTTACTTGATAGCACATGCCAATTACTTTGGCAGTCCAGGAAAACAAAGAAAATAAACAGCAATAACAATGACAATAATTCCACTTCTCAAGGAGTTTTTTTTTTTTTTTAAATCCTTAACTTCTGTGTATTGGCTCCTAGGTGGAAGAGTGGTAAGGGTGGGCAATGGGGGTCAAGTGACTTACCCAGGGTCACACAGCTGGGAAGTGTCTGAGGCCGGATTTGAACCTAGGACTCTTCTGTCTCTAGGTCTCAAGGAGTTTTAACTTACATTGGGCATTCAACTACTTTATTATATTACAAAACTTTATGAATGTGATTCAAATTCATCTTTGTTTTGAACTTTCACTTAACAAAGTGGATGGACTTGCTGTCATCTGTATAAATTGGAGATGAAGAGTGATGATGTTATTTGCCTTAAGCCCTACTTCCCTAGGAATACTCCTGTTTCCTGGAATATTGCAATTTCTTTTGGTGTCTTGGCATAGAAAAAAAATATGACTTACAGGCATTTGAGGCCCTAGGAAGTTCTTTGAAGTTTTATTTGTCCTCTTGTTCAACTAAAACAGAATATGAGGCAATTATTATCACCAAAGCCTATGTGGCTAGTACCCCTACATTTTTAAGAAGAGTATGTTGGTGGATATACTTTCCTGTCTCACTAAAGAAGGAGAATACAAGCCATTAGTCACTTTAAACATATTTAGCCACAAGACTAATTTTTACTTGTAATAGATGATTTTAATTTTCCCATAATTCTTATTATTATTAAGATGCACAAACACAGTATTGACTTCTTTTATAAGCTACATGGAGAAGCAATTTTGAAGGTGGAAATACTTCCTCCACTAATCTTTCAATTCCTCAAATAGAAGAACAGGACACTGATATGAAAAGAGATCAAAATCTCTATTTTATGTCACTTCTATCTAGATTCTCTGTGTTTAATTCCACTGAAAATCTTTTAAAGATTGTTTATAAATGAAAGGTGTTTTTTCCTGTAGTCTTAGGCCTGTTTTGAGAAATACATATTCAAATGTATATGAAATATATATATATATATACACATATACACGTGTACACACATACATATATACGTATACACACATATGCACGTATTTATAGCAGCAGGGAATGAGACAGAGAGGAAAATGATAATTCCAATGCATTGGTCACTGATGAAGTTGAAAATGTGTCCTAAAAGTCATCATTCATTCATTCATTTGGTGAATATTTATTATTTACTATATAGCAGGCACTGTGTTAAATGCTAGGGTTTGAAAAGAAAGTAGCAGTCCCTGACTTCAAGAAGTTTGCAATTTAGATTTAGTATTGTGTATTTATGAAACTAAAAATACAAACTAATTTCACAAAGTGCATAAAGTTCATTTCATGAAATTTGTTGTCACTCTCTATTGGAATACATGTGTGTATTACTTTGGACATCTTAAAACATCACATAAATGTTAGATATTAATTATTTCTGCATCTTATGTGGATTCAAAGAAGATAATCACACTTAACTATTATTATCATACCGTTGTTTTAAGGAAAATATGTTTAACTGTTGAGAAAAATAAACAAAAAGCTCTAGAATTGTGACTTCCTTCCAAAGACTGAGTTTTGCTTTTTCAGAGGCTTTAAAGGATTGATTTTCACAAGGTAGAAAATGGTCTTATCTTTAATTTGACAATGTTTTAATATATTTTAAGATTATTCTTTCTAGGAATATAAAGGTAGAGAGAAAAAGATCCAATGGTAGGATAAAAGACAAACCTCTCTTTGGCAATTAATGTTTCCTACATTCTGGCCCCAACCTCTATGCAGGGTTATTTCACCTTATATATTCTACTTTATGTTATTTATATTCCAGCCAAATTGGCCTAAATTGTCTTCCCTAGATGGTGACATTCCATTTCTGTTTGGTTTCCCTTTCATGGGCTGTGACCCATACCTGAAACATTCTCTGTCCTGTGTTCAGTGTCTTAGAATGTCTAGTTTCTTTCAACCCATTACGTAAGTCCGACTTCCTGCATTATACCCATCTAGATGCTTTCAGTTGATGGTGCCCTCTCTTCATCTATCAAAATAACTTGCATTAAATTTGTTTGGAGAATATCATCCTCTGGACCTATTTCTACTACTTCCATTAGCGTAGCAGATTAGGTTTCTAAAGGACAGATATTAATATCATTGTAACTCCTGAGACCTCATTGAGTATATTTTCTGTTGATATTAAATAGTGAGTCAGAATGAATGACTTTTACAAATTGATATTTACTTAGGGGGTATAATTAAAATAATTGTTACAAAATGTTTCCCCCAAAAGATTGTGATATAAAATCACGAGTATATTACTTTTGTAGGAAAATGGGCTCAAGGTTTATAAAGACATGATCAAAGGACAACTCATGATTGTTTATAATAGAAACCCTCTTCTCCCTTTGAGAAATCCTTATTAAATTCCTCAAGATGTGATATTCTGCATCCAGACTCTCTGAGTTCCTTCTATATTGAGGCATATCCTATTTCATCATGACTTCTTTGGAGTTGTCCAGGATCCTTGCATTTCTGGGAGTAAATTATCCTTTCCTTTCCTTTCTTTTTAGGTTATGAGTCCAGGTTCTCAAAAAAAGCAACCCAATTTTGACTTAAATCCTAATGGAATATAAAATATAAAAAGTAGACACTTTTTATACATGGGCTCAGAGATATGTCTAATTCATCAATTAATACAAACATATTTCCTACTTAAAAAAATTATAATAGTTCAAAAGTACTTCTCTTCTATGTTGGTTTAGGATTTGTTTTCATCTAGTTGATACTTTGCTTAATTAGTTCTGTAATTATCAAAATGATCTTTACCTTCATGAAGGTATTTGGACATAGAATGTCTCATTAATTAAATTAACTAGGACTCAGATCATATGGGTATTGGCTTTAATTTATTTATTTTGTATTAGGTGAAAGTAATGAAAGTGGATAGACTGACATTAAAGTCAGGTAAACCTGGGTTAAGTCTTACCCCTGACACATGCAAGCTGTCTGACCCCTTTGCAACTTATTTAAAGATACACTTCTCTAGGCAATTCTCTACCACTAAGTTTTAGAGATAATTCTGTCTTTCATTGAAAGAGGGACATTTTTCAGCTGGGAGTTCACTATAATAAAGAAATCACAAGTGTAGTAGCTATCCTTATTTTTTATTAAAAATTGTAATAAGAGGGTAAACTGCCAGGAGAGAGAGGGACTGAGATGATCAGAGAGATGGGCCAATGTTGAAAATGTCTCTCAGCTTCCCTCTTCTGTGGCCCCCCTACTAGAGTGGCAATCGAGGGGTTTCTTTAGCAATGATTGTTGTTTGGAGATTCATGCTGGCCCCCAGAGGATGCAGGAAACACTTCTCAAAAGGGTCAGATGAGTGGGAACCCCAGGCTGTGAGGCAGGGGACCCCAACTTTGACAAGCTTCCCCTTTGTCAATATGGCTGCACCATGGTGGGTCCAGGTTGAGGCAGCAGCTCTGAATGTGAGGCTGCCTCCAGACCCCTTACCCCTTTTCCCCCCTTAAGATAACTAGTCTTTGGCTCTTGCAATCTGACTTCTAATTGTTTATTACAAAGAACAGCAAGGTGGTATAGGATGGTGGGATCAGGAAGCCTTATTAGATCAGTTTCCTATGAGGTCCTTCCTTATGAGGATCCAGTGAACTGGATACAACTCACAAGTTCTCCTCTCCTTCCCCAAATACTATTTGAAACTATTCCTATCAAGAACTATCAAATTTTTATGAGCAGGGTTTTTTGTAAAGGCTGGGTGTCCGGGTCCAGCCGGACACAACCGAGGGGTCCGGGGAAACAGCAACCTAAGAACCCATAGGGAAAGAAGAGGGGAGACCTCGCGTGCAAGACACAGAGTCGTTTGGATGGATGCAAGGCTCGTTTATTGCAGATCTATGACAAGAATATATAGGTTGAGGGCAGAAGGGGGTCGGCAGATACTAAGGGGAAAGGAACACGGAAAGGGAGCATAGAAAATCTCTTGTGGCGTCTTACTGTCTCCAAGCATGGCTGGGCCTATGATCAATATCTTATCTTAGAAGAGTGAATGATATCTATTCTTAGAAGAGTAACTATCTTATCTTAAAGTCTTGGTCCCTAACAGCTGGGTGAACTATCTTGGGGAGTTTCAGATCCACTCTTTTGTGGAGTCAGAATCCTATGAAAATTCAGTGATCCAGGATCAAGCTGTTGTTGTTTAGGACCACTGATGAAGATCACAGCCTCTTTAGGGATCTCAGAGTCCTATAAATCCTCAGTTTGGCTCTTGGAGGTCTCCAGCAAACTCCTTTGCTTTTTTTCCCTTCTCCTTCTGCTCCAAAAAGCTCCCACCTTAGGGTTCTTTTTCCCCAAGATCCTCCTGCAGTCCTTCCAACTGTCATTCTCCTTCTCAGCAGCTCCAACATTCCATTTCAAAAAAATGTCTCTCTCAGCTCTTACTCCCTACAAAATTAATTAATCATTGCAATTTGTTCTTCCCTCTGCATCTGCTATTCTATCTTGATCCAACTTCATGGAACAAGATGCCTTACACAGGTCATGCTCTTATCCTCTAATATATTGACACCATGATGTTACCTCAAGCCTTGAATGATGCTACCTCCCTCAGCCCCTCTGCACTCTGATTGGACAGCTAGAAGGCAGAGTACCAAACTCACACCAATGCTTTTCTTTATAGAGAACCGAAACTAGATTTCTTTTTTAGCTCACTCCACTCTTTATCTGTTCCTTCCACTAGTTTCAACTCCATGAAACAAGGTACCTCTATGCCCAGGCAGCCCAGTTCCCTCCCTCCCTTTCCTAGACCCTTTTATTTATTGTTGGGTTTCCATAAGATTGTATGTATTGTCTAGGGCAGGTATTACCTCTCTTTTTTAATTATATCCCTAGAACACTGTCTGGTACATAGTAGGCACTTTATGTTTATTGGATATTGGATTGTATTTACTTATTTGTATTTTTTCCCTAATGAAAATAATATGCTTTAGAGGGGAGACTATTTTTTTTAAACTTTATTTCCCCAGGGACTTACAAAGTGCACTTTACAGGATGGGCACTTAATGGGCATTTGTTGAAAGAAAGAAAGAATGAATAAATGAATGAATGACTGAGAAATGAAGAAGGCTATGTAAATGTTCTAGATTTGCATTTCAATCTAGTCAGAGAAGTTGGTACTTAACTGTCCTTTAAGACAGAAGGGAATGTGTTAAAAAGTAAAAACTGTTCAACAGACAGAAAACTTTAGTCATTTTGGAGATAATCACTTGGAAATGCCAACAAACAAGAGATGCAGGATGGAACCTATGCCAGGTGTTGGATAAATCTTGCTTTCTAATCCTTTCTTCCCCACAATGGCATTCTTTAGATTTGTTTCCTCATGTGTAAAGCAAGAGGGAGGGGGTCAGAGGGAACACTAAATTCATTTCCATCTCTAAACTTACAAGATTCTTTGAGGCAACAAAGCAGAAGAGTTCACAATTTATTGCAATACTAAATTTGAATAGGTACTTTATGTGTGGCCATGTCATCTGCATAGTTTATGTACATACCATTAAACCTTGCATGTTCTCCCGAGGCAGTAGCCTGCTTAACTGTTCTTTCTAAATTGAGGTCCCATCTCCAACAATTTTTCAAGGGAATGAAAACTCACCCAGACATCCAGAGCAGATCAAAGGGAAGGTAAGCATTGATCTTTGGGTTTTCAATTCAATGCTTAGCAGCTCTCTAGAGTAGAACCTTTGGGAAGAAGGCCCTTGTCAATCTCAACATGATATTAATACAGTACCATGAGAATAAATTACAGAAGTCTCTTTTGCCAGAGGGGGGATATCTTCTATGTCATTTGTGCAAAAGCATAAACCTAAATTTTAAATGACCAGCATAGGCACGAAGCAGGACAGAATAGTGGATAGAGCCATGTACACAGAATCAGGAAAACCTGGGATTTAGTCCCAGCCTACATCTGTGACCCTGGGTAAATCAGCTAGCCTCAGTGCCTCAATTTCATTAGGTGCAAAATAAGCGGGGAGGACTCTGTGGTCTCTGGGACTTTTTCCAGCTGGAACCTATGATTTTCTGGACCCTGGATCTGATGTTCTTGATGGAAGTGATGCAATTCAACTGGATACTTCACAAATAAGATCAATAAGATCTTTTACTCCCCATAGTAATAGTAACGTTCTTGTTGTTGTTCAAATGTTTAGTCATATCAGTTCGTTCATGGTCTTATTGACCATAGCTATTCATGGGGTTTTCTTGGCAAGGAGACTGGAGTGATTTAGCATTTCTTTTTTCAGTGGATGATTTCTTCAAGTAATCCAATATTTAGTGACTTGCCCAGGGTCATACAGCTAGGAAGTATCTGGGAATGGATTTGAACTCAGGTCTATCTACCTCCAGGACCAGTGCTTTTAACTATTGAGCCACAGTTGGTACTTTGAATAGTAATAATAGCCACCAAGGTACATTGATAAAGCAAGCATTGATGTGAGGATCATCTGTTTAATTTTGGAACTAGCAGAGGCTCCATCCCTTAACTAGCTTTGTGATCTTTGGAAGGTCTCCAACTTACTGAATCTCAATTTTCCCATCTTTAAAAAGGGTATAGTTATAAGTGTATATGTATATATATATATGCTTATATATACATACATGTATATATATACCTACCTTTTAGAGTTTCTATTAGTATGGAATTATATGAGATATATAAAGCCCTCTGAGCTGTCAAAGTGTTTCAATAAAGGAAAACATTATTCTCAAAATCTCATCTAATCTTAAACCCTAAAATGAAATAATGTATTTGCCAAATCTCATTCTTATATGCAATTTAAGAGGCAGATAATTGATGAATTAGACAGAGTACAAGACTTGAAATCATGAGGACTTTAATTCAAATCACTACATAATTTCTTTCTGCATCAGTTTCCTCATCACCAAAATGAGAATTATATTTTTAAATTTTCTTTTTTATTATTTATTTTTAATTAAAATTTTCCAGATTATATATAGATACAATTTTTATTAATCATATTATGACATTTTTAATGCATCTTCTTTCCTTTTCACTCATCTATCCCTCTCGCCAAGATAATAAAAAACTAGAATGTACATGTATTATCATACAGTACATATTTCCATGTTCATCATAATGTGAAAGAAGATACATATAGCTTACTCTAGAGAAAAATTAATGGAGGAAATAAAGTGAAGAAGAGGATGTATCAATTTACATTCAGACTCCACATCAGTTGCTTCTATAGTCATGGATAGTTGTTTTCTTTTTTATTTTGAGTTGTAAGAATTAAAATTAATAGAAAATGATAACTTTAAAAATATTATAGTTTTTATAAGGTTTATTAGTAGTCTCTAGAAATTAAAGTCACATGTCATGCTAGCATATGCTGCTGAAAAAGCCCACTGTTCCCTGTCTCCACCATGCCTGGAACACCAGGCCCTCAATTTTATCCTCCTGTCCACAACTTCAAGTGTTATAAAAATAAAGGGGAGGTAATCTCTATACTGAAGGTAGTTATTATAGTTGTTATTAATCTGTATATAATCTAAGAGGGCTGTGGTTTGGTTCCCTAATGGCTGGTGCAGGCACACCCAAGTCCTGCCACCCAGCTGGATGTTATAATAACTGCCCTTCTTTATAACAGTGTCCAGGCAGGATCCCTAAAGGTCAATGGACGGTTAACCCTTTCAAGTACCACCTGGGGTTGATTGATTATTGGTATTGGGCTCTATCAGCCTTGGATAATGTTCATCTGACTGTGTTGCTCCCTCCCCAGAGTGGTGATGGAATAACTACTCCAGGAAGGTACTTAATAACTTTCATCTATGTTGTATACGAGAGAAAGGAATGATCAGGAATGGGTTGGGAAATAGGAGATCTTATCACTAAATCTATGATAATAATCCCTCAGGACTGTAGGCTGTTCAGTAATGCTGGGCTTGTTCCTCACCTCCTCTGGCTCAACCTGGTCACAGTCAAACCAGAGTAAGCAAACTGTTTGGATGATACAAATATTGATGATGGTTTCTCTCAGCTTCAGGAAATACCACCCTTACGACTCTCTTCTTCTCCTATCCATTTCCTGGATACCCCCCCCCCCCCACCGGGCCCAGGATACCTAAATATCTAGAGATGGTTTAGGTGCCTAAATATCTAGGGATTCAGAGAGAATCAGAGTATCCATGGTCTGACCCAAAGGTCAATCAATGTTCAAGATCAAATGTCCAAGGCAAGAGTTTAGGCAAAGTTCAACCAAGGCAAAGCCAAAGCCAAAGTCAAAAGGGTCCGCAAAAGACAAAAGGGATCCAAAGGTCCCTGTCAGGGGCTTCCCAGTGTATTTATAACCTTTCTGACCAACTGCCTTTCCTCCTGTCCTCATGGCCTCCAGGAACATTTCGATGTCTCCAACTATTTTCACCTGTCAATCAAGGTGAGACTCTCAGCTCCCAGAGTCTGATTATGACACAAGTAATGACATGAAGCCAGTGGATTCATGGGAAATGTAGTTCAAAGACCCCCAAATTTCCAAAAATACAGTCTCTTGGACTTGGACTGATTTGATGATAATAGTTGTCATTCACAGTTAAGCACCATGCATTATTGTTGTTACTGCATATAACACATTCTTCTGGTTTTACTCACTTTACTTTGCATCACTTTATATAAATACTTCCAGTTTCTTTTTTTTTGACTATATTTGTCATAAGCAAAAATAGTATTTCATTACTCATTCATATATTACAACTTGTTAATCCATTCACCAATTGGTGGGCATCCCTTCAGTTTTCACTTCTTTACTACCACAAAAATAGCTGCTGCAAATATTTTTTTAAAAAGATGTCCTTTCTCCTTGTCTTTGATCTCTTTGAGAAACGGACCTGGTAGTAAAATTGCTAATTCAAAGTTTATGCACAGTTTTATGGCTCTTTCCAAAATGGGAATTATAATAGTAATAATCACCCAGTGTTGCTTTGATTTGCATTTCTATAATTATTAGAGATTTAGAACACTTTCTCATGTGCTTAATGATAGCTTTGATTTCTTTATCTGAAAATTGCCTATTCATGTCCCTTGTCCATTTATCAATTTGAGAATGGCTTGATTTTTTGTACAATTGATTTAACTTGTATATTTGAGTAATTAGCCCTTTGTCCGAGCTTTTTATTATAAAGATTTTTTCCCAGTTTGTTGTTTCCCTTCTGATTTTGGTTTCATTGCTTTTGTTTGTACAAAACCTTTTTACTATTATGTAATCAAAATTACTAATTTTACATTTTGTAATTTTTTCTAACTCTTGCTTGGTTTTAAAACCTTTCCTTTCCCAGAGATCTGACAAGTATACTATTCTGTGTTTGCCTAATTTTCTTATAGTTTCCTGCTTTATATTCAAGTCATTCACCCACTTTGAATTTATCTTGGTGTAGGATTTGAGATGTTGGTCTAAAACTAATCTCTCCCATATTGTTTTCCAATTTTCCCAGCAATTTTTGTCAAATAGTGGATTTTTGTCCCAAAAGTTGGGCTCTTTGAGTTTATCATAGACTGTCTTGCTCACGTCACTTACCCCAAGTCTATTCCACTGATCCTGCCTTCTGTCTCTTAGCCCATCTCATATTGTTTTGATGACCACTGCTTTAGAGTATAGCTTAATATCTGGTACTGGTAGGCCACCTTCCTTCATGTTTTTTTTTTTTCATTTTTTCTCTTGATATTCTTGATCTTTTGTTCTTCCAAATGAACTTTGTTATGTTTTTTTCTATTTCAGTAAAAAAGGTTTTTGGTCCTTTGATAGGTATGGCATTAAATAAGTAAATTAATTTGGGTAGGACGGTCATTTTAATTATGTTAGCTCATCCTATCATGAGCACTCATTGTTTTTCCAATTGTTTAGATCTAGTTTTACTTGTTTGGAAAGTGTTTTGTAGTTGTGTTCCTTTAATTCCTGTGTTTGTTTTGGTAGATAGATTCCTAGGTATTTTATATTGTCTAGGATGATTTTAAATAGTGTTTCTGTTTCTACCTCTTGCTATTGTGATGTGTTGGAAATATATAGAAATGCTGATAATTTATGTGCATTTATTTTGTACCCTGCAACTTTGCTAAAGTTGTTGATTATTTCTACTAGCTTTTTAGTTGATTCTCTAGGATTTTTTAATCATATCATCTGCAAAGAGTGTTAGCTTAGTCTCCTCATTTCCTATTTTAATAACTTCAATTTCTTTTTCTTCTCTAATTGCTACTGCTAGTGTTTCTAGTACAATGTTAAATAATAGAGGTGATAATGGGCATCCTTGTTTCATGCCTAATCTTATTGGGAAGTCTTCTAATTTATCCCCATCCTCTGTACCATCAAATTGCTTACATTATGCCAATACAAAAATTGATATCTACAATATAGGCTTGGGTGAGCAAAATAAAAGCATAGAATTATTGGTAAAACTATGGATTTTTAGCATTTTAAAATGAAACCTTAACAACCATGAGGCATAAAGTCCTCACTATAAACAGAAAGACCAAGGTGAGATGTGGACTGGAAAAAGACATACTTAGGAAGATTTGGAATTTGTTGAATGACTGTCTTGCTTACAAGGAAATAATTTCAAAATCTGCAGATGTGAACTTTTTTCTTTTGACCATTCTCCAATATTTAACATAAGATGATTTTGAAATAGATTCTTCGGTGATAAGTAATCACTTTGCCATTAAGTACTGGAATCAATAGCCAGTTCATAACTCATGAGTTCAAATGGGGCTCAATGAATGATATCTTAGCCAATTAGCTACACAGAAGTCCAAGAACACTACTCTCTCTAGTATTTATTCCAAGTCTTTTATTCAGCAATAGCTATTTTGGTTATATGTGGCTGAATTTGTGGACCATCTTTTATGAATTCATGTTTTGTGATATGATCAGTTCATCTTGGACATGCATTTAATGGTGTTTTGGGACTGTGACAAAGAGGAAACTTATTCTGATGGGAAACCTATATTGATTCGATTCTTATAATTAGTTGAAGCATGATAGATACATTTTTCAATTACCTTGGTTACTTCAAAGAAACTCCTCTCCCTTTTCTATGTTGTCTTCCTCTGTTAGAATGTAATCCACTTAAAAATGGAATTGCTGTTTCTTTAGTTTGTATTTGTATTCCAACAGTTTGTACAGTACCGTAAACATGGTAAATAATCAATGTTTATTCTCATGGGGGAAAATGTGTTATCTTAGTGCACTTGGCCTCTTATTAGTGCATGGCAGTAATTAGTAAATATTCTAAAATTATTTTTTTGGTTGTGCATGAGAGAGGGGAAAGAGAAGAAATGTAAAGCTATCAGCTATTAAAATGAGATTTTAATTCATGTTTTATTCATTTGTTCTCCTTAATATGCATATCTCCCAAAAGAGGAGTGACTTTACTGATCTATTTATCAATCACATATTAAATGTATCTGATTCTACAAAAATATTTTGATTTAGCACATAATTTTCTTTCATAATTTTTAAAAAAAATTTAATGTATTTTATTAATACATTTTCCTGGACAACTTCACTTATTGAATTTTTTAATCGTTTCCAAACAATGATAAATTGACTGCATCTCACATTATATTTAGAAGTCTGTTTTAGTAGACTCCTGACTATCTGCTGTGAGAGGAAAAGAATGTTTCATTACCTGAACTTCTTTTTTTACCAGTAATTCAGAGTTCCATTTCCTGGTAGTGATCCTTTCATTTACAAGGTCTCTGAGCATGCATCCATGATGGTTCATTTTCTAAGGAGAATCATAAGGCAATAACCAGCCAAAATGCTACCAGAAAACTGATCAGAGTCCCAACCTTCTGATTAATGAATTGTGTCTACTGGGAAAAGAGTCTCTAATTATGTATTCTTTGATTCTTTCTTTCAGTCATTACTGTTTAGGATTTTAATCAGTGACAAGAGTGAAATATCATGCCTAGAAAATTTATAGATGCCACAAAGATAGAATGTGTCCAATTCATGCATTGTATGACAGAAGGATACAAGTCTACCCTGGAAGAGATTTATTGGGAATCAATGTGTACTTGGATTAAAAATTATATTTTATAAGAAAAATAGCTAGGAAATAGCTAATATAAAAAAGACCTAAGATTAGGACAGTGCTTGTCCAAATTCAACAAATGAACAATTTAATATATAGCATTAAAATTTTAAAATACATAAAGTTATTTGGGTACAAATATTTTTTTTCCAATTCATTAAACTTTTCTGAGGAAAACTTTGTCATAAGTATCTATGGTACCTTGGTTGTTTTTCAGAAGTAGATATAAAAGCATGAAAAAAATAGTACATTAATTTTGACTAACTTCACAACATAGTAAAATTGCAATCTTGTCCTGTAGAAAATATGATCATTGAGGACAAGTACTTTATCTTTATCTATGTCTCCTTGGTTCCTTGTACAATGCCTGCTTAGCACACAATAAGAACTTAATAAAGATTACTTGATAGATTTGTCTAAAATTGAAATTTCAGTCTGCCCTTTTGAGTAAACTATGCAAGTCATTTTCTGAATTGAGAACTCAATGAATAGTTTACTTAAATAGAGATAAAAGTTACATTTCATTCTGCAGCTGATAACTCATGAATCTTTTTTGTTCTATTTTAAATGAAGAGCCAAGATTCTTTATCTAAAAACCATCTGAAAGACATAATGCCAACAGAGTATCTTAATTTCTGTTTAGACTTATGGGAGAAAATTTTACTTTTTAATAATTACAAACCCTTTCTCACAAATAATTTTCTGATTTTTTTAAATCTTAAGAAAATATTAAAAAAATTAAAACTATCATTTCCCCCAATTATTTCAGTTTCAATCTCTTTTATGGAAGATTAAGTTGTCGACATGGAATTTAGAGTCCCCAAACTTGTAGCTTAGTGAGGTATGAGGAACCCCAAGTTTAGAAATAGTTTGTAGGTTAAAGACCCCCAAAGCTTGTGCTTTTTCCCTGTTCCCTTGGGAATCCACCCTGAAGGGAATCTCAGGCTAGCAGTTGCAGACTGAATAATGGACCCCAGGGTAAATGCTAAATACCCTTTTGTCCTAGGTAGTCTTCCCCATTGTATCAAAGACCCTTCCCAGGAAGAGTACCTGGGCAGGGACCATTCCTTTAGTATTCATTGTGTAAGCAGTCCCTTTCCCTTACACCCTAGCCTCTAGCTATGATCCCTTTCTCTAGCTTGATTGTATCCTCTCAGTACAATGTCAATCATCTCTCCCAACCCTTGGATCTTCCCAAAGGGTATATAAATTCCCCAATTTCCTTTGTCCCTAGGAGTGGTCATCTAGCTCTGTGGCACTCCCAGGGGGATCAGGGAGCAGAGGGAAGCAGTGTTCATTTAGACTCTGCACTAGGCGCAGCTCTGCAAAAGAGGCCAAGTAGCCCTCATCCCCCTTTCCCTTGATTAAAGAGTGGTTTTATGACTATTTAATAGTCCTGCGTTTTTTCTAAGTTAACAAAGTTATTTTTTATGAGCATATGAGTGTACCGAATTTGTTTCATCTCTTTAATTTCTCAATTAGGCTTATATTTCAGGTAAACATCTTTCTTTTAGTATCTTTCATGAGTCAACATTTAAATAGTCATGATCTTTAAGTCATCAGTTTAGCTATTAGTTATTTTATGATAAAAGTTACAAAAAGGCATTATTTATTGGCAATAAAAATTTTCCCCTTTACAAATTTTTCCTCCACTGAATAAACAAAAAATCAATAACTGCTCCAAACAGGGAAAAGAAAGTAAAATGACTACCCCAATTATTATAGAACTCTGTCACATAAATAGAACACTGTCACATAGTTAATTTTATAAAATTTTCAGTGGTGGGTTGTTTTTAGTTTTACTCAAAATTCATGACATCTGAAGAAACACTTAATAATTGCCAAGTATTAAAGTTCTAAAGCATCAATATTTGGTGATATTCGGCTAGTTTTAGGGCATACTCACAGATCTATGAAATATATGAATATACAAAATGAAAAATGGTGATATACATAGACTTCCTTTTAAGTATTTATCATGGAACTTCATTAAATTACCATACTGTGACTATTTTTCAATATCACTTCAAATTTTTGCTTAATCTTAAAAGCCTTCTTATTATTTCTTAAGTGACAAAAGTCTTATGTTAAGTGCATTTAATACTCATAATAATAAGAAGAATACCCTTCCTGATTTTATGTGCTTTTAAACTCTTCCATTGCAAAGATTAGCATTAAAAATTGGCGGTGTGCTTGCCAAAAATGATGAAAAAATCAGGAAAAGATTCATAGGATATTTGACAAGGAAAAAAGATCAGAAATTATTGAGTCCAATATGTTTCTAGTGTAAAAGTTAGAGATACTAAACTACAAGAGAATCATTAGCCCTTTCTTCCATCCCCCCCCCAAAAAAAACCCCTGACATATATGAGATGAATAATTCCCTTAAGAAATTAATGACTACTAGGAATAGTGTTTTGTGGGCCTTTCGTGACATTTTATTTTTAAAAGAGAAATATTTTTCCCTTTAAAAGTGGAAAGTAAAGGCCTCATTTGAACTTCATCTTTATGTGATGTTATATAACATACGCATTAATGAACTTTTTAGATTAAAAATGCTGCCCAGCTTCATTATTATTTTTATAACAAGTTCATTTTTTTTACATTCAGGATTATATCTTTTTTTGACAGTGTCTTGACAACCTTGCCCTAAAATGCTCTTCCTCCCTTAAAGATCTTGTTTAGCTCAGACCAGAGGTTCATTATTAATCAGCTAAAAAGCAATTGTTAGGTGACATAAAATATATTAGACACTGGGCATTTAAAGGAGTAGTGGAAAAACCTGAATGTTCATAGAACCTACATTCTATCCAGGAAGATGACCTATAACTATAGGTAGCTGAATAGATGGGTGGATAAATAGAGAGGTAGATGGATGAATGGATAGAGAAATGGATAGATGGATAGATAGATAGATAGATAGATAGATAGATAGATAGATAGATAGATAGATAGATAGATAGATAGAAGATAGATAGATAGACAGATAGACAGATAGATGGATGGATACATACATACATACATACAGATGGATGCACTGATAGATAAACATTAAATAGATACACGGATAGATAAATAATATAGGTAGATAAATACATACAGAGATAGATGTACACATAGATAATTCTGATAGATAGGTAGATAGTTACAGATATATATATATAGTTTCCTCCCTCCCCAAATGTCTTGTATTTATTATATGCATGGATGTGCATTTGAATTCATGTTCATACATGTACATAGATAAATAATCAAACAAACCTAGGTTTATTCACACACACATAAGTAGATGCGTGTTTACATATATTAAAACACATATGTGTGTACAGGTATATATTCAATATATATTCACATATTCAAACGTACATGCATGCATCCATGCAATAAACCCAAGATAATTGAGGAGGGTAGACACTAGCACTAGCAGTTAGGTAGATCAAGGAGTGCCTCATTTGGAAAGTGTACTTTGAGCTGAATATTAAAGGAAATTAAAGGAAGAATGAAGGAAAAGTGCATTCCAGGAACTGGTGCTGTGAATACAATAGTCTGGAGGTAGAAGACAGAATGTTGTGTGAAAAATAGAGAAAAGGAGAATTTACTTAGACTTCAGAGCATAAAAAGGAGGGTGATGCATAATAAAATTGGATGGGCTAATCTAGACAAAGTTTTGAAAAACTTTAAATACCGAAGTAGTTGATAGTTTATCCTGAAGCAATAGGGATTCCTGGAGGTTATTGAAAAAAGCAATGAAATGGTCAAATCTGAGATTACTGTGCATTGCTACTGGAATGCTCTCAGACTTTGAGTTCATTTTTTTCTTAAAAGAAAACAAAACATAAACAAACCAAAAAATCTATATTATGATATATGTTAAATGAAAATATTATCTATTCCCTAACACCTTCATGGAAACCTCAGAGGGTTGAGTGAGGCACTGTAATAGGCTGACAGTCTTTATACTGGGTACAAAAATGTTATAAAATAATCATAAAGTAATCTCAGGTAAGTCACTCTGAGCTTCTCATCCTTTATTATAAGATTGAAAGGGCTGGATTAGAACACTCCATAAAATCAGAGATCATTGTCTTTATCGATAACATCTAGATGTGGCAGTTAATAGAGTTCTGTGCATGGATTCAGGAATTCAAGTTCAAATCCACAGTTGGATACTTACTACCTGTGTGACTGGATAAATGACTTAACCCATGTGAGTCTAAGTTTCTTCAGTTATAAAATGGGATAATAATAGTTGTATCTTGCAGTGTTCTATCTCTATCTAGTACTTTTTTGA
Organism: Gracilinanus agilis; assembly: GCF_016433145.1. Lineage (NCBI taxonomy): Eukaryota > Metazoa > Chordata > Mammalia > Didelphimorphia > Didelphidae > Gracilinanus > Gracilinanus agilis. The sequence continues at coordinate 42,971,896 of NC_058130.1, read as the reverse complement.
AGAAAAGTTTAGTGCAGAGACAGACACATATTGGGTGCAACACATATTACTATTTCTACCTTCTCCTTATTGCTCATCTAGACATTTTGATTGTGTGTTGAAGTCTACAAGTCTACAATCAGAATTATATGTCTACATTCATAATTGAAGAAAATGGTAAATTTCAGTTAAATTTTAGTAAGAATAAACATGTTGTTAAAAATATCTCTCCATGTTTATTGCTCCCTTGAAACCTTAGAGGTTGTTGATCCCCTAGTTAAGAACTCTTTAACAGGATGTTATCTAAGGTCACATATTGTTGACTATGATCTAAAAATAAATCCTACTTTTTCAAAATGAAGGTAATACTTAATTGTGAACTTCAAGCATCAATTGAAATGAATTGACATACACACAAAGATTTTTATTAAAAAGGATGGGAGGAGTTGGGAGGAACAGTCCTTTACCAAATCACTTAGAGGGGAGGATTATTTTTCCTGTTAATTTGAAGTAAAATACTGTTAATCTCCCTAATTTATTCATTAGCTTCAGATATTTTATTATGATTCTTTTCTCATCCTTACAATTCACACTCTATAAAACAACTCAGAAAGAAGGCATATGGCACAAAAATCATGCCACAGCAAGAAATATAATTAATAAAGAAACCTCACAGAAAATTCTAGAATCATCCTGAATATTAGGAAAATTGTATAACTTGAAGGGCTGGAAAAGAATCTAGATTGTCATTTCTGCATGAGAATTGGTTCTATTTTTATTTTTGACCTTAGGGATTTCTATTTACAAACTGCAGAAGGAAAGATTTAGTTAAAAAAAAAAAAAACTCCCTCGGTAATGAAAAACAAAAGGTTTTTTTTAATACAATTCAGTAAAAAATGTCCTTAAGAGGGAAAAAAAAGTAATTTATATCAAAACCTGGGATGTAAATCCTTTCAAAAAGCTCCGTTATTTCAATCTTTTCCAATTTTATAGCCCAGTAATGCCTTTCAAACATGTTGCATTCTTGCCAAACTATATAGTAAGACCTCAAGTTCTGAGATTTTAAAAAATGAGTTCATATTATCATAGAATTAGAGCTAGAAAGTATTATTGAGATCATCTCATCTAGTGTTACTCATGAGAAAATGAAGACCCAGAGAGGCTCAGTGTTGTCACCAAGGTCAGAAAAGTAATCAACACAACATCAAGGATTCTAATTGAGGAACTATGAATCCAATTTTCATGTGCTTTCTGAGGTGGTCTATAACTATTTGATTTGTTTGTCTAACTTAGTAAATGTGCATTTTAGAAGCACTAAAGAACAATACCCATACTATTTTGTTCTGCTAAATTTAGGCCATGCAAACCATATGTCCATAACTCCAGACTAATTCTGAAGTGAATTAATCAATTATTTTAAAAAAATCTGTTCCTGTTTTTTCCATTCTTAATGCAATCAACCTATAATCAAAATGAATAAATATATATGTATATATGTATATATATTTATATATATGTGTATATATATATATATACACACACACACAATTTTAAGTTACCACATTTGATTATCTCTCTTTTTTTAAAACTCTTACTTTCCATCTTGGAATCAATACTATGTATTGGTCCCAAGTCAGAAGAATGGTAAGGGCTAGGCAATGGAGGTTAAGTGACTTGCCCAGTCACACAGCTAGGAAGTGTCTGAGTCCAGATTTGAACCTAGGACCTCCCATCTCTAGGCCTTGTTTTCTATCCACTGAGCTACTTAGCTGCCCCTGATTCTCTTTTTAAAGAAATTAATTAATTCATTTACTTTTAACATTCTTTTCTTTTTAAATTTTGAGTTCCAAGTTCTCTTGCTTCTTCCCATTCTTTTCCCTTCACAATGAGAATGTAAGCAATATAGTAATTATATACATGAAATCATACAAAGCATTTCTATATTAATCATATTTTTTCAAAACAAAATGTTTAAAGAAAATGAGAAAATTATTCTTCATTTTGCACTCAAGAGTTTATCAGTTCTTGTCCTGGAGTTGGATAGCAGTTTTTTTTTTCATGAATTCTTAGAAATGATCTTGAATCATTGCGTTATTGTGACATTATTGCTGATATTGAGAACAATGATCTACCTTTTCTCACTTCACTGTCCATAAGACTATTCATTTTTCTGAGACCATCCTCCACATTATGTCCTACAGCACAACATATCTTCCTCATAATTATATGTCACAACTTTTTCAGCAATTCCTCCATTGATGAACATCCCCACAATTTCAAATTCTTTGCCACAAAAAGAAGTATTATTGAGATTTGGGTCTATGTCAGTCCTTTTCCTTTTTTAAAAATCTCTTTCACATAATACCTAGTAGTGCTATTACTAGGTCAAAGAATTTGCACATTTTCATAGATCTTTGAATCTAGTTTTAAATTTAAATGGACCAATTCATTATTCCACCACTGATTTTTTAGTATACCTAATTTTTTCTCAGCTCCTCCAGAAGTTATCATTTCTGATAGATGTGAAGTGGTTCCTCAGAGTTGTTTTAATTTACCTTTCACTAATTATTATTGATTTAGAACAGTTTTTTATGTGACTAGATAGCTTCGATTTCTTCTTCTGAAAACTGAAGGTTCATGTCCTTTGATCATTTATCAACTGGGAAAGGGAACTTATTTTTATAAATTTTACTCTGTTTTATATTCAGTACATATTTAAAAAATGAAATTTTTGTCAGAGAAACTTACTATAAAAATGTGCGATTACTTTATTGTCTATACCTTTTAACCCAGCATAGTTTCCCTGATTATCCTTTTTAATTAGATATATTTTTGCTTTTGGAGTTCATTATTAGTACTCCTGCCTTTTTTAAAGTTCTATTGAAGCATATATACCTTCTGTTTAATCTTTTTTATTTTAAATTTGTGTCTTTCTATTTAAAACAAATATCATGTTCTTAGATAATATTTTCAAAACCATTCTGCTCTTTGTTTCCATTGGGGGGCAGGGTAGCTTATTCCACTCACATTTACGGTTATAATTAGTAACTATGTATTTCCCTCCATACTGTTTTTTTCTTTGTCTTCTCATCTCTCTTTTAGGATCCTTTACCTCTCAAAATTTGCTTCTAACCTCTGCCTTCCTTAATCTGTCCTTCCTTTTATCACTCCCTCCTGCTATTCTTATATCCTTCCTTTCCTATTTCCTTTTTGGGTAATTTACATTAAAATATGCACAATTGAATATACAATTATAATATTATTTCTTTTATCTTTCAGAATATCATATTTCAATTCCTCCACTTCTTTAATGTGAAAGCCACAAAATCTTGCGATATCCTTACTATGGATCCACAATATCTAAATTGTTTCTTTCTGTATGCTTTAAGTATTTTTTTCTTTGATCTTAGAGCACTGGATTTTGACTGAAATATTCATAGGAGATTTTAGTTTTGGATCTCTTTAAAGAGGTGATTGGTGAATTGTTTTGGTTTCTCTTACAACCCTTGAAACTAAGATATCAGGTATTTTTCCTTGTTTTCTTGAAAAATGATGTCTAAACTTTTTTTTAATTATGACTTTCAAGTAGCTTAACTGTTCATGAATTTTCTATCCTCTCTTTCTACTCCAGGAGGATTGTTTTTGTTTTCCAATGAGCTAATTCACATTTTATTCTATATTTTTCATTCTTTCAACTTCTTTAATAGTTTCATGATATCTCATGGAATCATTAGCTTTCACTTGCCCAATTTTAATTTTAAAGGAATTCCTGCATTTTCTTCAAAAAGCTTTTATCCATAGTTTTTGTTTATTTTTTCCAATTAGACTAATTTTTTTTTAAAGAAATTACTTTCTTCATTATATTTTTGTGTCTTTAAAAAAAGCTGTTAAGGGGGCAGCTGGGTAGCTCAGTGGAGTGAGAGTCAGGCCTAGAGACAGAAGGTCCTGGGTTCAAACCTGGCCTCAGCCACTTGCCAGCTGTGTGACCGTGGGCAAGTCACTTGACCCCCATTGCCCACCCTTGCCAATCTTCCACCTATGAGACAATACACCGAAGTACAAGGGTTTAAAAAACAACAACAACAAAAAAAGCTATTAAATCTCTTTCCATAATTTTCATATATCCCTCACATTTCTTTTCCTAATATATATCTTTCTTTAATACTTCTAGGAATTCTTTTTGGGACTGTGTCTAAGTCATATTTTTCCAGAGGTTTCACCTGTAGTTGTTTACACATTGCTGTCTTATCAATTGGTGTATTGGTCTGCTCTGTCACTGGATTGACTTTCTATGATCAAATTCTTATTTTTTTTCCTGTTGGTTCACTTTTTTGACCTATTTTTTTAAACTTTAATCTTCACATTAAAGTTGTTCTCTGATATCTTAGAGGTAGAAAGCCACTGTCCCAAGTTTCAGGCTTTTTTTGCTGTTGTTTTCAGAACTAGTTCTGGGAATGTACAAGTTTTGAGTATATACAAGGTTGTATGATGTGGTTGAGAGGTGTAGTAGCTACTTTGTTCTTCTGAACTCTGATCTTTATTCCAGAAGGACCCCTAGTCCTGTGAAGTCACAAGTGTGCCAATTTCTGTTGAAATTTGGACCATTGTACCTGTTTCCTTCTGATTACTCTCTGTTGTAGTACTGCAACCCAAAACTCTGTGTGGGTAATTAAGTTGCCAATCATTAAAAGTTATCCTCAGTGTCCAAAAAAAAGGCTGTCCTTCAGTCTCTTTCTGACAAGCTGTCTGACCTCCTTAGTAACTCTGGGTTGAGCTCTTGTAGTTGCTTTTGCTCTGCTTTGGCCATTGTTGCTGCTGCCCTGTGCATAGGCTCTGGATAGGCTTCCATCTTAGTGTTGCAAACTTCTCCTTTCAACTTCCTAAGTTTGCTTAAGGCAGAAAAAAATTCTCACTCTGACTTTTTTTTTTCCTCTGCTGCTTCAAAATTTTATTTGAAGCATTACTTTAAAGTTGTTTGAAAAGCCTCTAATCCATCATCTTGGCTCTTTCTCCCACCTTGTGTCTATCAAACTTGTTTCCCAGAATAATCCTATAATGTAGCTGCTATTATCATCCCCATTTTACAAAGACTGAAGTAGAAACTTAGTTCTTGCCCATGGTCATACAGTTTTCAAATTGATGTCTTTCTGATTCCAAATCCAACATTTCATTTACAATACCATTTAGTTGCTTAAACCATTGTTAAATCCTTGTAACTGATCTTTGCTATTCTATTTTGTTATTATATTTGTTTATTTTTTGAGACTGGATCTCCCTCTCTCTGAAGGCAAGATGTATAGCAACTACTCATGTATTGATTCCAATATTGTTTAGTAAAAATGTTTAATTTAATATATTTTTTTACTGGATCAATTAGTCCTTTCTCAGGCAAGTATAGTCTTTCTCAATATAGTCAGTCTATACTAAAAGAAAGCAAGCATATTGGTGATAGATTTTATAGTAACCTCTAATGAGTTTTATTTCTACTACAATTCAGATTACTCAAATTGAAGCTTCCAACAATCTCTACTGCCTTAGAAGAAGAGACTACAAGCATGTGCCAACATCCCTGACTTCCTCCAGTCTTTAAGAGCTATCGTTCATATCACTAACATCCACTGAACAGAGGACAGTCTCTTTATTTTGGCATTCAAAACTTTCTACAGCCTGAATCAAGATTTCTGAAAATCTTTTCATTTGCTCAAAACTGGAGCTTGATTTCTCTCTTCTTTGTCTTTTCAGCCACAAATTCCAAGAAGAAAACCTAATCATTTCTTATTTTTTTAATGAGATTAAATTCATTTGTGACTCTTAAACACTCTTGAAATGTCTCTGACCTCTTAACAAAAAGTAATCTGTCTTGGTGGCAAATAATTGGAAAATGAAGGAAATGCCCATCAAGTGAAGAAAATGGCTGAACAATTTATAGGAGATGCTTGTAATGGAACAGTATTGTGCCATAAAAATGATGTACAGAATGATAATAAAAAATTGGAAGAGCATATGAAGTGATGCAAAGTGAAGTGAACAGAATCAGGAAAATGTTGTACACAGAAATAGCAAAATGCATGATGATCAAGTATAAATGATTTAACTATTATCAGCAATGTAAGGATCCAGAGAATTCCAAAAGTCTCATGATGAAAAAGGCTATGACATGCAAAGAAGGAATTGATAAATTCTAAATGCAGATTGAAGCTTACCATTGATAACTTTATTTTGTCCATGATTTTTTATAGTGTACATGATATGGATCTTCTTTCACAATATGATAACCATGAAATATAAATGGTATAATAACACATGTACAACCTATACCATACTAGTTGCCATCTTGAGAAGGAGGGGAATAGGAGGGGGAGGGAGAGAACATGGGTCCATAAATGATGATTTAAATTGTATAGATATGTACTTAGGAAAAAATAAAAATATAAACTGTCTTTCCTCAGTAACTCTTTGTACATATCACATTTTATATTTTCACCTATTTATTTGTATACATGTATCCCCCTTTCCCTTTTATTTGATATAAACTGAAAAGTAGGGAGAAAGTCTAAATATACTTTAACATCCTGAGAACATAGAATAAACTCTTGCAAATGAACAAATGTGAATACATGAAGGTCTACAATATTCTCCAAGGAAATTCTATTGTGACAACTTTATCAATATTGATTGCAACCCATCTATCACTTTGTACATGAGATCTAGGGAGTTTTGTGAGGAACAAATTTGTTACATTTTTGCCTATCATTACAGAGAATGGATATGAAGTTAGGTCTTCTGTCTCTAAACCCAGGACTCTATCCCCAGTACAATAATTATTCTAATGCTGTATACATAGTACGATAGTAAACAATAAATTGTAATAAATTTAACTGTTGCTGAACTATGTGGACTAAGTGAATCATTCTATTTTCTTACTGAATATAAATTCCATTTTTTCAGAATCATTATGCATGTGTGGATTCTTGAATCATATAGTTGAACACTAAGGTTATGTTCATTTTTTTGGATTGAGTAAATAATTTTTAGATTTAAAAAGGCTCTTGGATCAAGAAATTGTGGTATATGATTGTAATGGTGTGTTATTATGCCACAATAAATAATAAACAAGAAAATCATAAAAAATCCTAGGCCTTTATGAAGTGATTCAAAGTGAAATGAGCAGAACCAGGAGAATGTTGAACACCATAACAACAATAATGTGTGATGATTAATTGTGGATGACTTAAGTGTTATCAACAATGCAAAGATGGGAGGTAACTTGCTAGGATTCATGTTATGATAGGAAATCTCTGAAGACCATATATTAATTTATAAACATTTATTATTAAAAGATGGCGAATCTATAAGCCATGCCATGCTTCTCTAGCTCCTATTCCAAGCCACAGCCCAAGTACTGCAATTGGTGGCAAGCCTAGATCATCCAGTAAGATAAGGACAAATGGTAAAATCTCCAGAGTAGGGAGAGGCAGAACTTCCCCCCCAAAGAGCCCAATGGCTTCCTCTTCATCCACTTACACAGAACATTTTCCCCATTCCTACTGGGGCTCTCTGATAGGACAAATTTAACTACAGTCTGAGTCTCCAGTCTGAAATTCCAGACACATCACGCTCAGAGACTTCTAAGAGTCAGGATCTCAGGTTTCCATACTGCAATTCAGTCACATTGACTTAATGGCATTCTAACTTCTGGATACATCTCTCTCAACTTTTGCCACTTCCAACAGAACACCAAGTTGATATGTGTGCATAGCCAGTCAAAGGCAGAGCTGGTAACAAGAATCTGATTTTCAAACTGAATAAGCAAGTATAATTTATATTACATTCACATACTCATGACTAAAAAGGCCACCCACAACCAAAGAAAGAACTAAAAGAGTCTGAATGCAGATTGTAGCATACCATTCTCCACTTAATTTCATCCATGAATATTTTTCTAGTCAAGTTTTGTAGCATTATGAATGAGGAGATATGAATCGTATAAAAATATAGGTGCAACCTGTAACATAATATCTGATGTGTTGGGGAAAGGGGGAATGTGGAAGGACAGTAGAGAATATGAATTGCAAAATGTTAATAAGTGGTTGTTGAAAATTGATTCAAAATCTAACCTGGGAACAATTAGAAATTGGAAAAAAAGATTCAAGAAGTCTCTTGAAATTAAATTAAAAAAACTGTTACTTTTTGATGAAAAGCTGCTGAAATTATTATAGCATTAAAATGTACCCAATGAAAATCTCACACTATATATTTTTGGCAAGTGAGAAAATTCCTCAACAGCTAATTCACTTCTAATCAGCCTTAAATTAATGAACAGAATAGCAAATATTATTAGAATATTTTACTGTTACTCAAAAATGATGAATGACTGAAATAATTTATATTTCACACTTAATCATGTGCCATGTCACACAATAAGAAAATTCAGGAGGTTTTATAGATGATTCAAACTAGTGGATAGGAGAATACACCTAATTGTCTACATCTTAAATAGCACAAAAGAGAATAATGGTATATTGAATGAAAGTAACATTTCCAGATAAGTCTTTTGAAAAAGAATATTTGTTAATTATGAATACCAATGACAACTTACTTGTCTATAGTACAGTCATGAAAAATTGTGAAATATATATAGTACCAAGCACATATTGGAACTCTCCTTGATGCATAAAGAAAATAATATAAGAACACAATTTTAAGGCCAGAAGGAGCCCTGGAGGTCATTTTTAAATATGAAGAAATAGCCTCAGGGGAAAAATATGACTTGCCTGAGGTCACATACTTTCTAGTAAGTTGAAAAATTCTCATTTTTTCCTGCTTACATGAATTCAAGATCTTTACAATTACTTATGAAACATATTCTTTCTTGTTTAAGAAGAGTTTGCTTATGACTATTGAGGCACATCATATTCCACCATTTTATCCTTTAAGGTAGAAGCTGCTAAATTTTGTATTATTGTGACTGTGGCTTAATAATATTTAATTTTTTTCTTCTTGCATTATTTTCTCCTTGACCATGATAGTTCTGTAATTTGGCTATAATATTCCTGGGAGTTTTGCTATATACTTTTACCTCTCCCAATTTTTTGCTTTGATGCTTCCTTAAGATTTTTGAAGTAAAATCCAAATGTCAGCAAATATGGATAATTTTTTCCCTTTGACTATTATTGTACCTTTAGATTCTTTTTATTGGTGACGTGTTGTCTTTCACCATATGACATATATGGAACTATGTATTGTATTACAACAATGTATAACCTGTATTATATTGCTTGCTGACTCAAGGAGAGGAGAAGGGAAGGAGGGTAGAAAGGAGGGAGCAAAAGAAATTAGAATGCAAAAAGGCATAAAATGAATGATATTTTTTCTAGGCCTATAATTTTGAATCTTTCTAGAATATATGAGTGTTGAGATTTGTCATACAGTTGTTCTCCATGTATTGAGATAAGCATATACATATATTTGAATTTTTAAAATATGGCTTATTTTGTTGCTACTTTTATGAATGTTGAACTGTTTGGTCTTGATCCTTCTCCATCTGCCACCACTCAACCCCAGAACATCTCATTTGGTAATAATGAACAATTTCTGCAATGAATTGCTACAGTTTCTTTAACAATATTTCATTTAAAATTTTTATATTTATTTCAATTAATGATGTTAGTCTATAGTGTTTTGTTCTATCCTTCAATTGGCTAGACAGTAGGCATATATTTGCCTCAGAAAAAGAGTAAGTACGTTTTTCCCTCAATTTTGAGCATAACTGTAGAATGAGTTTATTTTTCTTTAATTTTTTATAAAATTCTCCTATAATTCCATTGGAACTGAGATGCCCCTCCCCACCTTCATAATCCTTTTATAACTTTTTCTCTTTAAACTTTTGAAAGTGGATTAATTTTCTTATTGAACCTTCATTACTTAGGATATTTTACATTTTAAAGTAATTGAATATTTCCTGTTTTCCATTTTATTAGCATAACCTGTTTCTCATTGTGTTAATAATTATTTTCATTTTTCTTGCTTTGCTACAATTTTTAACTTTCATGTTATTTCACTGATTTGAATACATATGTTCTTTTAAATCAAGTTGCCTTATGGTTTATAATTTTTAATCTGTATAATCCACTTATAGTTTTTTTAATTCCATAATATTTTACTTTTCTATTTCATATGTTTCTCATCTAATTTTCAACATATTCTTTTTATTCTTATTTTTGGTTTATTTGTGTTAAATTTTTTATTTTAAAACTAGTATTTTATTCATTGTTCATATTTTCTATTTTTATTGTATATTTTATGGCTATATCATCCTCCTCTCAGGAAAACTTTAGCTATACCCTAGAAATTACAGTTTGTCTTCCTCATCATAATTATTATCTGTCAAAAATTATTCATTGTTTCTGTGATTTAGTCTTTGACTACTTTATTATTTAGTTTTATTATATATTATATTATGTTTTATATTATATATATAATGGTTGTTATTTGTGTCTGCATCTTTTGTTTGTGTCCCCCAATTTAAGTATTATTTTCTTATTACATTTTGTCTCTGATTGTAATGAATATTGTTTCATTATTTTAAAATTCTCTGTATTGATAGATGACCGATTTCTACAAAAGTTCTTTTTAATACTGGGAAATGTGTCCATTCTTCACTGGTTGCTTTTAAAATTTACCTTGTCTTTTAGTACTAATAAATATAATTTCAATGGTGCCTTAATGCTTGCAACCAAAGTATCTCATTTTATTTTCCCAAGAATTTTAGGAAGTAGGTACTACTATTAACCCATTTTACAGAAGGAGAAACTGAGTCAGGCAGGGATTCCATGCCCTGAGTTAACTGTCCTTCCATTACCTTAGACTGGCAATCTAGGAGTCGTCTTGGATTTCTTATTCTGTGTCAATTCCCATATTCAAGTTGTTGTCATGACTTGTAAATTTACTTCATGTCATTTCTTGAATAGGCCCCCTTTTCTCTTCTAATGTCACCACCACTCTGTTGTCAACTCTCATCACTTCACACTTGGACTCTTATAATAGGCTGCTGAGAGTTCTGCCTGTCTCAAGTCTCTCATACTCCAATTCATCTTCTATTCATCCACAAAAGTGAATTTCCTAAAATGTAAGTCTGATCATGCCACTTCTCTTTCTCAACAAACTCAGGACTTCCTATTGATTCTTGTATACAAATACAAAATGCTCTGTTTAGCTTTAAAAGTACTTTTTAACCAAGCCCCCTTCTTTATAGTCTTTTTATATCATGCTCTCCAACATGTATTCTTTAATCCAATGATGCTTGATTCCTCACTGTTCCACAATCAAGACTCAATTTCTCAGCTTTAGGCATTCTCTCTGGCTGTCTCCCAGGCCTATAATGCTGTCTTTCTTTGATTCTGACTAATGACCTCTCCAGGTTCCTTTAAGTTCCCGATAAGATTTTACCTTCTACATGAAACCTTTCCCAATCTCTCTTAATTCATACTCCTTCCCTCTGTTAATTATTTACTATTTATTATGCATATAGGACAAATTTATATATGTTTACTTAAATGTTATCTCAACCAATAAACTGAGTCTCTTTGGGGACAGGGAATGTTTTATGCCTCCTTTTGTATCCTTAGCCTTTAGCACAGTTTCTAAAATATAGTCTTAATAAATGTTTATGCTTATTGATTCACTGATTGATGAAGATTTGTAATCGAGTTCTCCTGACTCCAGGCCTAGTGCTCCACCACTTGGTGCCTCAGAAATTTTAACTTTATTTTCTCTCTCAATTTATTTAATTCTTTATTTTCCCTGCTTATTTTTATTTCTTTATTATGGTGTCAGGAATATTTGAGTTCAAATTTGACTTTAGATTCTTCCCAGCAGTGTGATGCTATGTAAGTCACTTGAGCTATGGTTGCCTCAATTTCCTCAATTATAAAATGTGTGTAATGATTGTATCTACCAGTCAATCTTCTTGTGAGAATCTATTTCAATGGTTATGAGTTCTTTCTCCTTTGTTGAGTTCTTTCTCATTTTATTTTTTTTGTTAAAGTATTTTATATTGTTTTATCAATTAATTCTTTTTCCTCTTCATGTATTCTAAGAACTCATTCTTTGATTCATGATACTTCTACTTATATACTTTTTCTATTGTCTCTTTGGGTTCCTCCTGGACTTTAGACTTCAAAAGCATCAATTCTGTTTCCTCTCCTAGAAAATTATGACATGAATGCCTTGAAGATCTTTCTATATCTATTTCTATGTTTCAGTCTCAGTCTCTCTGTCTCTGTTTCTGTCTCTTTTTTTCTATCTTTGGTTGACTTGCTATAACTGTCTGTCTCTCCCTTTCTTTATCTCCCCCTCTACTGGGTCTGACTCTTAAGAAGTCTCAAATTCTTCAAGTGAATAGGAAAAGTGAAATTTGGTGACTCAGTGCATAGAAAGCCAGATCTAGAGACAGGAGGTCATGGGTTCAAATCTGGCCTTAGATACTTTCTAGATGGGTGACCATGAACAAGTCAGTTAACCCCAATTACATTACCCTTCCCTTTCTTCTGCCTTGGAACTAATACTTACTATTGATTCTAAAACTTACAGTGAAGATTTTTTAAAAGTAAGTATGATATAAATATTGCTTCTTAGTATAATTTTTCTGTGTTCCTGATATTTCAATATTTTGATTTCTACTCATTCTTTTTGGCTCCATGAACATAATCATCATTCCTAATGTTCTATGTCCATTATGGGTCAATGCACCCCTACACTTTGGGGTACTTCTTGACCCCAGAAATTCTAGTTTTCCTTCTTCTGAGGCATAATTTGCTTTTGAAATACAATATACTCACAGAGAAGGTGAATTCTAGGTATGACATCTCTTTAGACTTTATTTTTTGTAATATTTTCACCTAGCATTTCAAAATATATCTCTCCTATCATGAAAATACCCAGGGAGGTGGGTTGAGCTTTATAATACCCACTTCTATCACTCAGTAGAAATTTTCCCATTCTTTCCCCACATCTTAGTCTTTCCTTTAGCCACCTCACTCCTACTGTAAATCCTTTACTTACTGAGAGAATACACCAGTTCTCTTTTCCTCACATTTTATCATTAACCTGACTATGATACTACTTCTATTTTCTGTATCACTTGCCTCTCCTTTCCTCATTTATACCCTAATACATTTCTCAATTTACTACCACAAGTATTAATTCCCTTATGGTGTTCAGGGAAATTTATGAAATTTAGTCCATGACATAGGATGGTTCTTCCATTCTTCTGTTTTTTTTTAATAATAGAAGAAACATCTCATCGTTACCCATTTGTATAAATTTAGAAAGAAATCTTAAGGTCCCTTTCTCATTATTTCTATTGTTTTTATCCCAAAGATTTATATAACTTTCTATTTCTTTTAAGTCTTTAGAGAAAATAATTTATTTTATTATTTATACTTTCCTTGTTAGTTGTATTTATATGATTTTCGAGTTGTCTGTGAATTAAATAATCTACGTTCATTTATTCTATTTTTTGCAAGTATACTTCCATCCATTTCTTTAATTAACTATTCATTTGTTTTGATTATTAGGTTAATATTTCTAGGATATATAAATAGGGTTTCATCTTAAGCCACTGTCCTTTTCTGAATACATTATTCTATTCATTTTTGCTCTTTTTGGAGGTTACCAAAAAGATTTACTTTCATTTATATTTGAAAGTCTTTTGCCTGATCATTTGAATAATTTGTGTTTGTCACTGGAATTGTCAGACTGAGTCACTATCTGTCTTGTAGGTGTCTGCATAAGTCCTTTCCCTTCCCTCACAAGGTGATCTATGTTTTGTTTTGTTTTGTTTTGTTTTGTTTGTTATTACATTAATTTTTTTGTATTCAGAAGTTCTGGAATGTTTTCTTGCAATATTTTTTGTATAATGGCATTAAGATTTTGTTTTGTTTTATTTCCTCATGTTATTTTTTCTGGAGATCTATATTCCTCAAGCTGTTTGTACACATTCTCCTGTGATATCAATGTATTTTGCTATTATTTAAGATCATATTGCTTTTTTCTTAAAATTTCTCCTTTTCTTGCCAGTATATTTACAATCCCAGCCAGTTGTTTTCTCTTTAGCTTCTTTGCAGAGACTTCCAACTAAATATTTATTTTTTTGTCTTATTTTGTTAATCCCATTTGCTGTTTAGGTCATATTTTGTGATTTAAAAATACAACTTCTTTATGATTTTAATCTTTCTCTGCAACCATTCAGATATGTCCAGTTTCATTTCTGTGCCCTCTTATAAATACAATATTCTGTTTTCATCAGGTGGGAGGACATGGAAATAACCAATAAATGAACCATAAATTTGTAATCCCAAACAAATTTCATAAATTTTGCCAGGGAGTATTTCTCTAGCACTTGGGAAGAATCACACCATTCGGGGATGATACAATGTTTTGTCTTGTTTTTTTATGTTCAGAGAGGAGTGGGTTTGGGTTTTCTGCCTTGAGGATTCTGGAGTAGATCTTATTACATAACTGTTTGTTCATTGAATCCAGAATATTGTGGTTATTACAGTTAACCTTGTATTCAGAACCATGGTGCAAAATAGGACAAGTTGACAGCTTTATCTAGGATACTTTCCAATTCAAGCGGGAAGTGGGTCATGGGATATGACAGGTGGGAAAAGCAGGTGACAAGAATGGCAGTTGCAAGTCACAGGTTCAATTTCTTATGTCAATAAATATTTAGCAATATCTGCATTTTAAAAAGAAACCCCTGTAGACATTTCCCCTTTTGTTTTAATGTCTTCTACAGTGATTTATCTAAGTTCTTTTTTCTTTTAATTTTTAGAATAATTTTTTTTCTTTTTGACATTTTTGTTGGTTTTAGCCTCTTACCTTCTTTGTATTAAACTGTTTAGTAATTTTTAACTTCTCTTTTAATCATGAGTATTTTAGAGGCTGGAACTTAAGCTATCTCTTCTTTCCTTCTACATTAGGAAATTCACCATTTAAGGTCATGAGTAGGTGTCCAAAGAGATTTTTAGTTTAATAGTTTCTAATTGGATGCCAATGTGCTCTTCTTTCTTTTATACATTAAAAAAATTACCCCCAAATCACATCAGTACAATTTTCAATATTTGTTTTTAGATATTTTTGATCCATATTTTCTCCCTTGCTTCCATCTTTTACCTTTCCCCAAGAAGGTAACATGATATAGATTATAATATATATTGTTATTCAATACATAGTTCCATGTTCATTACATTTTGAAAAAATATGCATATTACTTATGAGACAGAAAAATTAATGTAGGAAATAAAACTAAGAATGGCATTCTTCAATCTATATTCAGCTTTCATCAGTTCCTAGTATAAAACAGCATAACATTTTTGTCATAGGTCCCTTAGTGTTGTATTAGATCCTTTTATTACTGGTAATAGTTAAATCATTCACAGTTAATCGTAGTACTTTTTTTGCTATTACTATGTACACCATTCTCCTGGTTTTGTTCATTTCACTTTGCACCAGTTCATGTTTGTCTAAATTTGTTTTTTGTTTACTTGTGTATGTGTGGGTGTGTGCATGCATGTGTGTGTGTGAACATTTTATTTGCCATTTCTTATGGCACAATAGTATTCCATTTCAATTTGAGATCATGATTGCTTACCCCAGCTTTTTTAACTTTAACTGAAACCTAATAGATTCTATTCCATTCTTTTACCTTTACTTGTGGGTATTTCTCTGCTTTAAATGTGTTTCTTGTAGATAGCATCTTGTGGGATTTTGGCTTTAAATACTTCTTGCTCTCCTCTTCTTTATGGGCCAGTTGACTCCATTCACATCCACAATCATGATCACTAATTGTTTCCCTCTATCCCATCTTTCATCTATCTACTTCCCCTCCATTCATCCCTTCTCCACTCAAAAAAATTTTTGTCTCTAACCACTGCACCTTCAAATTCACCCCCTCTTCTATCAATCCCTCCCGTTTCTCATTACCCCTCACCTTCCCACGTCCTTATGGTGGAAAATGGGTCTCTAAACCTAAATGAATGCAGATGTCACTCCTACCTTGTGCAAAATCTAATGAGTGCAAGGCTCAAATACTATCTATCATTGATCCAACTCCTGCTCCACTACATTGACTCCTACATGCCTCTCCATGAGAGACAATTCACCTGTAGTTCTCATTCTTTTTCTATTTTCTCAGCCTATTCTATTTCTCTTTATTACCACTTGATTTTGTTTTGCTTTTCTTTTGAATATCATCCCTTTATACTCAATCTACTCTGTTCTCTGTCCATACATGCTCCCATTTACTGTCTCAACATGTTTTTTTTTAAATCATCTTTTATTTTTTAGAAAAGTTATCATGGTTACATGATTTATGTTCTTATTTTCCTGTTCACCCCACCCACCTCCTCCCCCCATAGCCGATGCGCATTTCCCCTGGTTTTAATATGTGTCATCAACCAAAACTTATTTCCAAATTGTTGATATTTGCATTGGTGTGGTAGTTTTGAGTCTACATCCACAATCGTGTCTGCCTCAACCCATATGTTCAAGCAGTTGTTTTTCTTCTGTGTTTCCTCTTCTGTAGTTCTTCCTCTGAATGTGGGTAGCATTCTTTTCCATAAATCCCTCAGAATTGTTATGGATCATTGCATTGCTACTAGTACAGAAGTCCATTACATTCTATTTTACCACAGTGTATTGGTCTCTGTGTACAATGTTCTTCTGGCTCTCTGCTCCTTTCACTCTGCATCAGTTCCTGGAGGTCTTTCCAGTTCACATGAAATTCCTCCAGTTTATTATTCCTTTTAGCACAATAATATTCTATCACCAACATATACCACAGTTTCTTCAGCCATTTTCCAATTGAAGGGCATACCCTCGTTTTCCAGTTTTTTGCCACCACAAAAAGTGTGGCTATAAATATTTTCGTACAAGTCTATTTATCTATGATCTCTTTGGGGTACAGACCCAACAATGGTATGGCTGGATCAAAGGGCAGGCATTCTTTTTTAGCCCTTTGAGCATAGTTCCAAATTGCCGTCCAGAATGGTTGGATTAGTTCACAATTCCACCAGCAATGCATTAATTTCCCAATTTTGCCACATCCCTTCCAACATTCATTACTCTCTCCTACTATCATTTTAGCCAATCTTCTAGGTGTGAGGTGATACCTCAGCATTGTTTTGATTTGCATTTCTCTAATTATTAGAAATTTAGAGCACTTTCTCATGTGCTTATTGATAGTTTTTATTTCTTTATCTGAAAAATTGCCTATTCATGTCCCTTGCCCATTTATTGATTGGGGAATGGCTTGATTTTTTATACAATTGACTTAACTCCTTGTATATTTGAGTAATTAGACCCCTGTCAGAGTTTTTTGTTATAAAGATTTTTTTCCCAATTTGTTGTTTCTCTCCTGATTTTGGCTACATTGTTTTTTTTTTTTTTTTTTTGTACAAAAGCTTTTTAATTTTGGTCACAAGCTATTGAAGAGTTCAAATCTGAGATTATGAGAAAGATGGAAGGGATCTGGCAAGAAATTAACAGTTTAAAAGGCAGAATTTCACAATTAGAAAGTGAGGCTCAGAAATCAAATGAATTGATAAGCGAATTGAAGACCAGAAATGACCAGCTGGAAGCCTTGAAGAAGAAAACAGAACAGATTCAAAAAGAAAACCAAAAGATTATAACCGAAAACCAGTCTCGAAAGACTAGAATTGGGCAATTAGAAAAAGATGCCCCCAGTCAAAAGAATTGATAAGCAAATTGGAGACCAAAATTGTTCAAAGTCTGGGTGTTCTTTAGCCTCTTGGCATCTTAAGTCTTGCTGCTCTCAGGAACAGGCCCTGGAGCTGTCAATGACTTAATGGGTTCCCCAAACTCACTCTAACTCTTGTGAGCTGGCTTTGGCACTGTAGGCGGTGGGGGTGGGGTGGGGGAGGTGGTTGCTCAGCTAGCATTTTAGTGAGAGCTGTTTCACCCCTTTATAGCATGGAAATGCCCCGATTCCATGTACCTTCAATGCTGCACCCTGTTGTGTGGTCCCTTCGTTCATCTGGATTTGTTTGAATGTCTTCTTGAGGAGTCCTATATGCTTGGGTTAGGAGAGGTCAAGCAGCTGCTCCTTACTCTGCTGCCATCTTAACCTGGAAGCCCCTCTCAACATGTTTTGAAACATCTTATTTATCCTAAGTATGCTAAGAAATATAGGTACCTCAAGAAGCAACAAATACCATAGACATTTCAAGTATTTCTGTTATAACCATATGTAGTAATTCAATCACTTTTCCTCAAGTGCTTTTTTTCATTAACTATTTTAAATACTCAAAGTATATCTCATATCATATATATCTCAAGTATCCTAGTTACCCACTTTTTAATAAAACATTCATTTTAATCCCACTGTTTTCTTAGATTACCTTAAGTATCATAAATATATTTTGTATTTTAGATATGTTAAATATCCCAATTAAGATTTTCCCATGTAGGAATGTGATCAGTTTAACTCCCAAGTCCCTTGAGTTTTTTCTTCTATTTTTTCTTTTTTATGATTCTCGAGTATCAATTTTTTAATCAAATTTTCTTTTTATCCCAGGTCCTTTCTTCAGAACTGCTTTGGAAATAATCTATTTTATTCAATGTCAATTTTTTCTCCTAGAATGTCATTTTTATGATTCTTTGGTTATGACATCTTTTCACATTTGCCTTTAGATTTCACAAATTCAGGTTTGGCATTGTTGTTCTCTTCTGAATTAGTATTTTGGTCTTCCATTTTGCTGAAATATCTTTCCAGGGTCAGGACTTTTCTTTGTTTTTGGCTCATTTTATGGAGCTTTTTCATGATCTTTCCTATATGTAATTGATCATCTCCACTTCTAGGGTGAATCAAGTGCTGTCTTTGTGTTGCCTCTATAATTAGGAAATCTTGAACCCTTGGACCACATTACCCAGAATCCTTTTCCTTTCATCCATGTAGTGTCCTTACATAATGTTTATTAGTTTGCTGTAAGCTGCCTCCCTCTTCTCTCTTTTCCTGTGTACAAGGCTGGGTTGACTCTCTCTTTGCTCTAGCTTTCTTCTTCCCTTACTTCAAGTTATTATAAATAAATCCTATTAAATATAATACTTGTAATATTTGGATATTAATTTTTAATCTTACAAGCCCCTTGTGCTATGTGTACTGGATTTATTTTGAATTTCACCTCTTAACTGTGAGCTCCCCCTGGTACTGCTATATATATATACTCTTCCACAATCACCTTTTTTTTAATTCTTTTTAATATTGGGCAAGTAATTTAACCAAGCTTGCCTTAGTTTATTCCTCTGCAAAATGAGCTGGAGATGGAAATGGCAAGCCACTAGAGGATCTTTGCCAAGAAAAACCCAAATGGGGTCATAAACAGTCAAACATCACTGAAAATGACTAAATGTCTCCCCCAACTCCTTTTTATGATTGGGGATGCTATGAAATGTCTGAAACACATTTTAAATTCTATATCCTCTGAAAAATCATTGATCAATATGATAAAAAAAAATTTCTACTTTCTCTCAGTCTCTGCAAAATTTATTTTCTGTACCTTTTATTTGATACTTATGTCATTCATTTTTGTCTCTTTAGCTGTATTATAAATTTTGGGTTTTGTAAACAATATTTTATACTCAAGTGTTTTCCAAAAATGCTTAGCAAAATAAAATTATGAAAAATATTTATTTTAATGTTAGGAGTAACCATGGTCCTTTAAAACTATGCTATATAATAAATAAAAATCAACAAAGACTTCTGGCAGTCAGAAAATTGATAACGACTTTTGTTTCTTTTCTCAAATTTGTAACTGTTTCTCCTTATAAAATGTAAATATTCTCACTTTATCAGCTACCATATACCTTTTCAGATCTCATAAAAGTTATTCATATGGCCCCGTATTTTATGTAGCAAGTGTGTTCTATCGTAAAGGACTAGTCTCTTTTGTCAAATGTACAGATGTGTGAATGTCATTTTTAGTGATGCCACTACAGATTTCCTTTCTTTATATTGTTGGAAAGTTAAAAAAATGAATACTCTCAACATTTCAAGTTATTATAGGTCATTTTGCATGGGTAATTTGTACTAAACTCTAGTCACAAAGATTATGACTATTATTGAAACATCATAATAGAAACAGAAATCACCAGTGTCATCTGATGGTGGAAGTGAAAACTGCAAAGTGTCTTTTGATTGGATTCTTTTTCAAGAGCTGTTTATCATTCTTAAGAGCCATTGAGGATGCATCAGAGAGCTTTCAAGACTGATGGGGCTGTTTCTTGACTCATTTTGTCATTTTGTTTCATTTAGTTTCTAATAATGTTCTTTTAACTCTAACTTGAGACATTGCTGCCACAAATTTTGGAGAGTTAGAGAGCAAGGCAGTTTCAGAAAATATGTACATGGCACTTGGCAATGCCAAAAGTAGGACATATATAGATAGAGACTGCATTTTTAATGTGCTCTCTGTTGCTTATGGCTACTAAACCCCCATCATCTGGCAACTAAACTAAATTTGGAAATGAAGTCAAGGAGGAAATGTGATTGAAACCAGCCACTGCCACATAAAGTTGTGTGAATTACTTATTTTGACTTGTGCGGAAAATAAATTCAATTTATCTGAATCTTAATTTCTTCATTTGTAAAATGGAAATTAAATGTGAGTAATCCTTAACATACTGGGTTGTCATGAAAATCAAATCAAAATATCTGAGGTATTTAATGAACCTTGAAATACAAAAAACAGATATGTAAATTGTTATCATTTAAGTAAGAGTATTCTTTTTTCATTTCCTTATTGAAGAGCATAGTGTTAGGGAAAGAAATGAAATATAGTTAACTAAAAGTAAATATTTAAGGAAAAATTATTTACATTGGGTGTCATCCTATTTATTTTTTTTCCTTATTTTCACTAAAATATTTTTGCCTCAGTACATCCACCTAGGAAAAGAAACAAAGAACACTAATAGAACATCAATGAACAGACCCCAAAATTATTCAATTTATTTAACTTCATTAGCTATAGATGGACTGTCAGGTTGAAGATTTGCCTTTCAAGATTTTTTATCAATTGGCCAGTATTTGAACTTATCTGAGTATCACATTATTATGAATCTATTTTTTTAATGAATCAAATTTCAAATGCCCAAGGCAGGGAATTTAGGAGTACTTTCTTTTTTTTATTTTTTTATTTTAAACCCTTAACTTCTGTGTATTGACTTATAGGTGGAAGAGTGGTAAGGGTAGGCAATGGAGGTCAAGTGACTTGCCCAGAGTCACACAGCTGGGAAGTGTCTGAAGCCAGATTTGAACCTAGGACCTCCTGTCTCTAGGCCTGGCTGTCAATCCACTGAGCTACCCAGCTGCCCCTTAGGAGTACTTTCTATTTAAAAATTTTACATTGTCAAACATTTTGCAAATTAATTTTAATAAGCTGAGTTTTCTTAAAAAGAAACTCTTTTCTTAAAAAAGTTATGTCTATAACTTTCCAATAAGAGATAAGACCATATATGTCAGTCTAGAAGGGCCTTTCATATAGAGCAATGTATTCTTTTTAAATAAAGATGAAGCATCTCA
Organism: Gracilinanus agilis; assembly: GCF_016433145.1. Taxonomy (NCBI): domain Eukaryota; kingdom Metazoa; phylum Chordata; class Mammalia; order Didelphimorphia; family Didelphidae; genus Gracilinanus; species Gracilinanus agilis. The sequence goes on along the minus strand of NC_058130.1, from coordinate 42,950,316 downwards.
AGTTCTTAGAGACTGAGTGATTTGCTTATACAAGTAGTAAGCATACAACCTTTATTTGTACAAAGGTGTTTTTTTTACTCTAGAACTACTGCCTTTTCTTCTTTAACATGTCATAAACTGATGAACAAAGACATACTCAGAGTGGATTGTTGAGTGTGACCAATTTTACAGGTGTGTATATTACTAGCACTTCTTCAGCAGCACAGAAACAACAGAACTTTGCATTAGCAACTTTTTTTTTCCTTGAAAAGTAAAGCTTCAAGATGTTGAGCTTCTTCTTTCTCACCATGGTCATTTATTTTTAAATGTGTTTCTTCTGAGATTGAATCCCTGTTTTACCACTAACACTCAGAGGAATAACCCCTTTAATGGCTTCTCTAAGAGATGACTTGAGAACTTGCCTCATACATGGTTTGTGATGCTTCTCCGAGATGTAAAAAGAATTATTTACGATTTCAAATCTAAAACTATGCCACTGTTCCAGAATTCTGTACAATTGAGTTGTCAGCCATGCTATATGCAAAGCACAATGACCCTAGGTTTTACCAGACAAAAATAAGATCCTGTCATTTTGATGTCAGAAGCAAGATAAGGCCTTTGATTATTGGATCAAGCTAAACTAATGTTTCTCTCTTTCATCTGTGAGAACATATCCCTTTAGATATAGTTTTAGATGGATACCCTGGAAGCAATGATAAACAAAGTTATTACATTGTCTGCCTAAATGTACAAGATAAACAAACAGATAAATCCAATAGGGAAAGAGGCAGGCCTTGGGAAATCAGTCCCTTAGCATCTAGGGAAGTTGATTGCATGTGGCACTGTAGATAGAACCTATTTACCTGTAACAAGTACCATGTCATGCTGGCTTGACAACTTCTTAAGTAAATATTTTAAAAACATAACAGAAACAAAAATTACTTAACCTCAAGTCCTTGTAAATGAAAGGAAACTTGTCAGGAGGCATTTTTTCACCCCTTGCTAACTTTATGTTTTATTCCTCTAAAGACAGAGCCATTAACAAGGTTTGATCTCTTTATTGTTTAGACTTCATTCAGAGAAAGGGCAAGTAGGAAAAGGGAAAAAAGAACAGATTACACAGCATGCTTTATTAAGAAGTGGATTTTTCTAACTGCCTCTTAAATGGAATTTTCGGCACAGCTGACCTCTATCATTCTGTCTCTTGTTTCCACTAGATGTGGGTTGTGGGCATAGCATGCTGTGGAACTGTGATGATCCTGCCACTGAGAAATCAGGATAATATCTTTAGCTTAGCAATAGAAAAGAGATTCCACTAAAGATATCTTGCAGTGCAAATATACTGCCTACTCACTTTTCCTCCCTTCTCTGCTAGATAAATAACAATCTTCTCAAACATTCACCTCCAACAATCACCACAGAGTTGTAAAATCCTGTTGAGATGATCTAGTTTACTCTAGTGCTTTGGGGTCAAATTTGAAATGTTAGCCTCTAAATAGCTATGCAGTTCAGACTGTCTGCGCTTAGAATATGAGTTATAATTTGCCCTTTCCCTCCCAAGCTGTGTTCTTGAAATATGTTTTTCCTTAAGAATACAAGCCATTGTTTAAAGCCTCTCACTATTGTGATTTGTCTAATTGTTAAAGAATCTTGGGTTCAAACAGAATTAATTCAATGATTCATAAACAGACAAACAGATTGTAAGGATGTTACTACCCAAAGAAAGAAAAAAGTAAACCAGAAGGAAACTTATTTATATAGTTCCTAATTTTCTCAAGGGAAATTACAGTATTTTCTTTTACATTGGCATCCCTAGTTTTAAAAATTAGAACATTTCTCATCTTATGGGGTTGAAGGGATGTCATAGTCCAGTGATTTTGAAAGAAAAAAGTGGAAAATTAAAACGGAAATGCATAGAAAATGCAAATGAATAGCAATCACTATTCTGTAACCTGTAATCTTAGAATATTTCTTTGGAAATGGACATTTTTTTCTTTTTTTTTTAAACCCTTGTACTTCAGTGTATTGAAGGAAATGGACATTTTAAGTGATTATCTCAGGGCCATTCATTCACCATGTCAGAAATTGAACTCAAACAAAGGTCTAGAGCCAACAATCTATCTGCTGTGCCAAGATGCTTGTAGTGGCTATCACACAAGTAAAGTTAATCAGCATAGAATGATATCCTCTTTACACAGGTCCCAATTTTTAGAAGTTTATATTCAAATGATGACTCTGAGGGATGCAATTAAAAGAAAATAATTCACATAATGAGTTAAAAAATCTTAGAAATTAAATGTTATCCTCCTATTATTTGGAGATGAAGACTTCAATTAATCTCTACAGGCAACAGTTACATGTGTTGGAAAATGATTATGTATGGATGTTGTTAATCAGACTTTCTTGGCGGATAATACATTAGATAAAGTGAGGTGCTGAAGAAAATTAGCAGAGCACTGGGCTATGTTCAAACTTATTAGCCTCCTTATCTCTGTGAACAGAAAGGATTGTAAATGGCCTCAGAATACAGGGATAGTGCACCTGTCATGATGACTAATGATTACATCAGTTGGTTAGGTCATGGTGCTAATGAAGACTATGTCAAGAGTTCAGCACCTGCAAGGGCCACTTTGGTTGGCTCAGCCTGATTGGCACCGACTAGAGCCTAAACCTCTGCTTATCTACTTTGTAAATGTGTATAAATGGTCACTGGGGCAGGCAGAGGACATGTGAATCTATCAGTGTCAATCATTTATAGCTCCTTTATTTACAGCTATTTTTAATGGGTTCTCACTTTACCTAGTCCTCTTTGTGCCTCTTAAACAAGTTTGGAATCATAATTATTTGGACGTATCCTTTTCTCTCTTAAGCTGTTGAGTCACAGGATGCTAGACTTGAGAGGAAACGTAGAGATGTTATTTCGACTTGTAGAAATCAGGAAGATGAGAACCAGAGAAATGAAGTGACTCACCTAAGGCCACACATCCAGTAACTGCTTGACTAAAAGGATGATGGCAAACTGTAGAGATATAGGGAAGATAGGAAAAGGGATGTGTTTAAGGAAAAAGACAATGTTGTGAACTAGGAGAGTGCTGCCATTACAGTTACATGAACAATACAAGGTAAAATGAAACAGAGCGACTTTGGAAAAATTTAAATCAGAAGATGGTAAGAGGTCGAGAGTGACTAATGCTACTGAAAGGTCAAGAAAAAGGAAGACTAATGAAAGTCCATCAGGTTTGGCAATTATTTGTAACTTTGGCACACGAACTTTCAATACTAATGGAGGACTTAAAAAGATCACTGTGATCCCTTTCAGGTTTAACAGTCTGATTCCATGAATATTGCTAAAGGAACAATCCCATCTTGAAGTAGACAGAAAACTTTTCAGATAAAATCTTTCCAAATTTGATTAGCATACTTTATGTAACAGAAAAAAAGAAGATTTTTGCTAGGTTTAACAAAGGCTTTTTTTTTAAACAAAAGGAAGAATGTTACAAAATTTGCTGGGAAATGAAACTCCTTTTCTAATAACTCTCTTCTAATATCTTGTAGTTTGGATACATCTGCAGATGAAACATTTAATGAAGTAAGGGCAATTGTGTCAATAATTCAAGGCTCCCAAACTTTTTTTCTCATTTACTGGTTAGTTTAATAGGCAGGTGATTTTAGTCATCCAAATTTTTTCTGAATAATTTTTGTGGTTCTTAACTAGAGACAAAAGGTAAGTAGCCAGTGTTAACTTATAAAAAATTATTTAGGACACATTTGGTTAAATACATGATAATATTGTCTAGTGCAGTGTTTCCCAAACTTTTTTGGCCTACCACCCCCTTTCCAAAAAAAATATTACTTAGCCCCCTGGAAATTAATTTTGTAAAAATTTTAATAGCAATTAATAGGAAAGATAAATGCACCTGTGGCCATCACTACTCCCCTGGATTGCTGCAGCACCCACCAGGGGGTGGTAGCGCCCACTTTGGGAATCACTGGTCTAGTGGATAAAATTCTAGATTGGAAATTAGAGTCATTGAAGCTCTCACCCTGGCACTTAGTAACTGTGTGAAGATGGTCAAGGCACTGAATCTATGAGTGATTCAGGTAGCCCCCTTCAACTTAACTTATCCAAGTCCAAGAATGTTATTATTTCCATTCATGAGTTCCTGCACACTGAAGAAATCACAGATTTTCCATGTACTAATATTAAATAGATGTGAGATAAAATCCATAATTTCTATATAAAATAGAGAATTTTTTAGCAAGTGATGGGTCACAATGATTGTTGGCAATCAATAATTTAATTTTAACGTGAAGAACATCTTTAACTTTCTTAGGGAAAAATAGCATGATGGCCTTAAGTCCTATTGCATGCTGTCCTGCTCTAAGCCTTCGGAGATTTGGAGTCATTCCCTGAAGAAATCCCGTGTGGTGTTAAAATTGTAACAAATCAGCATTTTCAGCAAGAGTCTTGTAATGCTCCTTAGGGGAACAGTATCTTCTCATGATAGTAATTCCATAAATTATACTAAAAATATATTAGTATCCCCAGAGGGTCCAGTAATAAGTGAATCAAATGCTCCCCTGCTTTAAAGTCAGCAGAAGCCTCCCACAAAATACAAGTTCTACCTCCAGTAGACCTCGGCATCTCTCCTCTAGTCAGAGTGTAATTTGGTCTTTCATTTTCCTTCCAAAAATAGAAGAAACAGAGACAAATAACACAGGTCAGAAACTAAAGTAGGTCTTGAAACTAACAGCTTTTACTTTTTATATGTTTTCAGGCTTTGACAACATAAATATATAGATTTAAAATTCTGCTAGGTGGTAGGGAAGGGGGTGGTGGTAATTAGGAGATGATAAATGGAAAGCATTCCTCTGAAGACAATGTGTGAAAAATATCTCAGAAGCCCGAGTATGTCACTTTCAAAACTCTTTTCTTAAGGTAAGCAAAATTTTTCTCTATGGACCTCAATTTTTCTATAAACTTGTTGTCCATGGATTCTGAGAAGTTCAGAATCAAGAGAAATTAAAAATTATCTAGCCCAATCCCGCTATTTTACTGATGAAGAAACTAAGGCCTAGAAAGGTAAAGGGATATTTCCAAGGTTTTAGATGTTCGATATTCCTTTCCATACCTTTCTGTTGTCTGTTCTCTTCATCTCTGCTTCTTAGAATTCCTGCCTTCCTTCAAATTTCAATTCTAATCCTGTCTCCTCCAGAAAGCCTTTTCTCATCCAACCAAATTTTAGTATCTTCCTCTACATTGAAAATTCATTTTAAATTCAAATTATATCTTTTAATGAAATAGCCAGCTGGAGCAGTCATTCACTATGATTTTTGGATTTTCCCCAACAGGGTTTTGCCTGCTGCACACTCTAGATCTATTTGGAGGAGCTTCATTTTTTCTTTAATATATTATTTTATTTTTTTGGATTATATGTTGGTGCAACTTTTAATAATTGTTTTCTGAAATTTTGCAATCCATGTTTTCTCCCTCCGTCTTCCCTCTTTTTCTTCCCTAATAGGGCAAGTACTATGATATAGGTTGTATATATATTATCATACAATATATTTTTCCATATTCATCATTTGTGAATTGGTGTAGCAAATAAAGAATGGTATGCTTTGATCTCCATTTGTACTCTGTTCCTTTTATGACTGTGGATATCTTTTTTCATCTAGTTGCTTGGAGTTGTTCTAGATCCTTGCACTGTTGATAATAGTCAATTCTATCATATTTAATCATCACCTATTATTGTTGTTATTTTGCAGAACATTCTCCATATTCTGCTAACTTAATTTTAATCACTTCAGATAAATTTTTATAGGTTTTGTACGTGAGTATGTTTGTTTTTGTGTAATCATCTTGTATGTCATTTCGTATGGCCCAATAGTATTCAATTATAATCACGTACCACAATTTGTTCAGCTGTTCCCTGATTGATGCTCCTCCTTTCAGTTTCCAGTTCTTTGCAACGACAAAAAGAACTGCTTCAAATATTTTTACACAAGTAGATCCTTTTTCTCCTGTGTTTAATTTTTCAGAGATAAAGACTTAGTAGTGGTGTTGTTGGATGAAAGGGTATGCAGTTTGATGGCTATTTGCATATGTTTCTAGATTGCTCTCTAGAAAGGTTATACCAGTTCACAGCTACATCAACAGTGCTTTAATGTCCCATTTTTTCCACATCCTCTCCAACATTATCATTTTCTTTTTCTTTTTTTATTGTGTTAGCCAGTCTGATAGGTCTGTATTTGGAGAAATTTGTGAACAGGAGATTATCACATAGCTTCCAGGTTTCTTGATAATGATTTCATCCACTGACTCATCATGCTACATAGTTATGCAAGTATTTGGAAAATGCTGGCATGTCTTGTACTTGTTTAATGTTTGAACCCATAAGCAAATTGAGACAGCTTAGAAAATGTTGAAGAGTCATAATCAAGTTGGTAATAGAGTGATGACTTGCTTCATAATAATAATAATAATAATAATAATAATAATAATCCAAGAATATCTAAGGCAGAGGCTTGCATTGGTGGAGCAAAGACGCATTCCCAAAAATTTACAGATCAGATTTAGAAACATTGAATTGATAATAAAAAGTGGTTGAAAATAATTTCTTGTTTGTTCTTCCCAAAGGACAATATCACATCGTGGATGAAGAGCTAGCTTCAGAGGCAGCAAGACTAGAATTTAAACCTACTTTTGATAAATTCTGTCTGTATTATCTTGGACAAGTCACTTAACTTCTCAGTGCCCCAATCGCCTCTAATGCTAGAAGTTGCAGAAGAATTGACTATCTAAATTGGTTTCAAGACTTTTCCTAACCGAAGGAAATCATAGGTCTCTTACCTTCCCACCCCCAAATTATTCCAAAGACATTTTGTTCAAATATTCTTCTATGCAATGGAAATATCCAAGACAATTCCAAGAGATGCATGACAAATAAATTTGTCATCATAGAAGGAACCGATGGAATCTAAATGCAGATTAAAACACACCATTCTCATTTTTTCTACTTTCTGAGATATTTTTTTCTTGTACAAGCAATATTTGTCTTCTTTTACAACATGACGAGAATGGAAATGTGCATAGCATGATATGTAAAGCCTATATTGTATTACCTACCATCTCAAGGAGAAGAGAGAGGAAGAAGGGAAAGACAGAATGTTTTTTACAAAACATCAGAAAATAATTTTTAAAAATTGAATGGACATGTGGTTTTTAAAATAGCAAATATTGTAGTACTTAACAATCACAATTTTATCTGTGTTCCATATCTAGAACTCTGGGTGGGGGGATGTTTTAATAGCTAACATGTTAGTTATTGGTTCAATATTGCTTATAGGACCCATCTCAGAAGTTGCTATATTGAATCCTTAACTGGGCTTTAATTTCTCTTCTTGTTCATCTTTGGTTTTATATATGTGTACTGCAGGGATTTTTTTATGCTTATATTTTGTTTTAGTCTTGGATTATTACACACTCATGATAAGTTCTCATTTAAAAATATTTTTGATATACATGTGAACAAATATTAAATCCTCAAATTAACAACATTTTGTCATTGTTCTTGTTATTTTAAAAGTTTACTAACACTGGGCAATCTGTAAAACAACAATCGTATGTCTTAGGATTCTTTTTTACCATTCAATTAATTTACTTTGCACCCTCAAGTCTAAGGTCTTTAGTATTGCCCCAAAATATGAATTCATTCTGAATAATTGAAATTTCTATTTTTAGGACACGTGACCCACTTAGATCCTTAAATCAATAATACCTAGAATAAGAAATAACTTTTCTTATGTGAGTTAAAATTTTTAAAAAGATTTTGAAATTTGCGTTATGTCACTCTTTTCTCTACTTAAAGACAGACATTAAGTAAATCTTTCTCAAACTACAGTTCATTAACTTTTCTTTCCAAGACCACAGCTTCCAACACTGTCATTAGTTTTCATGTGCTCTAAACACTTTTTTTCTTTTTCCTTACAATTTTAAAAAAGAGCGATAACCAAAATCCAATGAAAAAACTATTGCTGCAACAGGCTATTTTTAGATTTATTTAAGGCAGTGATTAGTTTTAATTACTCACGATCCTTCTGATTAACTAGTAAAGACAATTTAAGAAGGAATAGTAATGTGATACCTCAGAATATAATTTTCTATTAAAAATTTTCAAAGAAGTGTGAACATTATTAATTATCAGGATCATAAGGTGAGAAATAACAATTTTTTACTATATTCAAAGAAATATATGAAAATGGCCTTAAAAGCCCACAAAAATAGATTCTTTTTTTTGAAACATTTGAGGTTATCAAGAATAACTAGCTACATGCTGTTAGATTGCATTATACCTTTGGAATTTTATATTTTGTGCAAAAATGCATTCCTCTTTCATCACATTCATTGTGGTACATGGAGCAAATATGTCAAAATTGGAGCTAGTTTCTTTGCTTGGACATCATTTAGTAAATTGTTCCCTGAGTGACTAAATAGCACCTTAATTACCTGATATAGTTACAGTAAGTACTTTCACTACTCACTGGGTATATTAAATATAGGATACAGAAATCAATCTAAGGTAAGGCCAGATTTCAGGTCCACGGTATGCTTTATGATCTTTGCACTTCTGTAGCTCTTATAAATATTTTACAAGAGTTCCCTTGCAATCCATTGGAATTAGTTGTTAGACCTATAATGTTGAAGTGGGTGACCACAATAACATTACTAACATTTTTTTTCTCCTAACAGCTCGTGAACATTTCAAGATTTCCAGCATTAAGTATGGCTAGAATAAAATAAAAAGGCTACTTCTAATGAACAATTAATTGAGTGACTTAAGTTGGAAAGAATTGGTTTTTGAGGAATGCCATCTATGGCTAGTATTGTTTCCTATTGCAACATATGCTATTGACCACTTCCATTTTATTTTTAGAGTTGTCATGTAATGCTTTTCTTGTTATCTTCTGTCTATATAGTAAGAATTAATGTTTCCTAAGATTTAAAATTCAGAGAGGAAATATTATATATATACATATATATATGTATATATATAATATTTGAGGAAATATTATATATATACATATATATATGTATATATATAATATTTCCCCTTGAGAATCTCACAGTCTAATGACAACATAGATTAACCCATAGGGAAATATGAATGGCTGCCATCAGAATGCTACAATATATTGCAAATGAAGAATTGTGTAGGGAAATAGAATAAGAACTAAAATCCCAGGAAATAGAATAAGAATTAATATCACAGAAATGAATATCACAGAATTAAAATCACAGGAATTAATGATTCACATATCAAGAACTATAGTTGACCAGTGAAGAACAATTGTACATTTGGTAACCTTGAAATTTCAAGAGAACTAGAATAAACTCCACCCCCACCATGCTTGCAAATTAGGTAGATTTCCTATCTAGCATTTATGGAGAATAATTCCAAACACATGGAGGACAAGATTCAATCTTCATTATTGAAGAGAATGCCAATATGTGTGAATTAACAGAATTAAAAATAAGCATATTTTATCATCATTTTTATGTTTTTATCATTACATATTACTATGTAGAAACAAAGATATGGAAATATCAGTGTCATATTTTATGTCAGAATCTAAATACAAATTTAAATATAAATTATTAATTTTTATTTTTAATTTAAAAAATATTTTTCTATGTTTAATTATTTTATTTTCTTTCCTTCCCTTTTCCCCTCCCAGATCCAATAAGCATTTCTACTGGCTTATATAAATGTTATCACTTATGCCTATTTCCATGTTATTCATTTTTTCAATAGAGCGATCCTTTAAAACCCAAACTCCAGATCATATATCCATATAAACAAAGGATAAGTCATTTGTTTTTCTTCTGTGTTTCTATTACCACAGTTTTTCCTCTGGGTGTGGAAAACATTCTTTCTAATAAGCTGCTTGGGATTGTCTTATATTAGCAAAGTCCATTACATTGAAAGGTTCCACAATGTTTCACTTTCTCTGTACAGTGTTTTCTTGGTCTTACTCATTTCACTCTGCATCAATTCCTGGAGGCACTTCTAATTCATATAGAAATCCTCCAGTTCATCATTCCTTAAAGCACAGTAATATTCCATTACCATCAGACACCACAATTTGTTCAGCCATTCTCCAATCAAGTGGCAGCCCCTTATTTTCCAATTTTTTGTCACCACGAAGATTTTGGCTATAAATATTTTTGTGTAAATATTATTCCTCATTATCTCTTTAGGGTTCAAACTTAGTAGTGGTGTTTCTGGATCAAATGCTATGTATTCTTTTAAAACCCTTTGGGTAGAGTTCCAAATTGCCTTCCAGAATGGTTGAATCAATTCACAACTCCAAAAGCAATGAATCAGTTTCCCAATTTTGCCACAGTCACTCCAACATTTATTATTTTCTTTTATTGTAATATTGGCCAATCTGCTAGGTGTGAGGTGGTACCTCAGCATTGTTTTGATTTGCATGTGTTTACTGATAGTTTTGATTTATTTATCTGAAAACTGCCTATTCAAATCCCTAGATGGGTTAATTTTTTTGTACAATTGACTTAGCTATTTATAAATTTGAGAAATTAGACCTTTGTCAGAGGATTTTGTTATAAAAAAATTTTTCCCTAATGTGTTGTTTCCTGTCTAATTTTGATTGCATTGGTTTTGTTTGGACAAAACCTTTTTAATTTAATGAAATCAAAATTATTCATTTTACATTTTGTAAAGATGTCTGTCTCTTGCTTGGTTTTAAAATCTTTCCTTTCCCATAGATCTGACAAGTATACTATTCTATATTCACCTAATTTACTTTTAATTACCCTCTTTATATGTAAGTGTATTACCCAATCTGAAATTATCTTGTTATACGGTGTGAGATGTTTTAAATATATAAAGACAGAATTTTTTTTCCTAGCAATAGTTCATGTGTATAATGTGGTTGTGTGTCCTTTAGTACACAATGTGTATTAACAAAAACATCAATGAAATGTCCCCAAAATTTTGGTACTCAAGTAGTCCAGGGTAATTGTTATCTCATATAAATAAATACCTTTGGTTGAAGTTAGAGAACTTGGATTAGAATCTGAGTTTAAGACTGTTTTACGCTGGGATTATCATAAGCCTTCTCGACATTAAAGGAAGTATTTTCTTAATTTATAAAACTAACTTTTGGCAATAAATGAAAATTTAATTGTCTTTTACCTTCTAACAGCACACCCCTGAAAAGGTAGCTACAGTTGAACTAAAGCAAAAGAGTGATTATTTTGACACAATTGAGTTAGTAAGTTTGCATATGCAGAGATAACCTAAAATTACTAACTGAAAGTTCACAGGAGATGTGGTAAGAAAGGAATTAGAAAATAAAGATGAGGGAAAAAGACTTAAAGCACTCAAAAAAGAGAGGGAAGGATAAGGCTTAAGGCAAAATGATGGTGATTATGATAATGCCTTGCAGTTGGATAAGGTTTCACAGTGTTCAGAATACTCTCATATGCATTATCTCATTTGAAAGAAGATAAGAGTATGTTTGTTGGTATAGCAAAAAATTATGTAATCAAAGAGAGATGAGATTGCTTAACAGCCAGCTGGGTCTCTCCAAACTCTGGATTCCAATAAAGCATTAAAAAAAACACACCAAGTATATCCTGTTATTACATTATTTTCTCTGAAAGATCAGCTTCCTTGACAAAAAGAAAATATTATTTCACCAAAACAAAACAAAAACACAGCTATAGAAGGAACCTGTAGGCCCTTAGTTGTGGTAGTCTGTGTAGACTGTCAACATTGACAAATCACATGACATTGTTTTAGGGATATTTAAATTACATTAATATGGGAAGTACAGTGGAAAGAGAATCATTTTTTTAAGTCAGAGATTATGCATTTAAGTACTAGATATCTCCTTTCCTATCCTGTTTTCTTCTTCTTTAAGATGAGGGAGTTGAACTTTATGGCTTATAAGGTCACTTTCTGCCTCAAATCAATGATTCTATAATCATATGTATAGGTACAAATCCATTTTACTGAAGTTTGATCCAGAGATGTGACTATTGAAGCTTTGATGCTAATAAGGAAATAGGTTCATGAGTCATTTAAGTGGTGGTGACTTTTCAATCACCACTGAAATATAAATGCTTCTATAATCTTCTATAGTAATTAAACATGTACACTCCTTTGTGAGATGTTATTAATATCAATAAATTCTGTTTCCTCTTGAACTATTTCCTTCAGTGTGTATCTGGTCATGTCCGAATATTTTTTTCTGACTTTAATAATTAAAGGGAGAAGGATAGGTAGTAGATTTTAAATGAGATATTACTATTTATATCACTAATGAGAACATAATTGTAAAGATATTGGCAAGCTGTACCAGAAATCAAACTGTATTATAAAGTGGCAAACTTCAAAACAAATTGGTACTGGCTAAAAAATATGATAGATCAATGGATTTGATTAGCCATTCAATATGCATTAATAAATGACCATAGTAACACAGCTCTTAGCAAATCCAAAGATCCAAACTTTTGGGAAGCAGCACTCAATATTTGGCAAAAACTACTGGGGAAAATGGAAAACAGTTCAGCAGAAAGTAGGCACAGACAAATACCGCATACCATATAGCAAGGTAAAGTAAAAATCTACACATGATTTAAAATAAGGGATAATGCAATACATAAATTAGGGGACCGTGAAATAGTTTACTTGTCAGATCTATGGATAAGAGAAGAATTCAGGACATGGAGAACATTACAAGATGTAAAATAGATAATTTTGCTTATATTAACTCAAAAAATTTGTACAGAGAATACTAACGCAAAGGGAAACAACAAAGTGGGGTGAAATTATAGCAAGTGCCACTTGACAAAGGTCTCGTTTCTCAAATATATAAGAGAATAGAGCCAGATTTATAAGACTACAAAGCATTCCCTAAATGTCAAATTGTAAAAGAATATGAACAGGGAATTTCTACATGAAGAAATTAAAACTCTGCATTCATTTGATGGAAAAAAAAACATATTTAGAGAAATGTAAATTAATTCAACTTTGAGTCACCGCCTCACACCCACAAGACTAGTTAACGTGACAAAAATGAAATTAATAAATGTTGGAAAGGATATAGGAAAATTGGGATGCTAATATATATTGATGGTGGAGCTGTGAACTGATACTATGGAACTATGAACTAATACAACCATTTTGCAAAGCAAATATGAACTATAGACAAAGGGCTCTAAAATTGGGCATACTCTTTGATTCATCAATAATACTACTAGATCTAGATCCCAAAGAGATATATAAGGAAAATGAACCATTTGTAAACAAATATTTGTTGCAGCTCCTTTTATGGTAGCAAAGAATCAGAAAGTGAAGAGTTGTCCATCAATTGAGGAATGCCTGAACAAGTTGTGGTATAAGGTTGCAATGGAATACTATTATTCTATAATAAATAATGAGTAGGATGATTTCAAGGAAAAAAAAAAACAACTGGAAATACTTCCATGAAATGATGAAAAGTGAAGTGAGCAAACCCAGAAGAACATTGTACCCAGTGACAACTTTTTTTAATGACTATAAATATCCTAATCCTATCTCAATAATGTAGTGATCCAAGACAATCTCAGAGACTCATGATGAAAAATACCATCTACCTTTAGAGAAAGAACTAATGAAGTCTGAATGCAGATCAAAACATATATTCTTTCACTTTTTTTCTTTCTTTCTCTCTTTTCTCTTTTTGCTCTTGCTCTTCTTCCTCCTCTTCCTCTTCTTATTTAACTCACTTTAAATCATTTAAATAATTGTTAACATTACTTTTTACAAATAATTAGAGGAAATTAAATATCTTTTAAAGCTCAAAATCTGATAGAATGTCTATATCGTAGTGGCTAATTTGTCTTTTTCCCTTTGAGTTTTAAAAAGCAACATAAATATTTCAAAATCATAAAGTTTCAATTTAAAATTTTTGATAATCTCTATGGGAGGTGATGAGGCCTAAAGTATGTCGGTAATGATGTGAGTAGAGAGAAGGAGTCAGATTAAGAGATACTGCAAATTTAGAAATGGCAAAATTCGAAATATGATTGGATATGTTTATGAGAAAGAATGAGGAGTTAAAGATGGTGTTGAGGTCATTTGGAAGACATGAAGGATGTCTTTAAATGTATCTTGGTGATCAAAAGAAGTTTAGAAGAGGGAAGAGTTCAGGTGAAAGGACAGACTGCAGTTTGGGAAACATAGAGTTTAAGATGATTCCATGGTGTACACCTTGAAATGTTCAAATGTACATCACCAAGGTTAATTTGGTGATATGTGAGTGAAGGTTAGGATTTCCCTTAAGGCAGTTTTTTTTAATGTAGACTACTTACTCCTTCCCATGAGCCATGTTTCATCTTTCCTTTCTGTCTTTGTTCACATGCCCACCCTCTTATTTATGTCATTTCCTCATAATTGTCTTGTAGAATTTCTTGTAGTTCCTACAAAGTACAGCTCTATTGTCAACTCCTATATGAGGCTTTTCCAGAATTTTATCATCTCTCACTATTTATTGCCATTTATTTTGAAATTACTACATGATTTTTTTTGTATATATTTTATCTCCAATTCAGCAGAAAGTTAATTTCATAGCAGCAGGTTTCATTTTTTGTTTTATATCCTAAGGATTTAAGGGAAAACTAATTTTAGTTGTTAATTATGTTTTAATGTGCAACCTGAACATAGTAGGAATTTTATAATTTTTATTGTATTGTACTGAAATTTGAAGGCAAAGATGATTTCACAGAACTGTAACAAGTTCAAAGGTAAGTCATGCTTTCAATTTGAAGACTTGAACCAATATTTAGTGTGATTTTTATATTGAGAAATAGATACCCTCCTTTAGTAGTAAATTAGATAATTTCTTTTTAGGAAGAAAGGGACAGCTAGTTGGTACAAGGGATAGAGCATGAGCCCTGGAATCAGAAGGAACTGAATTCAAATCCATCCTCAGAAACTTACTAGCTATGTGAACTAGGCAAGTCTCTTTTCCCTGTTAGCCTCAGTTCCTCATCTGAAAAATGGAGCTGGAGAAGGAAATGGCAAACCACTTCAGTTTCTTTGCCAAGGAAATCCAAATAGGTTCATGAAGAGTCCAATATGACTGAAAAAAAACCCAGGAAGAATGACACCTTTAATAAATACTATTAAAAGTTGTATATCTAATTCCATACATCTCAATTTCTATGATATCAGATATATGAATCCAGCTGAATGAATAAAATTCAATCATAAATCAAGGGAAAATATTTGAATACTATCTTAGTTCAGAAATTTGAGCACTCCATTTGCTCTGCAGATATGTTATTCTAGGAGGGACAAAATACAAACCTATAAATTTGAATAATTCATCTTGTTTAAATTATCTTTTTTCCACATTAAATGATCACTTATTTTGAACAAAATCATAATCACCTTCCACATTGGTAGCACATTAAAACATAATTAACAACTAAAATTAGTTTAAAGAATTTGAACTAAGCCCAATGAAATTATGCTATTGATTGTCACTCAGCTCCTAGTCCTTTCCCAGACTCTGAAAAAAAAATAGATAAGTGATGAGACATAGACCTTACAATCATCTGCCTGTAGGATCATGTCATTTGAACGGGAGCATGACAGAAAGCATGTATGCACTGAAAGTGACACACCTCTCAAATTAAAGTTCTAGCTATTTCAGTGGCAGAAATGACCACCATCAATATGAGTAAATGATTAGAAGTCTATTGAATGCAAACCTGAACTTCCCTTGCCTGTTGGCACAATAATCTGTTTCCTAAAATAAAAAAAAATAAAGACATATCATAGTTTGTAATAGTCAATTTAATGACTAAGAATTCTCCATACATATAAAGGTGTGCAGGTAATATAAAGACAAATTCCTTTGTATAAGAGAAGCCTGCTTAAACAGTGCCCTTTACTCTGAAACTCAGTAAATCATAACACTTAAGCCAGTTTTGATTTTTATGATACAAGCCTCTCAGACCCCTTTGGCACTAAATTTGAACACTGCAAGCAAAATATTAGTTTCAGGTCTGTAGTGCATTCATAGCTCAGAGTATCTGAAATGAGTTTATTGAGAGACTCTTGTTTATTAGAATGAAATTGCTATGATCAATCACCATGCAGTAAGGGATCAAACAAAGTGCTGAATCAAGTAATGTTTTCCTTCTGTTCAGTCCAAAATAGGGAAATCTCCAAGTAAATTCATAATCCCTGCCACTTCAAGTTGTCTTACGACCATCTTTTCACCAGGAAAATGACCATTTGTGGTTTTTGTTTGCTTGGGTTTTTTTTTTGTTTGTTTATTTGTTTTTGTCAGCTTGGGAGCTCTCCCCCTCTTGTCCTGGAATTACATATTATATGTCAGAATTTGAAGTAATTTTTTTTTGCCTCAGAAACATGTGCTTATTCTTGGCTTACCTTGAAAGTCCAGACTCATAGTAACACCTTACCTTCAACCACTAAATTCCAAAAAGTTTCATATGCATCTATTGCCTCTACTTCCCTACTTGCCACTTTCTTCAAATCCCCCAAATCCTAATTTTGTATCCATCTATTGCAGAGGTCTCCAGTGGCATCACATAAATGTCATCTTTTCGGCCTTTTTCTTTTTTGATTTTCAGTACTTTTTAATTGTATTGGATACAACAAACCCACCAGAAAACATGATTTTCTCAATAGATGGAAAAAAAAACTCATGAGAAAATACAATAATCATTTTAAATAAAATCATTAACAAGTATAGGAATGAATAGAGTTTTTTAGTAGTACCTAAAGAAAACCACCAAAATGTATTATTATCTGTATTGAGGATAAACTAGAAGCTTTCTCAATAAGATCAGGGACGAAGTTTCAGATGAAGAAATCAAAGTTATCAATAATCATATAGAAAAATACTCGAAATCATTATTCATTAGAGAAATGCAAAGTAAACTACTCTAATGTACTACATCATACCTATCAGATTGGCCAATATGAAAGTAAGGAGAAATGATAAATGGTGGAGGGAATATGGCTAAAATGAGACACTAAAGCATTGCTGATAGAGTTGTGAACTGATCCAACCATTGTGGAGGACAATTTGTAATTACGCCCAAAAGGCTATAAAAGAATACACTCCTTTTGATTCAGTAATACCACTTCTGCATCTGTACCCCCAAAGAGTATTTTTAATGGAAAATGATCTGTTTGTACAAAAATACTTATAGCTGCTCTTTTTGTGGTGGTGAAGAATTGGAAACTAAAGAGATTGTCCTCAACTGAGGAATAGTATGTGATGGTGATTGAATACTATTGCGCTATGCAGAATGATGAGCAGGATGATTTCAGAAAGATCTGTAAAGACCTATGTGAACTCATGCAGAGTGAAATAAACTGAACCAGGAGAACATTATGCATAGTACTACAGTGATGTAGAACAATAAAAAGTTTGCTACAAATGACAATACAATGACTAAGGACAATTCTGAGGACTTATGAAAGAGAATGCTATCCACCTCTAGAGAAAGAACTGTTGGAGTAAAAATGCAGACACAAGCATGATTTTTCACTAGTTAATTTTGGTATGTTTCAGGGTTTGGTTTTATAAGATTATTCACTTACAAAAATGTTCATATGGAAATAAAAATAAGAAAAGAAAAGATCAGGGATTAGAGCAACAATGTCCATTATTACCACTATTATTCAATATTGTACTAGAAATGCTAGCTATAGCAATAGAAAGAAAGATAAATGGAAGGAATCAAAACAGGTAATGAGGAAACTAAGCTATTATGTTTTCCAGATGATATGATGGTATATTTAGAGAATCCTAGAGATTCAAATGGAATAATTTGAAATAATATCAGCAAAGTTTCAGAACACAAAATACACACAAATCATCAACATTTCTATATATTACTAACAAAGTTCAGCAAGAGACAGAAAAAGAAATTCCATTAAAAATACCTTTAGACAATATAAAATAGAGAGTCTAATTGCCAAGACAATAAGGAATGAAATGAAAAAAAATTTCAAAATGCTTTACACGCAAATAAATTCAGATCTAGACACATAAAAAAATAACTTCGCAAGTTAACAAAATAAAAATTACAATTCTACCTAAATTTATTTACTTATTCAGTATCATAGCAATCCAACTACCAACAATTATTTTATAGAGATAGAAACAATAACAAAATTCATCTGGAAAAACAAAATGTCAAAAATGTCAAGGAAATTAATGGAAAAAATGTGAAGGAAGGTGGCCTAGCTTTACAAGATCTTAAACTTTGTTTTTTTTTACCTTTTTAGAAAAAAATTTTCCATTGTTACATGATTCATGTTCTTTCTCTCCCCTCAACACACCCCTTCCCCATAGGCAACACACATTTCCACTGGGTTTTACATGTGTCACTGATAAAAACCTACTTCTATATTGTTGATAGTTACACTGGGCTGGAACTATCCACATCAACACATGTGTTTAAGCAGTTGTTTTTCTTCTGTGTTTCTATTCTGATAGTTTTTCCTCTGAATGTGAATAGCATTCTTTCTAATAAGTCCCTCAGAATTGTCCTGGATCATTGCATTATTGCTAGTCTATTGCATTCAATTGTACCACAATGTATCAGTCTCTGTGTACAATATTCTTCTGGCTCTGCTACTTTCACTGCATCAATTTCTGGAGGTCATTCCAGTTCACATGGAATTCCTCCAGTTCATTATTCCTTTGAGCACAATAGTATTCCATCACCAGCATATACTTCAATTTGTTCAGCCATTTCCCAATTGAAGGGCATATCCTCATTTTCCATTTTTTTTTGCTACTACAAAGAGCACAGCTATAAATGTTTTCACACATGTCTTTTCCCCTATGATCTCTTTGGGGTACAAACCAAGTAATGGTATGGCTGGATCAAAGGGCTGGAAATCTTTTAGTGATCTTTGGGAATAGTTTCAAATTGCCTTCCAGAATGGTTGCATCAATTCACAACTCCACCAGCAGTGCATTAATGCCCCAATTTTGCCACATCCCCTCCAACATTCATTACTCTTCTGTGCCATCATTTTAGCCAATCTTCTGGGTGTGAGGTGATACCTCAGAGTTGTTTTGATTTGCATTTCTCTAATTATTAGAGATTTAGAACACTTTCTCATGTGCTTATTGATACTTTGGATTTCTTTATCTGGAAATTGCCTATTCATGTCACTTGCCCATTTATCGATTTGGGAATGGCTGGGGTCTTTTTACAATTGATTTATCTCCTTTTATATTTGAGTAATTAGACCTTTGTCAGAGTTTATTATTATAGATTTTTTCCTGGTTTGTTGTTTCCCTTCTGATTTTGGTTGCATTGTTTTTGTTTGTACAAAAACTTTTTAATTTAATATAATCAAAATTATTTATTTTACATTTTCTATTTTTTCTAACTCTTTTTGGTTTTGAAATATTTTTTCCCCAGAGATCTGACAAGTATACTATTCTGTGTTCTCCTAATTTTCTTATGGTTTCCTTCATTATATTCAAATCATTTACCCATTCTGAATTTATCTTGTTGTAGGGTGTTAGATTTTGAACTAAACCTAATCTCTCCCATATTGTTTTCCAATTTTCGAAGCAGTTTTTGTCAAATAGTGGATTTTTGTCCCCAAAGCTGGGCTCTTTAGGTTTATCATAGAATTTTTTGCTGATGTCACTTACCCAAAGCCTATTCCACGGATCCTACCTTCTGTCTTTTAGCTCATACTATATTGTTTTGATGATCTCTGCTTTATAATATAGCTTAATATCTGGTACTGCTAGGACACCTTCCTTCATGTTTTTTTTTTCATTATTTCCCTTGACATTCTTGATCTTTAGTTCTTCCAAATAAACTTTGTTATAGTTTTTTTTCTAATTCCATAAAAACGTTTTTTGGTAGTTTGATTGGTATGGCACTAAAGAAGAAAATTAATTTGGTTAGAATGGTCATTTTTATTATGTTAGCTCATCCAACCCATGGACACTCAATGTTTTTCCAATTGTTTAGATCTAGTTTTAATTGTTTGGAAAGTGTTTTGTAGTTGTGTTTGTATAATTCCTGTGTTTGTTTTGAAAGATAGATTACTAATTATTTTATATTGTCTAGGGTGATTTTAAATGGTGTTTCTCTTTCTATCTCTTGCTGTTGTGATGTGTTGGAAATATATAGAAATGCTGATGATTTATGTGCATTTATTTTGTGTCCTGCAACGTTGCTAAAGTTGTTGATCATTTCTACAAGCTTTTTAGTTGGTTCTCTAGGATTTTTTTAAGTAGACCATCAAATCATCTGCAAAGAGTAATAGCTTAGTCTCCTCATTGCCTATTTTAATACCTTCAATTTCTTTTTCTTCTCTAATTGCTACTGCTAGTGTTTCTAGTACAATGTTAAATAATACAGGTGATAATGGGCATCTTTGTTTCATACCTGAACTTATTGGGAAGGATTCTAATTTAACCTGATTGCATATTATACTTGTTGATGGTTTAAGATATATACTGTTTATTATTTTTAGGAAAGGACCTTCTATTCCTATACTTTCTAGTGTTTTCAGTAGGAATGGGTGTTGTATTTTGTCAAAGACTTTTTCAGCATCTAGTGAGATAATCATGTGGTTTTTGTTGGTTTGCTTGTTGATATGGTCAATTATGTGGATGGTTTTCCTAATATTGAACCAACCTTGCATTCCTGGTATAAATCCCACCTGATCGTGATGAATAACCCTCTTGATCACTTGCTGGAGTCTTTCTACTAATATTCTACTTAAGATTTTTGCATCTATGTTCATTAAGGAGATTGGTCTGTAATATTCTTTCTCTGTTTTTGAACTGCCCAATTCATTAACCTCCTCCCTGCCTAATTTGTTAATATATGCACTCAGTGATATAAATTTTCCCCTTAGAACTGCTTTGGCTCCATCCCATTGGTTTGGTTAAGATGTCTCATCATTGTCATTGTCTTCAATGAAATTATTAATTATTTCTATGATTTGTTCTTTCACTAAATTATTTTGGAGAATTATATTATTTAATTTCCAATTAGATTTTGGTTTGCCTCTCCATGTGTTCTTACTAATAACTATTTTTATTGCATTCTGCTTTTTTTGCATTTGTTTGCCATGTTTCTATGCCCTATTACATGGTCTATCTTTGCGAATGTTCCATGTGCTGCTGAAAAGAAGATGTATTCCTTTTTGTCCCTATTTATTTTTCTCCATATATCTATTAATGCTAATTTTTCTAGGGTTTCATTCACCTCTCTTATCTCTTTCTTATTTATTTTTTGGTTTGATTTATCTAGATCTGATAGGGGAAGGTTGAGGACCCCCAATAGTACGGTTTTGCTATCTATTTCTTCCTTGAGCTCCACTAGCTTCTCCTTTAGAAATTTGGAAGCTATACCATTTGGTGCATACATATTGAGTACTGATATTTCTTCATTGTTTATACTGCCTTTTATTAGGATGTAGTTACCTCCCCTATCTCTTTTAACCTAATCTATTTTTACTTTGGCTCTGTCAGAGATCATGAGAGCAACCCCTGCCTTCTTCTTCTTATTTGAAGCCCAATAGATTTTGCTCCATCCTCTCATTTTCACTCTATGTATGTTTGTCTGTCTCATGTGTGTTTCTTATAGACAACATAGGGTAAGATTTTTGTTTCTAATCCACTCTGCTATTTGCTTCCTTTTTATGGGTGAGTTCATCCCATTCACATTCAGAGCTATAATTATCAACTGTGTATTCCCAAACATTTTGATTCTCTCTCCTAGTCCTGTCCTTTCTTCTTTCACTGTTTCCTTCTATACCAGTCCCTTTGTTAGACTTCTATTTCTCTATAGGGTGTGAATCAGTTCTTTGCCCCAATGGATCTGATTGCTCTTCTCTCTTTAAGTTAATTTCAATACACTAAAAATATTCCCTCTCTCTAACCTCTTTACCCTTACAGTGTATTGTTTTTTGTTCCTATTGGTCCCACATGCTTCTTTATGGAATATACATTCATTCCTTTTCGTTGTTTTCCTATTTTTCTTATTATTATCTTCTTTCCCCTCCCTACTTTTGTACATATTTATACATACATACATACATATATATATTGATTGCTTGATTGATTGCTTGACATTTCATCCTATACAGTTTGTCCCTGTTCCCTCTATGTAAACTTCTTCTAATTATCCTGTCAGTAATAACAATTTTTAATATTTGTCAATATCTTCTTTTCTTCTTGGGATACAAATTGATTGAACTTGTTGTGTCCCTTAAAGAAATGAATTTTTTTCTCTTCCTCCCATTCTCTTAATTACCTTATGTTGATTCTCTTGAGTTCTGGGTTTGGGCAGCAAACTCTCCTTTTAAATCCAATTTTTTTCTTCATAAATGTTTGGAAGTCCTCGATTTTATTGAATGATAATAGTTTCCCTGTCAATAATATAGTTAGTTTTGCTGTATAGTTGATTCTTGGTTGTACACCGAGTTCTCTTGCTTTCCAGAATTTTGTGTTCCCTGCTTTCTGGTCCCTCAATGTAGATGCAGCCAGATCCTGTGTTATTCTAACTGTGGTTCCCTGATATCTGAATGACTTCTTTTTAGCAGCTTGTAATATTTTTCCTTAGTCTGGTAGTTTTTTAATTTGGCTATAATATTCCTGGAAGTTTTCAGTTGTGGATTAAATGTAGGAGGAGATCTGAGGATTCTTTCTATTTCACTTTTCCCTCTTGTTTGAGAACTTCAGGACAATTTTCTCTGATAATTTCTTGGAAGACAATATCTAAACTTTTTCTTTTATCATGATGTTCTGGTAAACCAATAATTCTTAAGTTTTCTCTTCTAGCTCTGTTCTCCAGATCTTTGGTTGAATCAATGAGGTGTTTCATATTCTCCTCAAATTTTTCATTTTTAAATTTTGTTTAATATATTCTTGGTGCCTTGTGAAGTCCTTTGCTTCTAGTTGTTGAATTCTGTTTTTTAAAGACTGAATTTCAGCCCTGGCTTTTTGGTCATCTTTCTCCTTCTGGTCTGATTTTCTTTGTAGATCATCTTTTGCCTCCTTTGCTTCATTTTCAAGCTGGCCAATTCTGGCTTTTAAAACTTTATCTTCTTGTTTTAGTTCATTCATTTCCTTTTTCAAATTGTCTTCAGCCTCTCTTGCCTCTCTTGATTGCTTTTGAGTTCCTGAAGTTCTTGAGTAATTGAATTTTGAGATCTTCCAAAACCTGTGTCCAGTTTGCTGGAACTACTTCCTCTTCTTCTATTTCTATTTCATTTGCTCTCTTTTCCCTTCCTTGAAAGAAGTTGTCAATTGTCATTTCTTTTCTCTTTTTCTGGTGCTTACTCATATTTGTCCTCCTTTATTCTGCTACTTTGAGCAGAAGTATTTAATGATCTTTGATGAAAGATCTTCCCGAAGCTGTCAATGGAGGTTTGTAGTTACTTTATCTGCCCTCTGAAGACTTCTAGTCTGTCCAATTGTTGGGATTAATACTGTACTGATTGGATTAATTTTACTGCTTAATTTGCCCTGAGGCTAAAACCTGGAGAAGAGGGAAAAACAAACAAACAAAACAACCAAAAAAATTGTGGGGAGAAGGAGTGTTTTTGCTGAACTGAACTCTCCAGCAGTGGGTTCCCCCTGAGCTGTCCTCTGTGTTTGATCTGGTTTTCTTTCCTCTTAAAGCCCTGTGTTCTCTATCTTAGTATGAGGAAGCCAAGCTGTCTATGGTCTTGGATTTGGCTCCCAATAGGCCACCATCTTACCTGTGTTTTTGCTGTGTTTCTATGGCTTTCTCCTCCACTCACCTCTCCAAGGCCTTTGTTTAACTCCCCGAGTCTGGTGCCAGCAAGGTTCTGTCTCTGGACAGGTAGGTCCACCCGCTTTGAGATTTCCAGGTCCTCTGGAGACTCCACACAGCACATAGGGAAGGAGTCCGGGATTCCCCTTCCATGCCCTTAGACCCAACAGTTCAAGAATTGAAGCCATTTTCTAGGCGTAGCTCTTTAGTTGTGCTGCAGTAGGGTTCCCCCTGCTCTGTCCTGTTATTAGATTTGGTCCTCTTTCTTCTGGAAGCACATTGTTTTCTATCTCAGTGTGTAAGGGTGTGGAGGTTTTAAGATTCACTCCATCTAAACCACCATCTTCCCGGAAATCTCTACTTCCCCTGAGTTAAATTTAGACTACAAGTCATTCATCAATTGAAAAATTTTCAAAGGATACAAACAGACTATTTTCAAATGAAGAAACCAATGTTATCTGTAGTTACATGAAAAAATTCAAAATCACTCTTGATCTGAAAAATGCAAACTAATACAACTCTGAGATACCACCTCACACCTAATGGATTGGCCAATATCACAGTAAAGGAAAGTGATATTTATTGGAAAGAGAATGACAAATTTGGGATGCTGAAGTTTTTTTTTTTTTTTTTTTTTGTTATTGTTGTTCGAGTTGTGAAGTGATCTGACCATTTGGAATAGCAATTTGGAACTATGCTCAGAAGTCTAGAAAACTGCACATACCCTTTCCTTTGATCATATAATATCACTGTTTGGTCTATATCCCAAAGAGATTGGGGGAAAAAAAAAGGAAAAGGTGTCACTATAATATTCTCTTAAGTTTCAGAACCCCAAATCCAACTTCATAGAGAACCCTATTCTCTTAGACAACACCATAAATTTGTTATATTCTGTACTTATATCATTATCCTGCCTAAAATTGATCCTCCATACAAATTCATTATTTATACCTGTGACATAACTTTATATGTTATATTTTGTCTTGCTGTTATTGAGTCTTTATTCTTCATGTATAATGATATCTCATTCTGAATGTGATGGCACAGATATTTTTGACATTTTTATTCCAGAGTCACCATGTCCTGGCCATTCCAACTTTTTAAAAGATTAATCAATTTCTTCTTCCTTTCTATTTCCAATGTCATCATCCTTGTACAAGGCTCAAATGCTATTCATTATTTTCTTTAAATTTTTTTTCTACTTCATTCCGTCAAGCCTTCAATCTAACATAAGATTATTTTAGATGAATAATTCCTCCTCTTCTGCTCCAATAATTTCTGCTGATCTTATTGCTTCCTTTATAAAGTTAAAATTTGTCTATGTGGAAAGAAAACCCTATGTAATCTAATAATAATCTTCATTTCCAGACTATCTCTGATCATTTCCCTTCAAGTTTTACTAAATCTAGAATTTATTATAATAAATTTAAGCCACAAGGAATCTTTTTTCAGTTCTTTATGACTTTTCATGATGCCATATGGGGATCTCTTGACAAAGATACTAGAGTGGTTTGCTATTTTCTTCTAGCATGAATTAAAGTAAACAGAGGTTAAATGACTGGCCTTTACTTCCTTTCTTCTTCCCTTTCTTCCTTCCTTTCTTCCTCCCTCCCTCCCTTCCTTCCTTCCTTCCTTCCTCCCTTCCTTTCTTCTTTCTGTCCTTTTTTTCCTTTCTTCCTTCTTATGCCACACATATATCTCACTGTTCCTCAATTTCCATCCAGCAACTGGATTCCCCCTTTTGGTGAAAATAAGATACTTCTAATATATGACAAATTGAAGTCCTTATATATAAAATTACTCTCAAGATCACCAAGCTGTAATAATTTAGATCCCTGAAGTTATTTCACATGAACCATACTTGTTTGTAGAAAAAAACAGGTATAAAGAATAGATTCTAAAAGTATAGAATTACAAAGATTCATATACTACTACTATTTTATCTAGTTATTAAGCTTCTCCTCCTTGCCAGTTGAGTCCACATTATAGATTGCTATGATACACCAGCTAGCCATATCAAAGTTTTAACCTTTATGATCCCTTCGGTCCCCTCCTCTCAATTTTGATAATTTTTGTTGAATTTCAATTAGGTAAATATAAAATTTAATGTATATATAAAAAGGAATTTGTTTTGGTATTCTTTAAGGTTGTTTCCTGATCTAAATCCTATGACCATGAAACTAAAATAAAAGCAACTGCGGATTCAAGAAATGGTCCTCATGATATTATGGAAAGAAGTCCTATTGGTTTCTAAAAGGGTGAGGGAATATATGACATAGTTTTTACATCAACCACTGAAAATAGGAAAATAACTAAATGCTGTGGAATATTTTACTTAAAACCATGTGAGGGTGAGAGGTCATTCTGAGCAGTGATCAGAGAGTAATCAAAGCAAAGTCAGAAACACTTGAGTTCAAATCTCTCCTCTGTCCTGTATCACTCATGTACCACTGGAAAAGTCATCTCAATACCATAAAATTGTTAGTTTGGATATCGTTAATCTGAATAAATAGATTGAGTAAAATAGAGATTTTCACCTAGGAGGTACTTACAGAAATGAAATAATATTTAAACACAGATACATATTTTCATGATGCGTGTGTATGGAGAGAGACATACTTCATATATGTGTGAGTGAGTGTGTATATTTGTATACATGGGTGCCTTAGGACATATATAGACATTCATATATAAAAAAATGTACACACACCATTTAGAATTATTGGTAAGAATGTAGAAATATTTTATCATGGGAAGGGAAGAAGACAATGCAGTCTTCTAAAACTACCACTACTATTGATGTTCAGGAATTTTTCAATGATATCTAATATTTTGTGACCCCATTTGGGTTTTCTTGGCAAAGATATTGGATTGGTTTGACATTTCTTTCTTTAGATCATTTTACAGATAAGGAAACTGTGGTAAACATGTCCAAATGAATTACCCAGAGCCACACAGCTGCTGATCTGAGATCAGATTTGAACTCAGTATCATGAGTTTTCCTGACTCCAAGACTGGCATTCTATCTACTGTTCGAGCAAGCTGCCCAACATCACCAGCACTATTTGAATTACTAATTTTGAAAATAGATCATATTTACATAGTACTTTACAAATAGCTTTACAAAGTGCATTCCACTGAAAAATCCTAAATTGTAGGTAAAATTGATATGATATGC
Source organism: Gracilinanus agilis (assembly GCF_016433145.1). Classification (NCBI taxonomy): domain Eukaryota; kingdom Metazoa; phylum Chordata; class Mammalia; order Didelphimorphia; family Didelphidae; genus Gracilinanus; species Gracilinanus agilis. The sequence goes on along the minus strand of NC_058130.1, from coordinate 42,923,311 downwards.
AAAAAAGGGAAATGGTCACCTGGAATAAGACTCTGATAATGAAGAATTAGATGTTATTCAACAGTAAAAATCCATTGATGGGGGCAGCTGGGTAGCTCAGTGGATTGAGAGCCAGGCCTAGAGACAGGAGGTCCTAGGTTCAAATCCGGCTTCAGACACTTCCCAGCTGTGTGACCCTGGGCAAGTCACTTGACCCCCATTGCCTACTCTTACCACTCTTCCACCTATAAGTCAATAAACAGAAGTTAAGGGTTTAAAATAAAAAAAAATAAAAAAAATCCATTGATCTCTGTTGTGATCTCTTCCCTTATGGAATAAATAAAAGAAAATTTACAAAAATAGAGTTATACAAATTATATTTTTTTCTTTCTTTTTAAAATAAGAGATAAATGCCACAATTGTCTAAAATCTTTTTTTAATGTTCTACGTAGTATTTTTGCAATGGTGCCAAGGCAGGATTATTTTATCCATGCATGAATTTTTTCAGTCTGGTGGGGAAATTACCTCTATCTTCATTAATTTCCTCTACGACCCTTATGCCATACCCTTCTTCCATCCCTAATCCACCAAGAAAGGCTGATTTCTAGATGGTTTTCCTTCTAAAATTACTCTTACCTACTGTAATCAAGAATAAAGGTCTTTAAAGATAGCAATTATTGAAGACAGGAGAGAACATTCTTGTAAACTCATGGATGTTTGTGTGTCAAAAGCAACACTTTCTTTGACTGTACAGTCTTGGTATATCCCTGTTTTCCACCATTATCTTCTTTTTTTCTTCCTGCAAATTATCCAATTCTCACAAACCAGATGCTGATAAAAGTAAATTATAACAAACAAATGAACAAAGAAAAAATGGAGGTTTTAATGTTAGCCATTATGACCTGAAATTTTTTTTCTACATTTCATGCCAGTCTGGAAAAGGAGAAAGATATGATTTAAAGATTACACCCAGAGCATCTGAGATGAGGCGAAGAGCTCTTAGGGGAATGAGCACAATCTGTAAACATGTGTTCACACTAGTGTCTCTGGAGAGAGAACTCTGACTGCAAACATATACCAAAACCTGATTCTTAAAGAAGGAAAATAGTGAAGAAAAAAGAAGTAAAAACATCTGGGAAAGAGCCAATTCACATCCAGCATTAGTCCCTCTAGTACAAAATACTCATAGCCTGGGGACAGCATTGTGAACACAACATTCTTTACACCCCTAAGCCATCACTTCTTTTCCATATATAGAAAGGACAGTAAATAGACCCAAAATCAGGCAAGGGATTACATTTCAAATGATGGGTTAGTTTAGTGTTTTGCCCACATTTATCCCTAGTGTGGAAATATAAAATGTTAATATTGAAAGGGATTGAGGAATTGGCCTTAGAGTCAGTAAGACTAAAGTCCCAGGTCATATCCCAACTGTTTGACCATTCCCCAAGTAATTACTTCCTCAGCTTCCCTGAGTACTTTATAAGAGTTTAAGCTACTAAGGTACTACAAAAAGCATTAAGTTTGTATGATAACATAGGTCTGGCCAACAACAACCAGCTCTAAATTTGTGTTCCTGGTAATAAGAATCCTTTCAATAGTCAAAGCATCATTCATTATTTCATAGAAAGACTGGGAACAAATACAAGACGAGGCTATTACAATAAAGGTAATAGACAATGAGGATTTCTTGGTGCCTCAAGACAACTAGGGTAGCTGTGAAGGGCATCTAAAATGCTGAAAGTTGGGCCTTTGCAATAACCCTGATTGGATTACGAGGTATTAATATCACAGAGTAGCCTAAAGAACAGTGAGCTCTCCCTTTACACACACACACACACACACACACACACACACACACACACACACAAACAAACAAACAAACAAACAAACCTCAACAACAAAACTCTTTCACAACATCTAACTTGATCTCTGGGAAATCCAAGAAAGAAAAATCACAATATGTCATTTTCCATTCCAGCACAGCATAAGACTATAGATAGAGAAATCCAAGGAAAATAGGGAAGAAAGCCAACTAGAATTTCAAGGAATTAATAGCAGTAAAAATATAAATCACTAAAGATTACACAAATTAAAATTAAAATTAAGATAATTTTCAATTTTCACCTCCCAACCCTCAGGTTGAAATGGTTGACAGAAAAGAAAATGACAAACCATGGAAGGGCTTTGAGAAAATATGTGCATTAATATTCTCTTGGTAGAGCTGTGAATTGATCTAGGCATCTTGGAAAATAATTTGGAACTATACCCCAAAGTTTTCAAACCATGCATTTGACCAAGCTAAAGGAAAATGACTCATTTGTAAAAACAAATATTTTGTTAGTCCCTTTTGTGATGGCAAAAATTGGAAACAGGGAAATTACCTATCAATTGTAGAATGGCTTAGCAAATTATAGTATGTGATTATGAAATTCTCATGTTTTAAGAAATAGAGAAGGAGCAGATTTCAGGAAAACCTGGGAATGGTTAGATAAACTGAAGCAAAATGAAGTGATTAGAAAGAAGAGAACAATTTATCTAATGCCAATAGTAGCATAAACATAAAACTGTTCAAAGACTTAGGAACTCTGGTCTATGTGATGACAATCTCCAATTCCAAAGGGGTGAAATGATTTAGAATGACCCCCATCTTCTTAAAATGAGGCGATGAATCAAAGTGTAGACTAAGACATATATTTTTGCATATATTGATTTCAGGAATTTGATTTGCTTGACTGTATTTTTAAAAAAGTCTGGTTTTCTTGCCTTCTCATTGGCTGGAAAAGACAAGAGGAAAACATTTTCATTGCTTGAAGAAAAAGTAAAATTCAATGAAAAAAGGAAATGATGAAAAGAGTTTAAGAAAAAACCTTAGAAGGTCCTTATAAGAAATTAAGAGTGAGGTAAGCAGAACCCTGAGACAATTTATATGATAACATTTTCTATATAATGAATTTTCAAAAACTTAAGAAGAGAACAATGAAATGATCTACCATGATTCTTGAGGATAAATGATGAAATTTATCAAGTGCCTCTAAGCATACTTTTAATATTTATCATTCTTAATATCAAAAATTGGAAATATATATGTAATAAAAGACAACATTCAAATGCCTTGTTTTGGAAGAATGAGTAGATTCAGGGCCAAGTCCTACGAAATGATGTATTGCTTAAGTACAGTAAAATCATAACATTGTCCTCAACAACAGCAGTAACAGCCTTATTCCAAAGCCTAGATCATATGAATTGAGACAAGGAATCAAGAAGTTATTAAAATTAGAAGAGTGGAAAGTTGAAGACCTTAAAGTCAGTGAAAATTTACACTTACTTCAAACTACAAAAAATTATACCCTAAATCAAAATGGATGTTGCAAAAATGAAGATAGTCCCAGATTCAGGAAGATGTAAGGTAAGATCCAGTCACATGTTCTTTTGCTCCTGTTCCATTTTTTTAATCTATAAAATGAGGATAAAAATAGTACTAAGCCTTGTAGTATTATTAATAGCACCTATTCTCTAACATTTTAAAAAAGCATCTCTGAGGTTATATCCTTTTCCTTCAGAATAGCAAAGTTGGAATAAAAAAGGAAAATGACAAATCTTGGAGAGGTTGTGGGAAAATAGGCACTATGAACTGCAACAGACATTCTGAACAGCATTTTGAACTATGCTCAAAGAACTATTAAACCAGCCATACCATTATCAATTTTTTAATCTATAAATTACAGTGAGATTAAAATTAAATAATATCTGTAAAATTACTTAAAATACAATTGAGCACTATAAAAACTAGCTATTACTACTATTAATACATATATTACTTATAGGCTTTTGAAAAGGAGATAAGCATACTAGATTGAAATATGAAAAGACATTTTTGGTTTGATGAATGTTGCTAAGAATAATTATGCAAAAACAAGGATTGCTGTAGTATTCATGAATGTACATATTTTCCCTTATCATTTCATAAAAAGTAAAATAAAAAAATTGATATAGCAGCAATATAGGTAACAGCAATAAAAAGAGTGGGGGATTTATTAAAAAAATCACTAAGGGCAAGGATCAAAAACCAATATGACAGAAATTAATTGAGAGAACTATTGAAAATGTATAGAAAGGCAGGGGACAATACTTCAACATCAAGCTTAGGGATGCAGAATAAAATATGAATAATATATTGCCTAATTAAATGCAACTAAAATGTACCATGAAGCAAGGAATTTTCTAAACCAAAAGAATCAGAATAATATATGTCCTTAAAAAGAAATTGAAAACAAAAGACAACATTTTAAGGCAAAATGAGGAAGTAACATCCAACAGGTATAATTCCTGGTCCTGGTGTGAATGATTTGAGGAACTGTTTTCTTAGATTTTCAATGTTGACTCTGCCTCCTATTTTCTTGGGTCTTCAGTTTAGCGATTTAACTTTCAGCTTTTCCACTGTAATTGGATAGAGAGCAAAAACTGTCTCATCTTACATTCAATAATGTATATTGATTCTAAGGCAGAAGAGAGGTAAGGGCTAAGAAATGGGGTTCAGTGACTTGCCCAGGATCACACAGCTAGGAAATGTCTGATTTGAATTCAAGACCTCCTATCTCTAGCCCTGGCTCTCTATCCACTGAGATGCCTTGCTGCCTCATGAATTTGGTTTTAGCAACTTTACATGATAAGAAAAAATAACAGTTTGGTAGCTCAGGGAATTTAGAGTCAGGCTTAGAGATTTGAGGTCCTAGATTCAAATCTAGCATTTCCTACCTGTGTGATCCTGGGCAAATCACTTAACCTCCATTGCCTACCCCTTACCACTCTTCTGCCTTGGAAACAATACATAGTATTGATTTTAAAGTGGAAAGTAAGAGTATTAAAAAAGAAGAAAGAAAGAATAGAGATTTTGCACACAGTTACTTCTTTTTTAAAAAAAATATTTATTTAAAACATTTTTCCATGGTTACATGATTCATGATTTTCCCCACCTTCTTCTCTCCCCTCTCCCAGAGCTGATAAGCAATTCCCCTAGGTTATACATTTATCATTGTTCAAAAATGATTTCCATATTATTCACATTTGCAGCAGAGTGATCTTTTAACACCAAAATCCCAGTCATATGCCCATTGAACCATGTGATCAATCATATATTATTTTTTCTGCATTTCTACTCCCAGTTATTTCTCTGGATGTGAATAGTGTTCTTTCTCATAAGTTCCTCAGTGTTGTCTTGGATCATTGCATTGCTACTAATAGAAAAGTCTATTACATTTGTGCCACAATGTATCAGTTTCTGTGCACAATGTTCTCCTTGCTCTGCTCCTTTTGTTCTTCATAGATTCCTGGAGATCGTTCTAGTTCACATGGAGTTCCTCCAGTTTTTTGTTCCTTTCGGCATAATAATATTCCATCACCATCAGATACCACAATCTATTCAGCCATTCCACAATTGATGGACACCCCTTCATTTTCTAATTTGTTTGCCACCACAAAGAGAGCAGATATAAATATTTTTGTACATGTCTTTTCCCTTATTATTTTTTTTGGGGTACAAATTCAACAATGGTATATCTGGGTCAATGGGTAGTCATTCTTTTAAAGTCCTTTGTGCAAAATTCCAAATTGTTCTCCAGAATGGTATGTGTATTAGAGTCCCAATTTTGCAACCTGCCTTCCAATATTTATCACTTTCCTTTGCTACCATATTGGCCAGTCTGCTAGATATAAGGTGGTACATCAAAGTTGTTTTAATTTGCATTTCTTTACTCAATAGAGATTTAGAACACTTTTTCATGTTGTTATTGATAGTTTTGATTTTGTTGTGTGAAAACTGCCTATTCATATCTCTTGTCCATTTGTCAATTGGGGAATGGCTTGATATTTTGTAAATTTTAAAATTTACCTTCTTTATATGACTCTTGCTGCTGAGTTTGTTTGTTATTTTTGAAATATATAGAAATGCTGAGGATTTATATGGGTTTATTTTGTACCCTTTAATTTTCATAAATTTCTTAATTATTTCCATTAGTCTTTTAGTTGATATTCTAGGATTCTTTAAGTATACCATCATATCATCTGCAAAGAGTGATAGTTTACTTTCCTAATTGCCTACTTTAATCCCTTCGATTTATTTTTCTTCTTTAATTGTTACTGATAGTATAACTTGTACAATATTAAAAAATAAAGGTGATAATTGGCATTCTTGCTTTGCTCCTGATCATATTAGAAGGCTTCTAATTTGTTTTCATTGAAGATGATAATTGCTGATGGTTTTAAATATATACTGCTTATTGTTTTGAGGAATGACCCTTCTATTCCCATAATTCCTAATATTGTAAATAAGAACAGATGCTGTATTTTGTCAAAAGCTTTTTCTGCATCTATTGATATAATCACATGATCTCTTTTGGTTTGATTATTGATATTGTCAGTTATGTGGATGATTTTCCTAATATTAAACAATCATTGCATTAAACAATCATTGTTATAGTGAATAATCATTGTGATAACTTTCTGTAGTCTTTTTGCTAGTATTTTATGTGAGATTTTTACATCTATGTTCATTAAGGGAATTGCTCTATAGTTTTCTATCTCAGTTTTTGGTCTGCCTGGCTTTGGAATTTGTACCATATTTGTGCCATAAAAGAAATTTTGGTAAAACTCCTGATTTGCTTATTTTGTCAATAATTTGTATAATATTGATATTGATTGTTCTTTAAATGTTTGCTAGTATTCACCTCTGAATCCATCTGGCCCTGGGGATTTTTTCTTAGGAAATTCACTGATGGATTTTTCAATGTATTTTTCTGGGATGGGATTAGGTATTCTATTTCCTCTTTTGTTAATGTAGGCAATTTATATTTTTGCAAATGTTCACCCATTTCAGCTGGTTTGTCATATTTATTGCCATATAATTGGACAAAATAGTTCTTAATAATTACCTTTATTTGCTCTTCATTAGAGATGAGATCACCCTTTTTATCTTTGATACTGTCATTTTGATTATCTCCTTTCTTTTTCATTAGATTAATCAGCACTTTATTTATTTTGTTTTTCATAGAATCAGCTCCTAGTCTTATTTATTTTTTATTTTTATTTTTTGGGGAAATTATTTTTTATTTTGAATATTTTTCCTAGTTACATATTTCATGTTCTTTCCCTCTCCCCCAATCCCCACCCCCAATCCCTCCTAGCCAATGCACAATTTCACTGGGTTTTACACGTATCATCAATCAAAACCTAATTCCATATTATTGATAGTTGGACTAGAGTTATCATTTAGTGTCTACATGCCCAATATCCCCAACAGCCCATGTGTTCAAGCAGTTGTTTTTCTTCTGTGTTTCCACTCTCACAGTTTTTCCTCTGAATGTGGCTAGTGTTCTTTCTTATAAGTCCCTCAGCCTTGCTCTGGATCCTTGCATTGCTGCTAGTATAAAAGTCCATTATGTTTAATTGTACTACAGCATATCAGTCTCCATGTACAGTGTTCCTCTGGATCTGCTCCTTTCACTCTGCATCAATTTCTGGAGGTCATTCCAGTTCACATGGAATTCCTCCAGTTCTTTATTTCTTTGAGCACAATAGTATTCCATCACCAACAGATACCACAATTTGTTTAGCCATTCCCCAATCTAAGGACATTCTCTTATTTTCCAATTTTTTGCCACCACAAAGAGCCAGGCTATAAATATTTTTTGTACAAGTCTTTTTCCTTATTATTTCTTTGGGGTATAATCCAAGCAGTTCAATGGTTGAATCAAAAGGCAGATAGTCTTTTAAAGCCCTTTGAACTTAGTTCCAAATTGCCATCCAGAATGGTTGGATCAGTTCAAAACTCCACCAGTAATGCATTAATAGGCCAATTTTGCCACATCCCATCCAACATTCATTACTCTCCTTTGCTGTCATTTTAGCCAATCTGCTAGGTCTGAGGTGACACCTCCGAGGTGTTTTGATTTGCATTGCTCTAATTATTAGAGATTTAGAACACTTTCTCATGTGCTTATTGATAGTTTTGATTTATTTATCTGAGAATTGCCTATTTATGTCCCTTGACCATTTATCAAATGGGAGATGGCTTCATTTTTTTGTACAATTGATTTAGTTCCTTACATATTTGAGTTATTAGACCTTTATCTGAGTTTTTTGTTATAAAGATTTTTTCCAAATTTATTGTTTCCCTTCTAATTTTGGTAGCATTGGTTTTGTCTGTACAAAACCTTTTTAGTTTAATGTAGTCAAAATTATTTATTTTACATTTTGTGATTTTTTTTCTGACTCTTGCTTAGTTTTAAAATCTTTCCCTTCCCATAGATCTGACAAGTATACTATTCTGTGCTCACCCAATTTACCTATAGTTTCCTTCTTTCAAGCCATTCATCCATTCTGAGTTTATCTTGGTATAGGGTGTGAGATGTTGATATGGGCCCAATCTCTCCCATACTGTTTTCCAATTTTCCTAGCAGTTTTTTTTTAAATAGTGGATTTTTGTCACAGAAGTTGGGCTCTTTGGGTTTATCATACACTGTCTTGGTGAGGTTGCTTACCACTAGTCTATTCCACTGATCCTCCTTTCTGTCTCTTCTCCAGTACCATATTGTTTTGATAACTATTGCTTGGTACTACAGTTTAAGATCTGGTACTGCTAGGCCACCTTCCTTCATATTTTTTACAATATTTCCTTTGATATTAGTGGTCTTTTGTTCTTCCAAATGAACTTTATTATAGTATTTTCTAATTTAGTAAAAAAGCTTTTTGGTAGTTTGATAGGTCTAGCACTAAATAGGTAAATTAATTTGGGTAGGATGGTCATTTTTATTATGTTAGCTCATCCTACCCATGAGCAATCAATGTTTTTCCAGTTGTTTAGATCTAGTTTTAATTGAGTGGAAAGGGTTTCATAGTTGTGTTCGTATAATTCCTGTGTTTGTCTTGGCAGATAGATTCCCAAGTATTTTGAATTGTCTAGGGTGATTTTAAATGGAATTTCTCTTTCTAACTCTTCCTGCTGTGATGTGTTGGAAATATATAGAAATGCTGTTTTATATGTGCTTATTTTGTATCCTGCAACTTTGCTAAAGTTGTTGCTTATTTCCACTAAATTTTTAGTTGAATCTGGGATTTTTTAAAGTAGAGCATCATATCATCTGCAAAGAGTGATAGCTTGGTCTCCTCATTGCCTATTTTAATACTTTCAATTTCTTTTCTTCTCTAATTGCTACTGCTAGTGTTTCCAGTGCAATGTTAAGTAATAGAGGTGACAATGGACATCCTTGTTTCACTCCTGATCTTATTGGGAAGGCTTCTAATTTATCCCCATTGCAGATGATGTTTGTTGATGGCTTTAGATATATACCATTAATTATTTTTAGGAAAGGCCTTTCTATTCTTAAACTTTCTAGAGTTTTCAGTAGGAATTGGTGTTATATTTTGTCAAAAGCTTTTTCATCATCTATTGAGATAATCATGTGTTTTTTGTTGGTTTGCTTGTTGATATGGTCAATTATGTGAATAGTTTTCCTAATGTTGAACTATCCTTGCATTCCTGGTATAAATCACACCTGATCATAATGAATAACCCTCATGATCACTTGCTGGAGTCTTTTTGCTAGTATGCTATTTAAGATTTTTGCAACAATGTTCATTAGGGAGATTGGTCTGTAGTATTTTTCTCTCATTGACCTACCTGGCTTTGGGATCAGTACCATATTTGTGCAATAGAAGGAGTTTGGTAGAACTCCTTCTTTGCTTATTATATCAAATAGTTTTTATACTATTGGAATTAGTTGTTCTTTGAATGTTTGATAGAATATCCCTTGTGAAACCATCTGGTCCTGGGGATTTTTTCTTAGGGAGTTCTTTGATAGCTTCTTCAATTTCTATTTATGATATGGGATTATTTAACTATTCTATTTCTTCTGCTTTTAAACTAGGCAACTTATATTTTTGTTAATATTTATCCATATTGCCTAGATTGCTATATTTATTGCCATATAATTGGGCGAAATAGTTTTTAATGATTGCCTTGATTTCCTCTTCATTAGAGGTGAGGTCTACCTTTTCATCTTTGATACTGTTAATTTGTTTTTCTTCTTTCCTTTTTTTATTAGATTGACCAATATTTTGTCAATTTTATTTATTTTTTCAAAGTACCAGCTTCTAGTCTTATTTATTAATTCAATACTTCTTTTACATTCAATTTTATTGATATTTCCTTTGATTTTTATAATCTCTAATTTAGTTTTTAGCTGGGGATTTTTAATTTGTTCCCTTTCTAATTTTTTGATTTGCAAGCCCAATTCATTTATCTTTGCTTTCACTCATTTGTTATATATGCACTCAGTGATATAAATTTCCCCCTGAGTACTGATTTAGCTGCATCCCACAGATTTTGGAAGGATGTCTTATCATTGTCCTTCTCTTCAAAGAAATTATTAATTTTTTCTATGATTTCTTCTTTAACTATCTGATTTTGCAGAATCATATCATTTAATTTCCAAATAGTTTTTGGTTTGCCTGTCCATGAGCCCTTGCAGATTATTTTTTTTTATTGCATTATGATCTGAAAAGGTTGCATTTATTAATTATGCTCTTTTGCATTTGTTCACCATGTTTCTATGCCCTAGTACCTGGTCAATCTTTGTGAATGTACCATGTGCAGCTGAAGAGAAGGTGTATGAAATCCTAGAAAAATTAGAGTTAATAGATATATGGAGAAAAATAAATAGGGACAAAAAGCCCATACAAGTGGGAGATCTAAATATACCTCTATCAGATCTAGATAAATGAAAAAATAAATAAGAAAGAAATAAGAGAGGTGTATGAAATCCTAGAAATTAATTAATTTCTCCCACTTGTATGGTTTTAGTATCCATTTCCTCCTTTAGCTTTGCCAGTTTCTCCTTTAGAAATTTGGATGCTATACCATTTGGTGTGTACATGTTTAGTACTATTATTTCCTCATTATCTGTACTGCATTTCATCAGAATGTAATTAACTGCCCTATCTCTTTTAATCAGATCTATTTTACTTTGGCTTTATCTCAAATTATGATTGCTACTCCTGTCTTTTTTTCCTCATTTGAAGCCCAAAAGATTTTACTCCAGCCCTTGACCTTAACCCTGTGTATGTCCACCTGCCTCACGTGTATTTCTTGTAGACAACATATGGTAGGATTTTGTATACTAATCCACTATGCTATTTGCTTCTGTTTTATAAGCAAGTTCATCCCATTCACATTCAAGGTTATAATTTTTAGCTGTGTATTCCCTAACATTTTGGTATTCTCTCCTAGTTCTACCTTTTCCCATTATGGTATTTCCTTTTAAACCAGTGGTTTGTTTTAAATCAATACCCCTTGTCCCCTCCCTTGATTTACTTCCCTTTCCAGCACCTCCCTCTTTATTCCCCTCTTATTATTTTTTAAGGCCTAATTAATACCCTCCTCCTTCTCTTCCCCTCCCTTTAAGAACTTCCCCCCATTTCCCCCTTGGTTTGTCCCTTCTGACTCTATTCGTAGGGTAAGATAGAATTTGATATCCTAATGGATCTTGCTGCTCTTCCCTCTCAGGATTAATTCCACTCAGAATAAGGTTTAAGTATTTCCTTTTAACATTCTCTTCCTCTCCTTCTTATAATAGTATTCCTCCCCTCCCCTTCCCATGCCCTCCTTGTGTGGTATAGATTAACCTATTTTTCTTATTCCTTCAAGTTACTCTTGGTGCCATCTTCTATTTCCCCCACACACACACACACTTTTCCCCCCTAAATCATTTTAGACCAATTAGTACTCCAACTTCTTCTTATTACTAATTCTTGTAATTACTATAATAGTGAGTACAATTTTTTAAAATTACACATAATATTTCTCCATATAGAAATACAAATAATGTGATCTTATTGAAGCCCTTGAAGTAGGCAATTTAAAGGTCAAAGTTTTCTTTCTTTTCCCTTTCTTTCTTATTTACCTCTTCGTGTTTCTCTTGATTTTGTGGTTGGATATCAAACTTTCCATTTAGTCCTGTTTTTTTCTGTGCAAATATTTGGAGATCTTCTATTTTGTTGAATGCACATACTTTCCCCTGGAAGCATAGAGTCAGTTTTGATGGGTAGATGATCCTTGGTTGTAGACCAAATTCTCTTGCCTTTCTGAATATCATGTTCCAAACCTTGTGGTCTTGTAGTGTGGAGGCTGACAGATCTTGTGTAATCCTGATTGGTATTCCTTGATATCTGAATTGTCTCTTTCCGGTTTCTTTTTCCTTAACTTGGAAGCTTTTGAATTTGGCTATTACATTCCTGGGGGTTCTCTTCTGAGGATTTAGTGTAGAGGGTGATCTATGGATCCTTTCAATGTCTATTTTGCACTCTTGTTCGAGGACATTTGGGCAGTTTTGTTGGATAATTTCTTGTAATACACTATCTAGGTTTGTATTTGTCTCTAATTTTTCCTGAAGACCAATAATTCTCAAGTTGTCTCTTCTAGACCTATTTTCTTGGTCTATTAACTTCTCATTGAGATATTACAGGTTTCCTTCTATTTTGTCAGTGTTTTGACTTTGCTTTATTAATTCTTGTTGCCTTGTGAGATCATTGGCTTCTAATTGCCCAATTGTAGAGACTGATTTTCAGCTATAATCTTTTGGTTTTCCTTTTAAATCTAGTCTACCTGGTTCTTCAAGGCTTCCAGCTGGTCATTTCTGGTCTTCAATTTGCTTATCATTTCAATTGATTTCTGAGCCTCACTTTCCAATTGTGAAATTCTGCCTTTTAAACTGTTATTTTCTTGCCAGATCTCTTCCATCTTTCTCATGATCTCATATTTGAACTCTTCAAGATCTTGTGACCCATTTTCATTTTTTGGGAAGGTTTGGATGTCTTTAATTGTTTTTCCTCCTCTGTTTTCTGGTTTTTTTTTTTCTGTGCAGAAGCTATCAAAGGTTAGAGTAATTTTTTTTCTTAGTCTTCTTGTTTATTTCTTGGGCCTTGCTTGTCATCATTATGCTTTATCTGCCAGATGTCTGAGTAAGGCAATCTGATTCTCTTTGTAGAGAGTTATGGAGCCATTTTTGCCTGAGGCTACTTTGTGGGCCTCTTGGCTTCTCTGGTGATCCTTCTGGAGTGTCTGGTCTAACTGTTTCAGGGTCAAACCTCCGTGTTCCTAGCCAGTTGCTCAGAGCCAAGAACTTGGCCCATGCTTGCTCCTCCACCTGAGTCTGAGCATGCTGGGAGCTACTACTGCCTCTCTCAGCCCCACTCCCTTGTCCAAGGTCTGAGTTTTCCAGCCTCCTGGAGTCCCTGCTCTAGCTGTTTTTGGGGGCAAGCCCCTGTGTTCCTAGCCAGCTGCCTAGAGTCCAGAACTTGGTCCATGCTTGCTCTTCCACCTGAGGTTTTCCCATGAGTCTGAGCTAGCTGGGTGCTGCTGCTGCCTCTCTCAGCCCCACTCCCATGTCCAAGGTCTGAGTTTTCCAGCCACATGGGGCCTCAGATCTTGCTGCTTTCAGTGTCGAGGTCCTAGTTGTACCAGTTAGCTGTCAAGGAGCTAGATTTTGTGCCCTGCTTGCTCTAACTCTGGAGCAAGCCTATGACTCTGGTACAGTGGGTGGGGCGGGGAAGGGAATATCCACTCGCATTTTGATGGGAGCTATTTCTACCTCCTTAGAGAGTGGAAGTGCCCAAATCCCACGTACCTTCAAAACTGCATCCTATTGTGGGGTCCTTTCTTTCATCTGGATTGGTTTTTTTGCCCTTTGGAAGTACACTATATGGGTTGGTAAGGAGAGGAAGTCGCCTTGCCTATTCCACCACCATCTTAATCCGGAAGTCTCTCCTAGTCTTATTTATTAGTTCATTAGTTCTTTTACTTTCAATTTTATTAATTATTCCTTTAATTTTTAAGATTTGCAATTTAGTCTTTAACTGGGTATTTTTAAATTTATTTTTTCTAGTTTTTTTAGTTGCATTTCCAATTCATTGATTTCCTTCCTCTCTTTTTTTTCTTTTTTTTCTTATTTTTTTTTATTTGATATGAGCACTCAGGGATCAAAATTTTCCTCTGAGTACTGCTTTTATTTTATCCCATAGATTTTATTATGTTGTCTCCTCATTATTCTTTTTAGTGAAATCTATGATATTTTATATGATTTGTTCTTTGACCCACCAGTTTTGAAAAATTTGATATTTAGTTTCTGATTAATTTTAAATTTGCCTTTCTATGGACACTTGTTAATTATACTTTTTACCATAGTAGGATCTGAAAAATTTGCATTTATTATTTCTGCTTTTCTGCATTTGTTTGCAATATTTTTATGCCTTAGTACATGGTTTACCTTAGTATATATATCATGTACTTCTGAGAAGAAGGTATATTCCTTTTAATTCCTATTCAATTTTCTTAAGATATCTACTAACTCTAATTTTTCTAACATTTATTCACTTCCCTTACTTCTTCATTTATTTTTTGTTTTGATTTATATAGTTCTGAAAGGGGAAGGTTGAGATTCCCCCAATAGTATGGTCTTACTATCTATTTCTTCCTTAAGCTCTTTTAATTTCTCCTTTAGAAATCTACATTCACTTCTTTCTTGACAATTTTTATGATTCCTCAAGTTCACTCACATTCTCTCTATTTTGAATTTTGTTTATGTTCCTTTGATTATGATTTATATTTTTGAGTCATGATCATCAGATTATGAAAATGGAAATATGATTAGAATATGATATGGAAATGGCCTGAAAGGTTCTTAATTTCAACCCCATTTAATGTATAAGTAAAGAGACTGAAACCTGAGAAGGCTAAGTGATTTGTCCATTCTCACTAAGACATATCATAGGTCAGAGATGGAGAACCTTTTAGAGAACACATACTATGCTCCTCCCACCCAAAGGCAGTGCCTGCCCACCCAGAGACTGATTGTATGCCCCCTTCCCAACCCTCCCCACATTCAGGAGCAGGGGCTGGGCTCCCAGGCCACTCCAGCCCTGAGAGAAAGCCACCTCATGGCACCATGGTGACCAATCACTGAATCCAAATACATCAGGGCAAGGAAGGGGGCTTCTGCTAGGCTTTGCTCAGCCACAGAAGACTAGTAAGGTCAGTAAGGTCCCGGAAGGCTGTGGGGGAAGGCAACTTCTTATTACAATGTGGGGTGCATGTCCTTTTCAAGTCTGATTCAAATACAGCCCCACATGGCCTTTGCTGGGCTCTTTCTGATGCAATCCCAGAATCTTTTAGGCTACTAATATTTGCATAACAATGGTATACTCCTCATGGGACTACCTACTTGGATTGTGGCTATCTATTGGGCTGTGAACCACTTTGGGGTTTGAGTAGAGTTTAGATAGAGCCCAGTTAGTCTTTGGGGATGGGGTCATCTCCCTGCAGACCCTAATCTCAGATAGGGGATGGAGAAAGGGAAGAGAATTTCCTGAGGATTCTGCTCAAGGAAGGGAGTAAGCATAGAGGAGTGGGGATGGGGTGGTGGAAAAGGGGAAGAGAATAGCTCCTCAGAAGTTCCATTGTTTTTCTAGTAACTAAATCTGCAAGGGACACATGAATGCCCAAATGGAGGTCTCTGCATGCCATCTTTCACACATGTGCCATAGGTTCACCATCATGGTCATAGGTGGAGTTGTCTGGAATTCTTTTCTGTCTACAACTCCAACATTCCTCCCCCTGTGCCAGGCTGTCTCTCCTGGTATGGATATTCATATATGATGAGAGTGGTTATGGTAAGGGTAGATGTAAGTTCAAAAAAATAAATAAATCAGATTTACAACTTCATCCTAATATTTGTTCAAGTTTAAGAGAATTCAAAGTTGTTTTGCTTTTGAGACTCCAAACCAACAAATAATGATACTTAGCCACAATGTCTTAGGGAATATTGGAGATGAGATTAGTGTTTCAGATATCTTAGCCTGTTAGTTTGCTTTCTCACTATTCTAGGCAAGATAGTACAGTTGAAACAATTTCTGAATTGTGAGGAATCAAATAACAGTGCTTCTTAAAAGTAGGCATGAAAAGCTTTTGAATTACTTTGGAAGTAGATTGGAATTTAGCAAAAATACAATTTCAGCAGCCAAAACAGATGTTCTGTTAGTTTTTACAAATGTTACATTTGCACTATTTGCACAGATATTTTTTGAGGCCTGAATGATTCACCTAGTTTATTTAGGTTGTATGAAACTAGTAATAATAATATTAATAAGAATAATAATATATGCTTATGTTTTACCATTAGTTTTGAATTAAAAGTTGTAAATTATTTTCTTGAATATACATCGAGAAAGATCTGATAATTTGGAATGTCAGTTTGGAGAGTGTTAAGAACATAAGTTTAACTATTTCCTGATTGACAGATGGTCAAAGGATATGAACAAACAATTTTCAGATGAAGAAATCAAAGCCCATAATAATCATATGAAAAATGTTCTAAACCCCTCTTGATTAGAGAATTGTAAATTAAAACAACTCTGAGGTACCACCTCATATCTATTAGATTGTTCAATATAGCAACAAAGGAATGTGGTAAATGTTGTAGAGGATGTGGCCAAATCGGGATACTTATACATTGCTGGTGGAGTTGCGAGCTGATTAAACCATTCTGAAGGGCAATTTGGAACCATACGCAAAGGCCTTTAAAATTGTGTATACCCTTTGATCTGGTAATGCCACTACTGAATCTGTATCCTAAAGAGATAATTAAAAAGGCAAAAGCATTTGTACAAAAATATTCATAGCTGCTCTTTTTGTGGTGGGAAAGAATTGGAAATAGAATGTCCATCAATAAGGAAATGGCTGAACAAATTTTGTTACATTTTGGTAATGGAATACTATTGTGCTATAAAAAGTGTTAAACAAGATGATTTCAGAAAAAAGCTGGAAATATCTGTGGAAACTGATATAGATCAAAATAAGAACTGGGTGAATATTATACACAATAACAGCAATATTTGGATGATGATTATCTGTAAAAAATTGACTACTCTGAGCAATGAAATGATTTCGGATAATCCTGAAAGATTTAAGACAGGGAATGCTATCCACCTCCAAAGTTAAAAATCTTGAAGTCGTCTTTCATATTAGTTTATCTTTGGTTTTATTTGGAGTTTTTGGTTATATATCATTGTGTTCTTATGACAATAACCAATATGTAAGTTTGTTTTGCATGACAATAAAAATAAAAAGAAAAGAATATACATTTAAGCTAACTACAGTTATCTATAATATGTGTAGAAAAATATTAGATATTTTGTTCATAAGGATATGAATATAATTCTTCTAATCAGTTCAGGAACTACAAGTGGAAAATTTAAGCTCCTTAAGGTTAGGAGTTGATTTGTTTGTCTTTGAACATAGCACAGTGCTCAGTGTTTAGTAAATGCTTATGGATTCATTTTCTGAACTAAGAGGTTGTGTGATATAGTGAGGAGACTGGTAGGTTTGCAGACAGGAAGAATAGGTTTCAAGTTTTGCCTTTGCTACTTACTATGGGACTTTGCACAAACTATATAATCTCTTTGCATTTCATGGCACTACCAAAGAATTACCTACTGAAGTCTGCATGAGTACATGCCAAAACTAGCTGTCTATTCATTTTCTGTTCTTATGCTTTTTGCTGTCTAGTGATACAAAATTGCTTAAATTTTTCCAACTTTCACTCACAGTTTTACAGAGGAGTTTATGTTTTAAAACAGTTTACTTTTCCTCCCTCTCTTCATTAGAATTCCCTTCCACTAGCAAGAGTATCAAATCATTGTTGACTGAGGTGGTTTCCAGACATTTCACCTCCTTAATTTGCTGATCAATTATATTTGATCCACCTTTTCTCAATTCTAGAATGGTTGTAACAATAACTCCTACCTCTTTGGATTGTTATAAAGACCAAATGAGAATATTTATAAGTATCTTGCATATAAAGACACAATAAATTAGTATTCCCTTCTACTTCCTTATTCAACTCAATGAATTGTTTATTACCCTTTTACATCACATCTGTAAAATAGCATATACTGACAGGTTAACTAGAATGGACTATCTTTCCAACTTCAAATTATAATTTCAGTGTCATTTGATTTCATTATCATTAAAATGGGGACAGAAATAACACCCTACTTCTAGACTTTTAAGGATAAAGTAATATTTATAAAATAACTTTAAAGTGCTAGTATTCTATATAAATACTAGATATTTAAATTTCAAATATACCTTTTGAATGGCCAGGGGTCACATTAATTATCATGTATTATATTCTTTTGTTGGACAAAGTAAAGATTACATAACCTATGAATAGTTATAAGTAGATAAACTTCTCATTAAGAGTTAATATACTTTTATACTTAATTTGATTCAATTTTTCCAAGCATGGAGACATTCTATTTGTTTAGTTTCAAATTGCCTCCCTTGCTACCCCCCCTACCCATTACAAATATCCTTAGCAATAAAAATAAAATTCCAGAATAACTATATTTTTAAATGTGTGAAAATAAAAGGAGAAAAGATACACTTCAATCTATTTTCTGAACATATTGCTTCTCTATCTTGAGGTGGACAGCATATTTCATCAAGAATCCTTTAGGATTTTGGCAGGTCATTATGTTAGTCAAAATTATAAAGTCTCAAAACTGATTATTTTTATAACAATATGATTACTGAAAAAACTGTTCTCCTGTTTTTGTTCACATCACTTTAAATCAGTTCTTGTAGGTTAAGCAGCTGGTGGCACAGTGGATAGAGTGTTGGCCATGAATTCAGGAAAACTTCAGTTTAAAACCAGCCTTAGATACTTACTATATGTGCTATGATAGGAATCCTTAAAATGGGAATAATATTAATACCTACTTCCCAGAATTATCATGAAACTCATATAAGAATATAATTTTAAGTAACCTATCATATAAGTGCTATTTAAATGTTAAAAGTCATGATTATTATTAATAGTCTTTCAAGTTTTTTTCTCTAAGAATTCCCTGTATCATTTCTTATAGCACAATAGTATTTCATCATATTTACATATCATTATTTGCTCATTAATTCCCCAATTGATGGACATTTTTTCATATTTCAATCATTAACAACAGAGAAAAATGTATGAAAATGTTTTTGTATGTATGCCACCTTTTCATCTTTCTTTTATCAGCATGAGGGGGATTTAGACCAAATACTGATGGGTAAAAGGGTATGAACGATATAATAATATTTTGGCCATAGTACCAAATTGCATACCATAGTTAAAAACATCACCAATAACACATTAGTGCATTTCCCCACTTCCTTCAAGTATTTCTTAATGTCATTTTTTGTCATCTTAGTAAATTCAATAAGTAAAACATGGTACTTTAGAGTTTAGCTTATTCAGTTATATGATTATGAGTTATCAAAATTTTCACATACCTATTGATGGCCTGAATTGCTTCTTCTAAAAATCACTTATACCCTTTGTCCATTTAACTTTAGGGAATGACTCTTATTCTTTAAAATTTATCTTAGTTCTTATATATTTTATAAATGAGACCTTTATTAGAGAAGCTTACTGCAAAAGATTTCCCAAATTTCTTACTATTCTATTCCTTATTATACTATTTCTTACACTTTAGCTGCATTGTTAATTTCACTACTGCTCATCTAAGAAAATTAATTCTTTATTCTTGAAAATTTATCACACTTTCTTAAAATATGCAAAATATCTTAATGGGTCATTAATATTTGGAGGCTTCTACCAATGAAAACTTTAACTGGAGGTGACAAGAATAAGCTTTCAGAGAGTCCGTCATGTTTCCTTGATAAGCCAAATATGCACAAAAATATTTGTAGATAAAACTGGTTGGACAAATGGACATTAAGTGAAAAACAAATAGCTGTACTAGTTCAATAATCTCTTCTCATAATTGATGAAATGGTATTTAGTGACTGTAACTTTTTTTTAAACCCTTAACTTCTGTGTATTGGCTCCTTGGTAGAAGGGTAGGCAATGGGGGTCAAGTGACTTGCCCAGGATCACACAGCTGGGAAGTGTCTGAGGCTGGATCTGAACCCAGGCCCTCCTGTCTCTAGGCCTGACTCTCAATCCACTGAGCTACCCAGCTGCCCTTGTAGGCAATGGGGGTCAAGTGACTTGCCCAGGGTCACACCGCTGGGAAGTGTCTGAGGTCAGATTTGAACCCAGGACCTCCTGTCTCTAGGCCTGGCTCTCAATCCACTGAGCTACCCAACTGCTCCCTAGAACATTACTTAAGTTGTTGGAAAAATACAGTTTTTTTTTTGGTTTATCATGCCAGGGATGTCCAACTCTTCATGACCCAATTTGGGACTTTCGTAGCAAAGATACTAGTGTACTACACCATTTCCTTCTCCAGTTGATTTTACAGATGAGGAAACAGAGGCAAACATGTTTAAGGGATTCAAGTGATTGACCAGGGAATAGGTAGCAAATGATTGAGGTCATATTTGAAGTTTGCAAGATGAGTCTTCTTGTCTCCAGGTCTGGCACTCTATCCACTGTGCCATCTAGTTGTCTTAGGAAAAAAACACAACTACTTTCAAAGGTAAACAGTAAGAAAAATAGATTACTCTTACTAAATAGCAAGAGAAAGGCATCTTGGGGGGAAGAAAAAAATTAAGTGTACTTAGAAATTGTCAGGTAATTTTTTTGCAATAGAATTATGTATATTTTATTTTGCTTTTCCTTTACATAATGATATGATTTTTAGAAACTGTTTTCTGATTTTCATTGGTTTATGTTCTTTCCCTCCCTCCTTCTCTTCACCTCAACCCAAAAATATTATGATAATAGGTTGTGCATGTATTATTATAGAATTACATATTTCTATGACTATCACATTGTAAAAGAAGACATGTAGCTTATTCAAGAAAAAAAACTCATGAAGAAGATAAAGTGAGAAATAGTGTGTTTCAATCTGCATTCTGACTCCAGCAGTTCCTCCTTTGGTAGTGGATAGTTTTTTTGTCATAAATTCATTGGAGTTTTATGTTTTTTGTGGGGGGTGTTTCTTGATGTGCATATAAGAGTTGTTATTCACAGTTAATCATCACATCTTCTTGTTGTTACTATGTTTCATAATCTCTGGGTTTTGCTCACTTCACTCTGCATCACTTCATCTAAATCTTTCCAAGTTTTTCTGGAATCATTCTGTTTATTTCCTACATTACAATAAATACTACTTTACAGTGTGCAGAGAGAATTTCATCCATTCCCCCTCCTGGATTGCTAACCTGGTCCATCCAATTCTGTTAAAAGAGTTTGGATGGAGCCCACCTGGGTCTTCTTGGGCTCTCTATTTCTGGGAACAGGCAGAGAGGACTGTTGGAGAATCCAGCAGGATGAGCTACACATGGTCAGACTTTAGAGCAGGGGTCGGCAACCTTTTTGGCCGTGAGAGCCTTAAACACCACATTTTTTAAAATGTAATTTTGTGAGAACCGTACAGTGCTCCCAGTGTGTGCTCCTGTAACAGTGCCTGAAAAATAATGGACTTTATGGCTCCTGCAGAAAGAGCCACATCTGGCCTTTAAAAGAGCCAGATATGGCTCGAGAGCTATACGTTGCCAACCCCTGCTTTAGAGTAAGAAAGAGACTTTAAAATCTATGCTTATCTATCCTTTCTATTTCAAGTGATTATTAATAAACTTTATAGAAAATAAGGATGTGGAAGATATCAATTTTAAATATAACAACATTCATATTCCACAACTTATACAGCTATTTACCAACTGATAGACATGGGAAAAATAATATAACTTTTTAAACCATAATCAGTAATTCTAGTACCTGAGGAAAGTAACAAAAATATCCTGCTCATTATTATCATGAATGACATCCAAAAATCAATTTTTTGAGTAAAAATTACTTGAGGAAATGGAGGAATGCAGGAAGAATAATTCTGAGAAAGTTGCAGCCCATGATAGAAACAGAGCAAGGCCAGCCACCAAGGAATTTACCTGGAGTGGGAACAGCATACTGAGTAGAATGAAGAACAACCTGGTAACTTCCTAGTTGAGTAAGAAGTAGAAGTTTCTGCAGTATCTTCCTACACTGAATGTGGACATCTGAGTGCAAAGTTCTATTACTTTCTACCCAAGGAGAAAAATTAATATGTAGACTTGAAACATACATGTCTTTCTCTATGCTGCAATTCTCAGTAACAATCTGTAGAGTATATACTTTGAGTTATCTTTTGCTTCTTTTTGCACCCTTACAATGCCACAGTACCTGACATATACTTGGTGATTGATTAATGATTATTGACTAATAGATTATCTAATTACATTACCTATGGAGTCTATGCATTTAACTTTCTTGCCAATTGTATTTTGTGTCTAACAACTTATGGTTAGCTCATTGGCCACCAAGAGAAAAGAAGGATCTCAAAAAGTATAAAGTGAATATTTTTCTATATAGATTTTTCCCCTTTAGAGTTCCACTATAGTTTACAAAATGAAAGATAATATGATTATGTGCACTAAAAACATATAAAAGCAGGGGAACTCATTGGCCCTTAAAAAATTCAGCCTCGAAACTGTTACCAAAATAATTCACAGTTTTAATCAATACTTCTAGTTTTTCCTTAAAGGAGCTTTAAAATGTATAAGTTTGTAGTTTATAATTAAAGAATCAATGGAAGTTCAATTAATCTCAAAAGACATTTGATAAGGGTCTACTCTATATCCTATCCACTACTGTGCTTGGGATTAGGGATATAAATAAGAAAAAGGAATTTCTTGAACTCAATGAATTTAGAATCTAATGGGGGAAGGCAATACATAAAATTAAGCAGAAAAGGGAATAGAGAGGATAACAGGTTCCAAAAGAAGGAGAATAGCAAGCATAAATGACAATGGAAAATGAAAATTTGGGATCTTAGTCTTCTATAAAGATACATTTTAAGAGAATTTAGTGGTCTACTCTCCAATAAGAGGGAAGAATATATTGAGGAATGTATTTTCATCTTCACCACAAATTATACCTCTTTCGTGGTCCTGAAAGATCTTTATTCATTTCTTTTGGCAGATGCTTAAAGTCTCTCTCTACAACTTTTTACATGCCACTGAAGCATTTCAACTGTCCATTCCTTTGCCTGTGACCTTATATAATCAATAAATAGCAAAATACTAAAATGAAATGCAGGCTGAAACTTTTGGCATTTGGGGAATAAAACATCACAATTTTAATACCTAAGTGACTTAAAATGGGGATTTCAATTAAAAAAAAGAATTCAAGAGGGCCTTGCTTAAGTTTTCAAGTAAAAATAAACCTTTATATTTTAGCCTCAGCTGTAGGCTACATATCATGATGATAGGTAGCCTCCAAAGGCTGGTTGAAATATACACCAAGCCCCACACTTTTCAATGCAGAGAAACTCAAATTTATACCCACTTCAGTTTACACCATTTCACTCACAATTTACAACTTGGGTTGGAGATAATAAGCAAATACTATATATTTCCACTTACTTACATGGATAAGAGACCTCTATGAATAGCCCATTATTTATTTTGTGATGCTTAGGATAGTTTCAGACATTCCTGTTACTACCTTCACAGGATTTGCATTTCATTTCCCTTAAAGCCAACATTTTCCCTTGAGATGTAAGTGCTTCAAGATGCTTTGGTTTGTCTATTGGGAATCCAGAAGAGACTCACACTGTTAAGGGTTTTAAAAAGAAACCAGTTTTGGGAAGGCCGTGACCTCTCTTTAATTGATAAATGTTGGAAGAATGACCCATGTCACTTTACAAGCTGCAACTACAAAAAGTAATTTTTAAATTTTAGGAGTAACTCAATATAAAAATTTTAAGGGAGCAGTCAATACTGAATGGTTTTCTGTGCAGAGAGGGGGTGAAGTTTTCTTTCTTTTTTTAAAAAAATCTTATAACTCAGATGTATGTGGGGATCCTAGAATGCCCTAAAGAACAACAAAAATTTGGGAATTAATGTTCTGGTGAGGAATACAAACTCCACATGGGATCATTTGCATAGGTTTCTCCCATATTCAACATATACACCTTTATTCCTCTGCCTCTTAAAATGCCTAATTTCTTTCAATACTCATCTCAAACACTATGTTCTATACCTCCCAATAGTAAACTCTTATATAACAGTCAAAATGTAAATGTCTTTTCTAAATTCCAATCTGTGAATTGTCATTTCCTCTATATAGGATCTCTGACTGCTTGTCTATCAACACATTTCCAAAGCCTATTCCTACTACTGGATTAATAATTAATGAACTTGCATTGGATTTTGGATTGACATTTATTGGCTCCTGTTCTCTTGGAGAAAAACAGCCTCATATATAATTAATTCCATGATCACCATAGATTGTGATAAAAGACAGACACAAAATATTAGTGGTTAAGATTTTATGAACTGAATCTCTGATGATTACTGTCATTTTTTCTTGAGTAGCCATTCATATTCAGTGATTGATGAAGTCATGATGAAAAATCCCCTTTTGCTTGCTGAACTTTCTAAATTTGAACTGGACTTGTGCCAAGATATTTATGGAAAAAATTCCACTTTTAAAAATATTATTTTGTGGATACTATGCTATAATACATACATACATACATACATACATACATACATACATACATAAGTGTGCGAGTATATAGTGATAATACTCATTGATCAAGGTAATTTTTTAGGAAAATTAAGATAATCATTTATAGACAAACTTGCAAGTAGCTACTCCCCAGTGTGAAGGAAAATTATGTAAAGAAAGTTTTCCAAATTACAGGGCATATGGCACTAAAGACAAAGTAAGACCTTATAAGTAGCAGTGAAGGCATGGACAAAATCTTCAGATAATCTTGGCACAAGTTACACACAAACACGACTTTTTTTTCAATTAAAACAAATCCTCAATGAAAGTCAATAAAGATGATCATCTGATCACATATTCAAGATATCTTCTCAAAGCTGATTGAAGGGATTATTTGTTACTTTAAAATAACTATTGATGGCCATTTTATAACAAGAGTAAGTTTCAGTAGATTTGACAGTTTTGTAGAAATGATAATGAAAGAATGTGGGAGAATTATATTGGGTACTGTAATGATTGAATTCAGTCTGTACCAGAACAAAACCCTCAAAACATAAGCCCTGCCTTAAAAAGTTATCCTAAATTGTATGTAGCCACACTGTATGATTCGTAAAAACTTGCATTAAGAAATATGAATGAGGAACTATATACAGTTTCCCTAGTTGACACAAGAGTAATTCAACTATAATTTGTTTTTTAAGTTCATTAGAATGAAATCTCTACAGTGTTGTGACTGAAGGAAGGGAACATAAGGCAAGTCTATATTATTCAAAAACATATTGACTATGTCATGTCAAAGTATTTTGAGGGATGTTTGAACTGGAAGAAGAAATTTCCTTTTTACTTGGTGAAAATAATAAACATGAAGCAAGTTTATTTTTAACCAAAATATTCTCCTGAAACTTCTATTATATGGTGGGTATTTTCATAAGAGTAACTATATTCTAAATGAATAAACATGAGGTCCTCAAATCCATGCTCTTAAATATTGAGAAAAAATATTTTTTTAAGTTGGAGCTATGTTGTATTTAAGGAAAAAAAAAGTTTGACTTTTCCAAAATTAAAAACTATCTGCCATGTGACCAAAAAAAGAAGGTGAATACTTAATCATTATTCAACATCAATCTATATAAACAAGTCTTGTTTCATTTGATGACCTCATTTTTTTAATATGAATGGATAAAAAACTTATTTGCTATGGACAACAGACACATTTGATCTTAATCTCATTTGAAAAACAGCTAATAGATTTGCCTTGTGATAGTATGTCAAAACCAGTATTTGAAATAGAAAAATCTATTATGCTTTAACTGAGGGAGAATAAAGTAATACCTGATTTATGCGATGATAGAATGCTCACTATTTCTATCATTTATATCATCAAATTGATGTCAATTTTGATTTTCTTTGGGAGCTATTATAGTGACAATATACAAATCTCAATTTGTTTTTAAAAAAAGTTATACTTGGAAGAATATCATTCATCATACTATGTTTTCACAATATTTACTCCAGTAGAGAAGAGAGTTTACCACAATTTAAATATTATAATGGATATTAACATGATTTTTTATTAATTAAAATTTGAGTATTTTAAAGGAATCACGTAATGAAATATCTATAGATATTATAATTTTGGCAATGTGCTAAAAATTTATGTTGTAACATTATAGTACTTGAGTTCATTTGAATATAACAGGAATTAAGATATGGATGGTAAAACATTTTTTTAAACAAAGAACTGCTATATATATTAGCAAAACCACTGACTTAAATGAGTAGTCAAAACTATGATATGTCCAAGGTTTATAAGCTGAGATCCAAATATCAGTCCAAGGATAGATGTCTAAAGTCAATATGATTGTATCTTGGTTTTCACTTATTTTAATACATGCTTATGAATATATATCTGAAATGGAGTCAATAGGGTTCACCAAAGTATCAAAGAGCTCAATCCCATCACACATAGATGCATACACACAAGTTTAAGGAGTCTTGGCTTATGATATTGAATCCCATGATACAAGTTCCTTGGTCACAGAGACTACTTGGATTTGATTTTTCTAATTGTAGTCTCTAAAACAAAATCAAAAGCTCAATGCTTTTCTATTGATTGATTTATTGGTTATAATATGAAGATGCTTCAGTCAAATCAACAATGCAGTTATACTCAGACAATCTTAGTGAAAATTCTGACTCTTGTCACTTATAACTAGAATAATCTTGGCCAGTCACTTCTCTGGACTTTGGTATAGTCATTTGTAAAATGTGTAGGCTAAAGTACTTGGTCTCTATCATCTGTTCTGACTCTACAGTAGGGATGTGTAAATCAAGTCTACAGAACATGTAGGTGTAGCATCAATATCTGCTTTGTGGATGAGTTTTGTTGTTAGTGGCCCAAGGAAAAACCCCTATAACACTGGACTCTAGGTCCTCTCTGACGTGAAGAGGAAGGTGACAGAGTCAATGCTAAATTATTATTCATTTATTATACAGTTATCTCTTCCACATCAAAACTTTGCCCTTTAGATGTTCCACATATTATGGGTCAGCATAAGAAAGTAAATGAGAATTTTGGAGAGTTTTGCCAAAGCCACAGATAACACATAACAGAAAAAATTTAGAAACTCAAAAATGAATACTTAACCAAAAATTTAGAATAAGGTACTATCAATATCCTTGTAAAGAAAAAAGAAAAAAATGAAATTCCTTTTCTGGTAAAAAGGGAGCATCAAAAAATTTACACAAATTTTTCTGATTGCTAGGCTGCTGCACCCCAAACTCCCACAACATGGAAGGGATAACTGTATTTATTCCTTGGCAGGAGGAAATAAGCAAATAAAATCCCAGGTCTCAGTGGGATTTAGTGTAATCACCTTTGGCCATTTACTCTTCAGTATCTCAAAACGATTTGTGTGTGCATATGCATTTATATGCATGTATATTCTAAACTTACTAACTACCTCAGGTAGAATCTCCAGTAGAGGCAGATATTGGCCCATGCTGTGGAGGAAATGATTCCAACAAGTTGTCTCATCCACTTTAATATTCTAGAGAACACAATTCCCTTATAAATTCTCAGAGAGAAGTAGGTTCCCTATTGGTCTTCCACTTGAAATGTCTTTTCCATTTAAAGACTAAGTGGTCATATTATATCTGACAGACATGAATCATTTCAGAACAAGTAGAGCTTTCCAACTAAGCAGTAAGCTAGTAGAGCTAGTTGCCTTGACTAGCCTACTATAGCAAAAAACTAGGAAGAATGGATACCTGAGGAATATAGTTAGAAAGGTAATCTGTAGATGCAGAAAAAGCAGTATGTACTTTTTTGATATGGGTAAATTAACATTTTGTTTTTAATATGACTGCTAGAAAATGGTGATTATTCCCTTCTTCTGAAATTAAAGGGAAACAATAGTTTCTTTATTGGAAGAGGATGCCACTAAGGAACGGTCAACTGTCATTGAATTTTCAAGCCTCCTGTACTTAAACCAATCATGAAATGAAATTATATTTCTGGATATTATCATAAAGGTCATTAAAATAGATAATTTTCCAGGCTTTATGATGATAATAACATTGACAAAAATATTACTTGACAATAATGATTGCTGTGGTAGTAAGATTATTCATTATCAAACTGAAATAGGAAAACAAAAGAACAAATGAACCTCTGCTCTCAAAACAAACAATACACACACACACACACACACAAACACACAAATACATGCACACTTCAGACATGAAATATTTGCAGCATTAAAGCATGTGGGGCATCTAGATGGCAGAATGAAGAGAGAACTGGGCCTGAAGTTATAAAGAATCCTCTTCCTGAGTTGAAATCTAGCCTCAGATGCTTATTAGCTCTGTGACTCTGGGCAAGTCACTTAACCCTGCTGCCTTCGGTTTCCTTGCCTGTAAAAAATGAGCTAGAGAAGGAATGCCAAATAACTCCAGTATCTTTTGCCAAAATAACTCTAAATGAGATCACACAGAATTGGGCACCTGAAAAATGATACATCTATTACCATTTAATGATTTCTAGAAATTCTCCATTTGTTTCTAATTTTGATAATTGCACACATCTAGTCAAGCTTGGTCATTTTTCCTGAATCATAGACCTATGAAATGTGCTGTTAATGTGTGGGGACGTGTCTCCCATCTGGCTGAAAGAATGCTGGGCCATGATGTTAGCAAGTGAAATAAAGAATTCATTTTTGTGAATGTGACTATTGAGAGAAGATCTCAAGAAAGACAGATCTTGAAAGAATTAAGTTGAAGTATGGAATTTTGAGTAGCAGCCTGGAGTCCCAGAACTGAAAATATGTAAGGGAAGATAGACACCATCATAACTATTACTCTCTGATACCTGCAGCTCTAAAGACTAATGAAAGTGAACTCATCGTTGGTGAGATATTTTTCTCCTGATATGAACTGAGAATGTTTTTCATTGTCAGCTAAAGTACTAAGTTTCTTTTCTACATTTTTGGTATATTCAATTTTGTGCAAATGCTATGATTTCTCTTTCATACTTTCTACATAAAGAAGTTTACTATCAGAATTCTAAGATACATGACTGAAAAGACTGTGATCTACACTTTTTTCCTAACTTTACACTCTCAAGATTTCATACAATAAGATTTATGTATGTGGTTTAGAATAATTTTAGTTGTTTCTGTAGAGAAAGAAAACAGAAATCCCAAAATAAAAACAACATAATTAAATATTACCACAGAAATTCAAACACAAATCCGTACTATCTCAGACAGTATATTCTCATTCTCCCTCAACTACTACCTCATTATGACAGGGCAGTAGAAACAGACCCATGAATTTGTGCTGTGGTATTCACTCAGTAATTTATTTGATATTTCAGCTTTAGTCTCTGCCAACATACCCTATTGACCTGCTCAGGCTGAGCAGTAAAGAACAGAAACACAGAAATTAGAACAAATTTGTGTGTGTGTGTGTGTGTGTGTGTGTGTGTGTGTGTGTGTGTGTGTATGACAGTGATTCCCAAAGTGGGCACTATCGCCCACTGGTGCGTGCTGCAGCAATCCAGGGAGGCAGTGATGGTCACAGATGCATTTATCTTTCCTATTAATTGCTATTAAAATTTAAAAAAAATTAATTTCCAGGGGGCTAAGTAATATTTTTTTTCTGGAAAGGGGGTGGCAGGCCAAAAAAGTTTGGGAACCACTGGTCTATGAAGTGGGGGAAATTCTTATAAACTCAAAGAAATGAAGCTTAGGCCTGCTCTGTTCCCTAAGAAGTCACTTATACCAGGAACTGATGCTGGTGAAAATATAATTTCCTAGTGAGGTAGGAGGCTTAAAGTCTTAGAAAACTTTAGCCTTAAATCAAAAGGGATCTATCATAAAAGGGGAAGAAGTTAAGAAAGTGAGAAATAGGAGAATATAATGACAAAACAGGTAATGAGAATACCAAATATGCCAGCTGGAAGAATATTCAGTTAAAATTTTTGAACCTAAGCAGATAAATCAATAGAGAGATAATGATGATGGTATCAAAATAAAAAGTAAAATAATCAATGAAGCATACATATGAGTTGAAGGATCTTTGAAAAATATTGAAAGATAAAGAAAATTTAAGCAATATCTGAAAAGATAGAGGACCCTATGGACTCCCAGGATAGGAAATTATTCCTGAATAGTTCAAAATAAAAATAAAAGCAGAATATATATCTTGTGGAGTAAAAATAATTGGCTGAATAAAAAAAAAATAAAATAAAACCCTTAAGACCATAGTGTCAAGTCATTCCAAAGAAACAAAGAAAGAGCAACTAATTGGGAATACAGAAATACAGACATAAAGAACAATAGAGAACTAAAAAGCAATAACTTAAAAGAACAGATAATCTCCACACAAGTAAAACATAAAGATGTAGAAGACAATGTGTAGAGGCAATTTAAGGCTCATTGGTCTCCCAAAAGAACATCACAAGTCAAAAACATAAATGCTATAGGGCAGGGAACAATATTAGAAAAATGATCAGAAGAAATTTCCTATTCCTTTGTGATGAATCTATATAACCAGTGTTTACTGGAAAGGAGCTAAAGTAATGAGTGAAAGCTAAAGACTGTCATTTCCCTTAAGAGCAATTAGAAATATGGTTGCTTTGCTAAAGTCCTTAGGATTAAATAATGCTATGGATCTTAGAAGGATATTAGAAATCTATATACCTAGCTGGATAGGAAATGAAAAAAAAAAAAAAAAAAGATCATCTGGTATTACAGTTCCTGGAACCTGTCTTCACTTTTTCCAATCTAGGCTACTGGATATGAAGGCATGACTTGCTCCCCCCCTTAACAAAAGGGAGCCAGATACCATATAATTTCATCCACAAGTTGCAGCTATATATTTAACCAGATAGATACCCATACATATCTCAAATTAACAATGGATGGTTATGGCTATGTTAGTATCAGATTTTTAACAAGTACATGGTAACTTGATAGAACATGCCTGTTTCTTTTTTTAAAAAATATTACCTTTTCCATGATTAAATGATTCATGATTTTTCCCACCCTTCTTTCCTCCATCCTCCTAGATGTTGTGAGGAAGATTATTTAGTATTAGTTACATATAGTTTATATGGACCTAGCAGGAAGGGCTGGAGGATTCCAAGATGGAATGAAGGAGCAGGAAGTGGGGCTTGTGCTCTGAGAGAGACTCCATTAGTGGGTGGGACATAACTGTTGCTAACCCTGGGAGATCTCAGAGTTAGGGAAAAACTGCATCCAGATTCACTGGGATCCTGAGAGGTGAAGGCTTTCAGCAAGTGGACAACAGACCTGCAGAGCAGCACGAAGTGGGGAAGTGGTTTGTGATCTGGTGGACAGAATTGCAAACTCACTCTCCCTGCCTGGTACCTTGGATCACTTGGTGGAGTTGGCTCTTGGCATCCTGTGACCATCCTTGGATTACCGTGAGACCCCAATTGGCCCTTTAACTGAGCTGACCAAACCTGGCTGGAACCAGGTTTGAAGGAGCTTTCCCTCTGACTTCAGTACTGCCTCCTTTGGGCCCTGCCTGGCTTAGGTCAATAGGATAATGTAGTTAAGTCCTTCCCTGCCCCCTGTGGTTTCCCCTTAGGTTTCAAGTGTAGAATTCCCTATCCCATCCTTTATTTAGTTACCCTCAATTAAACTGTATAAACTTTACTTTTGCCTGCTGGTGACTGTTGGGCCAACTGCCATTCCTGTGTCAGTTAACAGCTTGGCAGTAAACCCTGGTCTCCCTATCCTGGTTGGTCCTGTCTCTCCTTCATCCCAGTGTGAACCCACAAACCATTTAGTTATATTTTAATAATGATAACAACATCCCTTGTGCCTCACCATTACCTGGAGCTGACAAGCAATTCCACTGGGTTATATATGTATCATTGTTCAAAACATATTTCCATGTTATTCATAACAGCAAATAGTTTTATTTTCATTTCTATAATCTATATTGACTTGGAGCATTTTTTTTCAGATTATTATACATAGTTTTAACTTTCTTCTCTCAGAACTTCCTTTGAACAGGTTTAGATTAAAAAATACTCCTATACCACAATTTCTTATCCCTCATTCTAGTGATATTGATACTTTAGGTTTAATCCGTGAAAATTTCCTTCAACCTTTACAGTCAGTTTGGCCATAACCCTTCAGATTGTCAGGAGCTCCAAGCAGAAATTATCAAGACTAAAATACTCTAAACCAGTGATGGGCAAACTTTTTAAAGAGAGGGCCAAAGGAAAGGAAAGGCTTATCTGTCTGTCTGTTTCTAAGGCAACTCTTTCGAAGTTTCATTGTATTGTATCCCACTCATTGTATTGGTCAGAGTAGGAATAATGTTGCAGAGCCAGATAGAACATTTCAGGGGGACCGCATCTGGCCTTTGGGCCATAGTTTGCCCATCACTGCTCTAAACTCCTGGAACCATGAAAATTAGCCCCTAAACTGTGTTGCCAGGCCAGAGAACTAAAGAATAAAAGAAGAGAAATGAGTCCCAAGGACAGGGCACTGCCCTCTGGGTTGGGAGTTGTACAGCATTCCAACAAGCTTTTGAAAGAGCAGTTTCCAGTTAGTATCAGATCTGACCACCCAAGACAGATGGAGCAGAGACCTACCTAGACTGATGAACTATGGATTTCCCAGTATAGAAGGAAGCTGAGAACCTTTAAAATCTAGTTATCAAAGAAATCACAATCAGAGGGAATCAACTCAGAATTGAGCAAGAAGAAAAATAAGAAGGAAAGGTGGGGGGACTGAAAGTACCACATTGCAGGAAGAAGAGATGTCAAAGATGAACAAAGGAGACAGTCAAGATGGCAAAGTAGAATCAGGGAAAGCTCAAACCACCATTAGAATATTCTCCAATCAATCATAACATAACACCACATAACAAATACTGGAATGAAAGAGCCAACAAGGAGACAGAGTGACGCAACTTCCATGAGGGAACAATTTGAAAGAGGTTCTGGTTCACAGGTGAGAGGGGAGCAGAACCAACAGGAGGCTACAACAAGGCATGAGGCTCAAGCTAACAGCAAGCCTTGCCATACTACATCTAGTGTTTCAGATTCAGAACCTTGGCTCAAGCCAATATCCAGACCCTGAGACCCAGCCTAAGCCAACAGCAGTTCAACCCAACTTATAAAGTTCCAAGCAATCTGACAGAAAGGTCCAGAATCCCAGAACAAGGCCATCTGCTCAGCACTCCAGGTTGGTGTAAACCCAGAACTAGGCCCCAGATACCCAGTGAAAAGAGTCTTGAGGGAGCTGGTCTGTGGAAACCCAGATCTGACTAGCCCTTACCAAGGCTCACAGCAGAGTCCCACAGCGAGCAGTCCACAGTGTGTCTAACCTAATCAAGTCCAGAGTGAGACCAAAGCCCTACTTAAGCCTGAAATATTAGATAAATTAAAACTAACACATCTCTGGAGAGAATTGAATGGAAATAGAAAGGAATACATCTTTTCAGTAGTACATGACTCCTACACAAAAACTGACCATGTATTAAGGCTTAGAAACTTCACAACCAAATAATCACTATCAAAAATGAAAAGAGTGAACTCCTTACCAATGAAGAGGAAATTAAAGCAGTCTTTAGGACCTATTATTTCCGAATTATTAGGCAATAAATCTGGCAATCCAAGTAAAATGGATTAATATTTTAAAAAATACAAATTGCTAAGATTAACAAAAGAGGAATTAGAATATTGAAATAATCCCATATCAGACAAAGGAATTGAACAAGTCATCAGTGAAGTTCCTAAGAAAATATCTCCAGGGCCAGATGGATTCACAAGTGAATTCTATGAAAGTTTTAAAGAACAATAAATTCAAATTCTACATAAGCTATCTGGGGAAATAGGCAGGGAAGGAATTCTACCAAATTCTTTTCATGACACAAATATGATAATGTTACCCAAGCCAAGAAAAGCAAAAACAGAGAAATAAAATTATAGACTAATTTCATTAATGAAAATACATGAGGGGGGAGCTGGGTAGCTCAGTGGATTGAGAATCAGGTCTAGAGTCAGGAGGTCCTAGATTCAAATACAGCCTCAGACACTTCCCAGCTGTGTGACCCTGAGCAAGTCACTTGACCCCCATTGCCCACCCTTACCACTCTTCCACCAAGGAGCCAATACACAGAAGTTAAGGGTTTAAAAAAATTAAAAAGAAAGAAAATACATAAAAAATTTAAAAAAAATATAAGCAAGGAAGGGACTACAGCAATATATCAAAAGGTTTATTCACTATGACCAAGTAGAATTTATACTTGGAATGCAGGACTGGTTTAATACTAGAAAACTATCAACATTATTGACCATATCAGTAACCAAACTACGGGAAATCACATGACTATCTAAAAAGATGCAGAATAAGTCTTTGACAAAATATAGCATTCATTCCTATTGAAAACATAGCAGCATATTAATGAATGGGTCATTCTTTAAAAGGATAAGTAGGATCTACCTAAAACAATCAGCAAGTATCATCTGCAATGGAGATAAATTAGAAGCCTTCCCAATAAGATCAGGAATGAAACAAGGATGTCCATTATCACCACTTTTATTTGATATTGTATTATAAACACTATCCCTAGCAATAAGAAAAGAAAAATAATTTGAAAGTATTAAAGTAGGTAGTGAGGAAACTAGACTATCACTTTTTGCAGATAACATGATACTAAGAGAGTTCTAGAGAATCAACTAAAAACTAGTTGAAATAATTAATAACTTTAGTAAAGTTTCAGAACACAAAATAAATCCACATAAATCATTAGCATTTCTATATATTTCTAAGTCTAGCAGCAAGAGTTAAAAAGAGAAATTCCATTTAAAACCACTCTAGTTAGTATAAAATGCCAAGGCAAGCACAGGAATTATATGAACACAATTATATTTTTCAAACGAATAAAGTCAGATCTAAACAACTGGAAAAATATTACTTGCTCATAGGTAGTTAACATAATAAAAAAAAAATTCTACCCAAGCTAATTTACTTATTCAAGTCATGTCAATCAAACTACCAAATAATTTATATAGCAAGAAAAATAATGACAAAATTCATCTGGAAGAAAAAAAGGTCAAGAATATCAAGGGGAATAATGAAAAATATGAAGGATGGAGATCTAGCAGTACGAGATCTTAAAATGTACTATAAAGCAGTGGTCATCAAAACAGTATGGTACTGGCTAAGAGACAGAAGAATGAATCAATAGAATAGACTGAGGGTAAATGACCTTAATAAGCCAGTGTTTTATAAATCAAAAGATCCCAGCTTTTGGGACAAAAACTCACTATTTGACAAAAACTATTTGAAAAATTGGAAAATTGTATGGGAAAACAGGTCTCGATCAACATCTCACAGTCTATATCAAGGTTAATTCAAAATGGGTAAATATATTAAATATAAAAAATGAAATCATAAATAAAGTAGGTGAACATACCATAGTATACTTGTCAGATCTGTGGGAAAGGAAGGAATTTAAGACCAATCAAGAGATAGAGAACATTATAAAATGTAAAATGAATGACTTTGATAATGTCAAATTAAAAATATATATATAAACAAAATCAATGTAACCAAAATTGAAGGAAAGCAAAAAACAAGGAAAACATTTTTATAACAAAATTCTCTGACAAAGATTTAATTTTGCAAATATATAAGGAACTAAGTCAAATTTACAAAAAAATTAAGCCATTTCCCAATTGACAAATGGTCAAGGGACATGAA
Organism: Gracilinanus agilis; assembly: GCF_016433145.1. Taxonomy (NCBI): domain Eukaryota; kingdom Metazoa; phylum Chordata; class Mammalia; order Didelphimorphia; family Didelphidae; genus Gracilinanus; species Gracilinanus agilis. The sequence continues at coordinate 42,887,532 of NC_058130.1, read as the reverse complement.
TAGACAGTTTTAACAAGATTAAATCAAAACTACCAATAAGTACATGAAAGTGTTCTAAATCTCTCCTGATTACAGAAATGCAAATAAAAACTACTCTGCATTACGACCTTATACTTAGCAGACTGGTTAATATGGCAGTAAAGGAGTAGTAAATGTTGGAGGGGATGTGGCAAAATTGGGAAACTAATACATGCTGATGGAGTTGTGAATTGATCCAAACATTCTGGATGGCAATTTGGAATTTTGTGCAAAGGGCTTTAAAAGAATGCGTGCACTTTGATCCAGTCATAGCACTACTAGGTTTGTACTCCAAAGAGATAATAAGGAAAATGACTTGTCAAAAATATTTATAGCTATGCTTTTTGTGGTGGCAAAAATTGGAAAATGAGGGGGTGTCTATCGATTGAGGAATGACTGAACAAATTATGGTATCTGATGGTGATGGAATGCTATTATACTTAAAGGAATGATGAACTAGAGGATTTCTATATGAACTGGAAAGACCTCCAAGAATTGATGCAGAGTGAAAAGAGCAAAACTAGGAGAACATTGTACACAGAGATGGATACCCTGTAGTATAATAGAATGTAATGAACTATTATACTAGCAGCAATGCAATGAACCAGGATAATTCTGAGGGACTTTTAAGAAAGAATGCTATCCACATCCAGATAAAGAACTGTGGGAGCAGAAACACAGAAGAAAAACACATGATCGATCACGTGGTTCAATGGCATTATGATTAGGGTTTTGATATTAAAAGGTCACTATCACAAATATGAATAACATGGAAGTAGGTTTTGAACAATGATACATGCATAACCCAGTGGAATTGCTTGTTAGCTCTGGGATGGGGGAGGGAAAGGAGGATCATGAATCATGAAATCATGGAAAATATTTTGGAGGGAAAAAAAAGAATATCAAGGGAACTATTATAAGAAGCTTATATTATTTATTCGTGGGAATGCTATATCAGGAGCGCCAATTATTAGTGGCACAAGTCAATTACCAAACCCTCTGATCATGATAGGTATGACTATAAAGAAGATTATGACGAAAGCATGAGCAGTGACGATAACATTGTAAATTTGGTCATCTCCAATTAGAGTCCCAGGCTGACCTAACTCAGCTCGAATTAGGAGACTTAGAGCAGTGCCAACTATTCCTGCTCAGGCCCCAAAGAGTAAGTATAGAGTGCCGATATCTTTATGATTTGTTGAAAAAAAGTCAACGGTTGATGAACATAGGTAAAAAATGTGAAGGAAGGTGGTCTATCAATATCATATCTCAAGCTATATTATAAAGCAGCAATCAGCAAAACTGGTACTGACTAACAAATAGAATAGTAGATCATTGGAGCAGATTAGATACACAATATACAGAGGCAAATGATCTTGGCAACCTAGTGTTTCATAAATCCAAAGACCCAAGTGTTTGGAATAAGAATTCAGTGTTTAATAAAAACTGCTGGGGAAAATAGGAAAACAGTAGGGAATTAGTGGAACACAGAATAGTTTACTTGGCAGATATTTGGACAAGGGTAGAATTTATGACCAGACAAGAGATGAAGAGTATTATAACATGTAAAATGAATAATTTTGATTATATTATATTAAAAAGCTTTTGTACAAGCAAAACTAATGTAACCCCGATTCAAAGAGAAACAACAAAGTTGGAAAATAATTTCTATAGCAAATTTCTCTGATAAAGGTCTAAATTCTCAAATGTATAGAGAAATAAGCGAAAATTTATAAGCTATTCCACAATTGAAAAATAGTCAAAGGATATGAGCAAGCAATTTTGAGATGAAGAATTCAAAGCCATCAATAATCACATGAAATAATTGTCTAAATCTCTCTTGTTTAGAGAAATGCATATTAAAATAATTCTTAGTTACCAACTCACACCTATCAGTTTGGCCAATATGGCAGTAAAGGAAAGTCGTAAATGTTGGAAATGATATGGCAAAATTGGGACACTAATGCATTGCTGGTAGTGTTGTGAACTGATCTAACCATTCTAGAGGGCAATTTGGAACTATGGCCAAAGGGCTATACAGCTGTGTATATTCTTTGATCTGATAACACAACTACTGGATCTTAATAAAAGGGAAAGGAACTACTTATAAAAATATATTTATTGTAGTTTTTTGGGGGGACTTTTTAAAAAAGATAATTTATTTCTGTTCTCTTCCTTTGACAATTCAAGGTGCAATCTATTTTTTTTCTTCACACAACTTGGATTCCAAGACCACTTTGCAGCTGTCCTTGAAACTGTCTCAGCTCCAAGATGCACCTTGCCCTCCAAGAAAACTAAAGCCCCAAAACCAAACAAACTAAAAAAGCAACCTACGACACCTCAGTTGGATTGCACACTGGTACAAAGGTAATATATACACTAATCTTCAAATAAGAGTGACTGGAATTGGAGAGGCAATGTTTGATGTGGCAATAACAAGGTTTGAATTGAGCAAAGGCAAATTTGAGAATGACTTTAGCAACATGTAAGGGAGAAATGCACACAGACAATGTAAATCACCAAACACCTCAAATTGTATTTCTTTACATAGTGGAAAAGAATTGGAAAATGAGGAGATTTCCATCAATGTGGGGAATTGCTGAACAAATTGTGGTACATGCTGGTAATGAAATACTCTTGTCTATAAGGAATGATACTTAGGAATCTATATCTACCAAAACAAACACAGGAGTTATACTAACATAACTAAAAAACACTTTCCAAACAAGTAAAACTAGATCTAAACAATTGGAAAAACATTGAGTGCTCATGGGTAGGATGAGCTAACATAATAAAAATGACCATTCTACCCAAATTAATTTACTTATGTAGTGCCATACCTATCAAACTACCAAAAACCTTTTTTACTGCATTAGAAAAAACTATAACAAAGTTTATTTGGAAGAATGAAAGATCAAGAATATTAAGGGAAATAATGGAAAAATACATGAAGGAAGGTGGTTTAGCAGTACTAGATATTAAGACATACTATAAAACAGCAGTCATCAAAACAATATGGTACTGGCTAAGAGATAGAAAGGAGGATCAGTGGAAGAGACTTGGGGTAAGTGACATCAGCAAAACTATGTATGATAACACAAAGAGCCCAACTTGTGGGACAAAGATCCACTATTTAACAAAAACTGCTGGGAAAATTAGAAAACAATATGAGAGAGATTAGGTTTAGATCAATATCTCATACCCTACACCAAGATAAATTCAGAATGGGTGAAAGACTTGAATATAAAGAAGGAAACCATAAGTAAATTAGATGAACACAGAATAGTATACTTGTCAGATCTCTGGAAAAGGAAAGATTTTAAAACCAAACAAGAGTTAGAGAAAATTACAAAATGTAAAATAAATAATTTGTCCCACATGTATCCTGTGTCAGCACAAGCTTTTATAGCTGTTAATAATGCTTGTCTGCCATCATGTAATTTTTTACTATCTGTTGGAGAGTTGTAATTCCATTTTGGATTTGTATGGGGCCAGTTAGGTGAGTCTTTACTTTTATTACGATTGGCCCGATTAATGATCCTCTCTTTCTCACCATGTGTCAGAATTGCTCCTAAAACATTTTCAACGTCCTGCCAAGTAGGGTCATAAGTATCAAATATATTTTCTAATGTTCTTAAAACTAAAACTGGGTCTTTTTCAAAACTAGGCATATTCTTTTTCAATCCATCTAAATCATCAAGGCTGAAGGGAGTAAAGTGTCTTACAGATACCAGGTCTCCTTCAGTATTAAAAGTAGGTACTTCTCGTAAAGGAAATAGTGTTCCTGCAGCAATAGCTGTATCCCTGAATGTCTGTAGGAGGGGCTGAGGGGTGGGTTGGACAGGTTGAGGAGGTGGGAGCAGGACGGGCTGGGGATGTAGCGGTATGGGTTGGGAAGGGGGTGGGATTTGTTGGGGGGAGGGAACGGGTTGAGAGGGCAGTAGGGGTTGGGGAGGGGGCGGGATCGGTTGGGGGAAGGGAACGGGTTGAGGAGAGGGTGTGTCAGGAGCGCTTTCATAGGAGGATTCCTCGAAGGCAGAACTATTGAGGAATAATTCTCTCTTTTGTTGGAACTTTTTTATAAACTGTTTCCTCCTTCTTAAATGCTTAGCATGGTTTTTTATATAAGCCAGCAGTTGCTCTTGGCCTTCCTCCATATTCTCCAATCTCTTCTCTATCTTACTAATTCTCTCTGATTTAGTGTCATCCAGCTTCTCTGTTATATTTCCTATTTCCTTCTCTATCTTACTAAATCTCTCTGAGTTAGTGTCATCCAGCTTCTCTGACAGTTTCTTTTGAGAGAAGTAAAGATAAACTATTCCGCCTACTATGAGTATTATCACACTTACTATCACACCTACATACAGTGCATCAAACAATCCTGTAAGTGTATTTTCTGTTGTTCCTGTTCCAAAACAAATCAACGTAACAGTCCATAATATGGACTGGAACCAGAGTCTTATAGTTTGAATTCTAGTATATATTTCCGCAGTAATGCTTCAAAACCCCCACATTCTTACTCACAGTAGATATCACTAGTGGGCAAGGCCTTCCTCTTACTAAGGGTTGGGCTATAGAACTAGTTGTATTGTTTTGGGTTAAGACTTCCTTTTGTTCCTGCCTGGCTGAGGACAAAAGCTATAGCCTGAGGCTGAGTACTAGAGATAAAGCTCTTTGAGGGTAGCCAGGGCTTTTTTGCCTGAGGCAAAAATTGGGAGTGTCTTTCAAAAGCTAATTTTGGTTCTGGGAGGCTCTATTCAGATTGTAAAGGTCTGAAAAATTTCTTTTCTTTAAAGTTATGTGCCTTCTACTGTGGGGGAAAAAGAAAATGCGGCTTTTAAATTCTAGCTGGCCCCACCAGGCTTTTGCTTTTTTCTAAAGATTTTTAAAACTAAAAGTACGGTTTGAAATAGAACAGAGTTTAAGCCTATTTGTAGCCTAAAAAAAAAATTACTCTCCCTAAGTCTACTAAATAAGTCTAGTGCCTCCTGCTTCTATTTGGCTGCTTTTAAATCTTATTCAGGTGTGCTCCTGGCCTGGCTAGGAGAACTGAGCAGTCCTTCCCAGGTGTGGCCAAGGCCTCCTACTACGCTTAGTTCTTCCCTTAAGACAAAAAAGCAACCTAGCTAAATTTTCAGGGTCCCCAGGTTTTTTGATCTCACCAATCTAGCAGCTTTATATCGACCGAAGCTCCACGGCGTGCTGTGAGAAGGCTGACTTAAGGATAGGTATAAAGAAGAATTCAAGAAAATTCAGAAAGATTGAGGGAATTCGAGAGACCGAGTGGTCAGCCAATAATGTAAGAATTAAAATTTAGTTATTATATTTATATATTAAAATTATGTGGCCGCCAGGAATCAACAATTCAGGTTGATTCCGTAATTAAATCAGACCCAAGTCAGCATCGGGTTGAGGAGTTTATTTACAATCAGGAAGGTGAGTAGTGATAAAGAGAAGAGGGAGGTTAGAAGACTAAATAAATGAAGCTGTAAGCCGCAAGGCCCAACAGCCGGATAGGCAGAGTTTAGAATTGGCCCAGCTAGGCCAAGGAAGCCAGCCTAACTTACCCACGTGACAATACAGAGTGTAATCTGTCTGTGGTCTCAGGAGATGCTTCTTCTTCCAGTTCCAGACGCCAACCCTCTTCACAGGAAGTTCACTAACTTACTTAAAGAGAATGTGTCTTTCATCACTTCCTGTGGTCCACCTCTAATTCAAATGGACAAATGGCAGTTTCTACATTGATTTGGACTGCCCAAAGGGCAGTCCCTTATTCTTGATTTGTTACTTATTGTCACGTGTGGGTAACTCGTCTCCCCTCCCCACTAAGGGAGGTGGGAGTGACATCATTAGCACGCCTGGGTTGGGTAGATTTTTGACTATTAATGGGATAGAGCTAATTTCTATTTACACAAAAGAAATCAAAAGTATCAATAAGTACATGAGAAAGTGTTCTAAATCTCTAATCATTAGAGAAATGCAAATCAAAACAACTCTGAGATACCACTTCACACCTAGGAGATTGGCTAAAATGAAAGAAGGGGAGAGTAATGAATGCTGGAGGGGATGTGGCAAAATTGGGACATTTATGCATTGCTGGTGGAGTTGTGAACTGATCCAACCATTCTGGATGGCAATTTGGAACTATGCCCAAATGATGCAAAGTAAAATAAGGAGAACTGAAAGAACATTGAACACAGTAATAACAATATTGTACAATGATTATCTGGTAAATTTTGGTTCACTCAAGTAATGTATTGATCTGGGACAATTCAGAAGGACTTAAGACAGGGAATGCTATCCACCTCCAGAGAAAGAACTGCTTGAATCATCTTTCACATCAAGTATATTTATGTTTTTATTTTGAGGTTTGGGTTATGGATGACTGTGAAGTGACTAATATGGAAGTGTGTTTTGCATGACAATAAAATAAAATTCATGAAAGAAATGAACATAAACATAAACCAACAGGAGAAACAATATTAATATAAAGAAATATGGTGTCTTGGCGTAGTAAATAATCTAAGGTTTCATTAACTTATTCATAAAGGAGATGAAAATGATACAACATTTAATGAGAGAGAAGATCCTGTAAATTTTGAGGAGAACATGGAACCAAAACACATTATTCCTGAGGGACTTAACAAAGGAATGAGAATGATTAGAGCAGAATTTCTGTCCTGCATACACACACACACACACACACACACACACACACACACACACACACACACACACACGAGCATAATAGAACCTGAAGCTGTAATGGAAAGCCTATTCAAAGAAACAAAAGAGAGAGCAAATAGATTGAGGAGGAAAAGATACAGAAGTAGAACACAACATAAGAGGATGAAAAAACATTAACAATGCATATAATATGAAGCAAAATTTATGAATCTTAAAAACAGGATATATATAGACAATCCAAGGATCATAGTTCACCTAGAATAAAAGAAGTGGACAAAATCTTAAATCCATAATGAAGGAAACAAAAGATGAGAAATGCCTAGAGTTTCATAAAGTGAGAAATTGAATTCCAAGTTGAAAGAATTCACATATCACCTCCAAAACACACACACACACACACACACACACACACACACACACACACAAACAAAATACTACAAATTGCAAGAAAAGAAGTGATTAAATTAAAAATTCAATTCAGAAACAAGTTCAACAGGCTATCTTGAGAAAGACTTCCAAATACAAAGGGAAGAATATTAAAATAATGCAAGGATATTCCATACCCAAATAACAAAGGACACAGGAATTAAATGTGTTTTAAAGAGCATCAGAGCTCAGGATGTAGCCCTAGGTGACTTATCCTGAAAATTTGAGCTTAAATTTTTAGGAGGAAAGGTGGATATTCAATGATAAAAAAGAAGAGTTTGAAACATTTTTATTTACATCTCCTACATCACAACTGAAGAGATTATTTTCTTCTGGAACACTTCAAAGAAAGGACAGTCAGGGGAATGAATAAATGCAGGTAGCAAATGGAACAGAGCAACAACAAAAAGACAAGCAAGAGATTTCTTTTTAAATGTACATAAGGAGTCAATGGTGAATGCAGAGCTGTGATAGAGGCAACAATGAAGGGGCAGACAGGGCATTATGGACAGAATGGAGGGATACTGCTTATAATTGAATGTTCTATTGTGGAACTGAATTACAATGTGGGAGAGTACTTGAAAATGGAGGAAGGAAGCAAGAGGAGATAGAGAGAAGTGACTGATGCCCTGGTGTAGAATGAAGAGTCACCAATAAAGAGAAAATTACTTCTCTGTTCTCAGAAAGAAAGGAGTCTACAAAGAACTGGGTGAGAAGAAGAGGTGAAAGATGGAAAAGGAAAGGAAAAAAGGATATTTTACTATGGCAGTAGATAAGAGTCTTACTAATGAATGTTCCTATGGATAAAGAGAGTTGAAATGATTTGCCTTTGGACAACTAGTAGAAATTTTCAAAGTCAGTACTGGAAGCTACATGGTGTTATTTGTTATGACATATTGGACTCAATTGGGTGCCTTTTTAGGTTGAGATCAAGGGACTTTTTTATGTGTGTGGATCTTAAAGACAAGAATAGCCATAGAATCAATGATGGCAACTAGAAGACAAGGAAACAAGGAAGGAGATGTAAATAAAGGTATATGCGTGTGGAGGGAGATAATCCAGAGAACATGCAGTCTAATCCATGTTTTCATAGCTTATTTTTATAACTCTTTTTAGGTTTTCAAATTTATCTTATTATTATTTTATTATCTCATGCTATTGTTGGGGACAGACAGTGGGCAGTGATGGGGTAGTAAAAGGAATGAGACCCTTATACTGTGAAGTATTGCATTTCTTACCAGTTAGCACTGGTTAAATATCAACTACAAAATCTATAGTTTCAGCATCAATCAAGCATGATTTGTAGATCGATCATTTACCCATTCTGTGCTGGATCTGTAATGTTCTATACTTGGCATCAACTTTATGCCTAATTTGTTTTTATTAATTACTAATACTGTTTTTTATTTGCTCTAGTTCAGAACTGTAATATATAATTAATTACCTATAATGGTCCTTCAATGTACTACATTCTCCTGCACCCATATTCTCATTCCGAAAGAGCAAGGAGACCTCTTCTACATTGATAAATGATGACAAGGTGAACAATGGAGAACAAAAGACCTGTGCACTGGGAACTCTGGCATTCCAGAAGAATCCCCCAAACTTGTACATGTTCCTTATTCACTGTGATGTACATGTCAAAGTCTAAAACACACCTCTACCTGAATTTGGTCATGCCCATTCTCCAGGACTTTCAAGAGAGATGAAGAATTCTCTGGAATTAGAGATGAATAGATCCTAGACCCTAATAAATATGCCAATCATGATCCACAGGGGTGAGGAAGCTATTACTCTACAGTAGAGGCTGGTACTTTACTGCTGGGGCTGATATTCCACGCATGAAGCTGCCACTCTACAGCTAGAGCTGCTACTCCATTACCTATTGGGCTACTCCATCACCCTGAGAGCTGTTAGTCTATCAGCTCTAGGGCTGCTACTCGATGAGTCCAAGAGCTGCAATTCCACACTTGGATCTGCTACTTCCCATCTGGAGAGCTACAAATCCATCAACTCCAGAGAGACAACTGTACTAGTCTTTGGGATTATCCATTAGCCAAAGGCTACCTGATTAGGCCCCAGACTATTCCAAAAGCCATTATGCTATTATACCATCATAAGCCTCTTCTTCAAATAAAAGTATTTTCATATTTCTAGATTGAACAGAATTTTATTCTCCCAATCTTGAAGTGAGACCCTGCTACAATTTTGGGCATGTTTCTCCCATAGCACTATCTTCAAAACAACTGTGTTAGATAACTACTATTAATATATTTATGTTAAAACTATTCCTTAGAAATGTGAAGTGTCACAAACTGAGTGGAACTTAAGCAGGATTCATACTCATCCTTTGGGATATAGGTTGAATCCATTATATCACCTAGCAGACTCTTAAAAATATTTTCTGAAGAATATCCACTACAATACTTATCATGAGAGATCATGCAGCTTGATGTCTTCCAGGAAGGAGAAGCCTACTACACTCAAAACTAACCCATTTCTCTTTTGTGCACCACTAATTAGGAAAATTTAAGCCCTCATTAATGATTTCCAGCTTGCACCCTTTGCTCCTCATTCTCTCCTGTAGAATCAATTAGGTAGCTCTAAACCCATCCAATACAATCATGTGGTGACCTATACTTTTTCCCCTAAATGGTGGATGTGTATGGGGAGAGATATATACCTTATTATTTAATTCTTTGCTGTCAGTTTCTGACCAAACAACCAATAGCTTCAGGCTTAATAGTGTAATTGTTAAGTTGTAATTTTGACTAAATAAGAGAGTTATTAAAAAAGTGGTCACTGACTATTATCCCTTAAGTCAAAAAAACTATTAGCAGCTTTTAACAATTTTGTTTAATTGGAATATCAGTAAAAAGAGGGAAATGTGGGAGGGAAGTAGGTAAGGAGACTGCCTAGATTACCCTAAAAGTTGATCTGGTGAATGTAGCTAGCTCCCCAACAGAGTTCCAATCTCCACGTGGGGATCCTAGGCACTCACCAGTAAACTGGGGAGGATGCAGGCAAGTTCCCAATGTAGAAAAAAAAGCCTTGTGAGCTGAGCCCACCAAGGCAGTAGTGAACCCAACAAGAAAGTCCCTGACTCTAAGAAATTCCAAAACTGAAAGTCAAAGTACCAAAGCAAAAAACTTCAGTCGAAAGGCCCAAAGCTCCAAGTTGAAGTCAAAGTCCAAAAGCCCCAAGGAGCTGTCCTCCAAAGAAGAAATCAAAAGAATATCTAAGGAGCAGAGACTCCAAAGAACTCCAAAAGAGAATGCTCTAAGAGAAGTCCCTTGGACAGGAAGTTCAGGACTTTTTATAGTCCTTTTTCCATGTCACTTCCTATCCCTTCTCCACTATGGGAACCAATCACAGTCTTTCATTTTGCCTAGCATTGCAGCTGGTGGGGGGCAGTGGCTTCTAGAATTATCACTCAGTCTAGCAAGTGATTTATAAACTCATACTTAGTGACTGGTAAGGTACTAAGTAGGGATATTTAAGTTTTTGGTTGATTAATTTAAAAGCCCCTGAAAGATAGAAAAAGAATTTGATTCACTCTTCACAATAGCAGTGGAAAGTAAAGAAGGAATGAGAAAAGGAAAAAAAGGAGGAAAGAAGGGAGGGAGAGAAGGAAGAAGGAGGGAAAGATGGAAAGGAAGGAAGAAGGGAAGGAGGAAAGAAAAAAGGACAAACAAAAGCAAGAAAGAGAAAAAAGAAAGAACATATAAAAGAAAATAAGGAGAAAGGCAGGAAGAAAAAGGGGAGGAAGGGAGGAAGGAAAAATAGAGGAAAAATAAAGGAAGGGAGGAATGAAGGGAAAAGAAAGAAAAACACAAGAAAGAAAAATAAAAAAAGATCAAATTCAGTCAAAAATAGAGTTTAGAGTAAGAACAGACTTTTCTTGCTTTGTGGGTCACCTTGGACAAGTCAGTTAATTGTTTTTTATTCCCCTCATGAGCATAATGAGAGACTTGGACAATAAAGCTTGCATATTCTCATCCATTTCTAAATCAATGAGCTTATCAATAATACCTTTCAATTACTCTCACATATTTTCCAATTAGGGTGAATCATTCTAGAGTTAGTCTGAGCTCATTTGTGAAACTTAGATGAAACTTGTTTGCTTCTCCAAAGTGTACTCTGCCTTTCACTTCAGATTTAGATACAGGATTCCCTACTTTTTGCCCTTCTCCTTGGAAAATATCATTATCTTCTTGTGAACACTACTAAAATCCTCATGGGAGTACCTTGGATGATGATTCCTTTCTTCAAATTGTCCGCCAGTTGAGCCATGTAGATCTTTGTAGGGGTGGCAGCAGGCATGAACATTTTCCACGTTATTTACGGGCCTCAGAGCACAGCATGCATTTGGCCTGAGCAGGTGGGGGAGCTGAAAGACGCATGCTGGCCATCTGGAGATGCACATATGGGTGGTGTGGCACTCTCTCATGATCGGCTGCTGGGAGAACCAAAAATAGAAAGGGTAGGCTTTGCTCTCTCCTTACCACTTGTGCTGAGAATTCCAAATAGTTGTCATTATCAGATTGAACTCTTCTCTTGAGGATATACATACTTATCTTGGGGTCATGAGGAAGTCAGGATTTTCTGGGTGTTTACAGTTTGGTGGTAGATAATAATGATTATTTTATAGACTGATAAAACTTGTATTTCATGTAACGCATCTCCTTTCAATAAAGGCAATTTAGAAATAGTGGTATGCCAAGATAATTTTGTCAAAGTATATACTGCATCTGAAGAATATGGTGTTTATTGAGACTTTCATATAAAACAAAATGTTATAAGCTACATGAATTATTAAAATCATCAGTATTGTCACCATCAACATCTTTCACTCAGTTCAGTCAATAAGTATTTATTAAGCAATTGTTATGTGGAATGCACTATTCTTGATCCTTTAGAAGCAAAGACAAAATGAAATAAAATACACCCACAGTCAAGAAGATATATATATATATATATATATATATATATATATATATATATATATATGTAGATGAGTAAATACAAATTAATTGCAAGGTAAATCCAAAGTATTTAGGATGACTTTTGTCAGGGGATGTAAGAAAATCTGTCAATGTGTAGGAGATGATGCTTGAGAAGGGCTGTGATTGGAATTAAGGCTTTCTACATGGTATAGTAGACAGAGTTCCTGACCTGAAATCAGGAAAACTCATCTCTGTGAGTTCAAATCTGCCCTCAGACACTAGACAAGTCACATAGCCTTGTTTGCTTCAGTTTTCTCATCTCTATAATGAAAGGAAGAAGGCAATGGCAAACCACTCCAGTATCTTTGCAAGAAAACCCATATGTGGACATGAAGAGTTGGATATGGCTTGAAATAACTCAACAGCCACAGGGCTTTCAAGAGTTGGAAGAGAAGAAGGAAAGCTTTCTTGGCATACAGGATAGTGAGTTGAAAGTTATTAAAGGGAATGAAATATCATATGTGAGGAAAGGCAAGTAGATCAATTTGGCCGGAGTAAGAAGTATAAGAGGAAGAAGAATGTGAGATCAAGCTTCAAAGAAAAGATATGAGGCTTTAAATGCCAAATATAGGCATATATATTTTACACTAGAGATATTATAGAATCATTCAAGCTTCTTTCCATAGATAAACAATATATATTAGTAATTTATTATATTACTTTATTATATGTCATGGGTTTTATAATATATATTATAAAGTGGAAAATGAGTTGAATAGCCTTACAAGAATTAGTATACCTGGGCAAGAATTAGCATGGTTCTAATGGTGAGCATCTCAGTAGAGAAATTCAGATACCCCAGACAAGCTGAGTATTCCTGTTTCTTCAAAGGAAAAGAAATGATCTTGGACCAGTTAGGAGAAAATGAAAACATCTTGTAATCCAAGGTATAAACAGGTATAAACAGTTTTCAGGATTTTTCTTTTAAAATAGCAACTCCAGGTACCTTGAGCATATGGCTAACAAACTACTATCGTGGGCTGAAAGTCTATAATTTTTTTTTCCTCATGATTGACTAGGTTATATTTACTTAGTTCTAACAAGCACATTGAATGCTGGTGAAATTTCTATCTTAATACAAACATCTAAATTTATAATATTTTGTTTCTATTTTTTGATGGTATGGATTGAGAGTGTAGTTATGACTTAAACTCCCAAAGATAAAGCATTCTAGAATAGAGGATACCAGAAGGACAAATTAATTTTTCTTACTACCAAACTGGGATGAATTGAAATCAATACAGGCATGTGGGCAGCCTTCCCCAAACCTCTATTGGTAAGGTTAAAAAAAATCTGGAAAGAGGAAAGCAAGATGCCAATTTAATATCTCACTGTTACCCTGAACTGTTTCCTCAGAGATATCTAGTTAGCATGTATGAAAGATACACTGATCTTGGAATGAGGAAGCCCTGAGTTTAAACCTTGCCACTTAACAGATATGTAATTCTGGGCAATTCATTCAACATTTGGCAGCTTTAGTTTCCACATCAGTAAATTGAGAATAACAATAATTACTAAGTTCCAGGGGTACTGGGAATATCAAATGAAATAATATATATGTAAAGTAATGCATAGATGTTAACTATTAACATCTCCAGTTGGGTGACCCTGGGCAATTCACTTAATCTCTTTCAAGTCTTAGGTTCCTCAATGCAAAATAAAAGGTTGGAGCCAATAACCTTTAAGATCTTTTATAGTACTGAATCTAAAACTTTTCCTCCTCTAAATGTTTGTAATGGATTGTCAGAGTAATAAAATAAGATATTCAATATATGGCACTTTGAAAAATCTTAAAACATAATATAGAGATCACTATTTTTACAGATATTTTATTTTCATTAGTAGTAATCTGTTACTTCCTACCTCTGAATCCTAATCCTATAAAAACACTACCCTCGAATATTTCTATAGTTGCTCTCATTTCTTGTCATCAATGGACAACAATTCATAATTAAGTTGATTTTGCCCAGTACAAATTCGTGATTCTTAAAGTCAGCTAGTCCACTGTTTATCATTCCAGTGAGTAAATGAATGTATGAAGTAATATTTATTAAATGCCAGCTATGAATGAAGCTCTGATATAAGTGTTGGAGATAAAATGGAAAATTAAGAAAGTCTCCCTGCTCTTAAGGGGCTCAGACTTTAATAGGGGAACACATGATGTATAGGCTTCAGCTGCCAGTCAAATCAAAAGGTCCCATGGCCTTAACAGTGCAAAGTACATGGTAATGCATCTTCATTAATGTAATTTCCTTTAATAAAACCACGTCAGCTTCTAATGTTGAATCATTTGAAAATGCCAAGGGCTTTGGTAAAGGGAATTTCCTTTCCCCATTTTTAGTAGCCATAGCTCAATGAATTCCTATTCACAAATCCCAAGGCAAATGTTCCAAATCTTTTATTTTTTTCCTCCTTATCCCATATTTACTATCTCCTGTCCTATTCTTCAATACTTCAAGCAGATGACAGTTTCCATACTGAATGAAAGTATAATTGAGAAAATTGAAGCCATCTGATATGAACTCCCTAAACTCTCCCCATTGACTCTTCAACATTTTTCAATGTAATAACTTTCTTTTCTAGATCCCCTCCCTCAAAACAGCAGAAAAAAGCCACGCTGTTGATTAAGGACAATCACTCTACTCATAATCTTAATATCTTTCCCTACCAGCACCTCCATACCCTACACCAGTGATTCCCAAAGTGGGCGCTACCGCCCCCGGTGGGCGCTGCAGCAATCCAGGGGGGTGGTGATGGCCACAGGTGCATTTATCTTTCCTATTAATTGCTATTAAAATAAAAAAAAATAATTTCCAGGGGGCTAAGTAATATTTTTTTCTGGAAAGGGGGCGGCAGGCCAAAAAAGTTTGGGAACCACTGCCCTAAACCAACAATCAGCCCCTCCTTCTGTCTTTTATCCTCATTCTTTCCTTCTTTCCCTCAGATTCTTTATCTGACTAAACATAATTTTGAATTTTACCAATACTAAAATAAAGGTTTTCCCCTGACTCTTATACTCTATGTAGATGTCAGCTTATCTCTATTTGTCTTTTCAATCTTAAACTTCTTGAAAAAGCTAAGTACGAAAGATTCCTCTATATTCACTCTTCATCTTCAATACCTTTCAACTGAGCTTCTTTTCCTTAAACTCTATTAAAAAACTCCTTTTAATGATCACCAATGACTTTCTAGTCCTCTTTCCCAGCCTAATTCTTCTTAATTTCTTTATATCTTTTGACAATGTTTTCCTACTGGAAAGTCTGTTTTACCTTTAAGAGACTCCACACAATCTAATGGTTTCCCTTAAATATGTTTATTCATTTCCTGTCTATTTTACTGGGACATTTTCTCCATCAATTGGGTGATTCTCAAGAGTCCATTCAATCCATTCTGGAATTTTGTGTCTTGATTGTCTCCCTTTTCATCACTGTTCTATTCAACGGGCTAATACTACTATTAATAATTTACATTTATAAAGCACTTAAGTTTTGGAATATTTTCCAAATATTATATAATCCAATCATGTAGACTTATTTGTTATCTGGACAATCAAAGATATCCCATATCTTTGCCTCTCATGAGCTGTTGTTCCCCATGCTAAAAATACAGCCTCACCTCACTTCCACTTTTGGACTACTAGATTTTATTCAAGATTCAACTGAAACTCAATGTTTTTCAGGAGACCTTTTCTATTGACTCTACACTTTTACTGAATTACACACACACACACACACACACACACACACACACATACACACACACACACACACTATCATGTCTTTTGTACTGCACCCAAACGAAGGACCATGGGGCCTTTCCATTTAACTTGCAGTAGTTGAAACATCACATAAAGAATATATCCCCCATTGGAATGGGAGGTCCATGTGAGTGGGGGATGTCTGACTTTTTAAAACAATTGTTTTCTCAATATATATCACAGTTTTTGTATATGCTATGCACTTAATGAATAATTTTCCATTAATTTCCATTACTGTTTTATGTATTCAGTGAGTGCATATTCCTTTCTTAAGAAATAAACTCCTTGAGGATAACTTTCATTTCATGTGTTTTAATTTGCTTTCCTTGTCACAATCAATGGCACAAAGGAAGTGCTCAATATTTTTTACTTTCAATTGATTGGCACTTTACTCCTATGGTTTTATTATCTACTCTTATGCAGAAAATTCCCAAATCAATACTAGAATAGGTCTCTTTTTCCTTTTGTCATTGATTAACCCATTCAGTCCAAGCTGTGACATGGTTCCTTCTTTGATCTTCCTTTTATTCTGCAAATAAAATGATATAATTGATTCATCAACATATTAGGTCTGTGTTTAATAAAGCAGATTTGGAAGGCACCAAAGTCATAGTAATTCTGTCCTTGGAAGTATTGTAAATGGGAAAAGGGTTTTTTGGGGGGTTCAATATATTAAAAGATGGTCGCCAGAGGATTGAACTATTATCAATCCTTATTTATGAATAATCTCAGCTGTGGGTTAATTAGATCTACCTGGATTAATTAGAGGATTGTAGTAAATTACCTACCAAGTTAGATTCTTATTTCCTTATTTCCTCTCTCTCTTCTTAATTGTAAATAAATTTTCATAAAAGTCAATTTTGACTTGAGATTATTCATAAGGCAAATTTTAGTCCCTTTTGATAAATCTGCTTTTTATGAAAAACACTTTGCAGTTGAATGGAGAATATATTATGATGGGGATATACTTAAGGTAGGCTAAACAACATCTGATAATCTTATGAATTTGAGGCTAGAAAGGAACTCAGATTTCATCTAATTCTTGTACAGATGAAAGAGATGTGATAATTTGCCCATGGGTAATGGTAGTAGAGCTAAGATTCAAATACAGTTTCCATGACTCCAAACCCAATTCTCTTTTCTACTATACTATTCTGATATAGTACTATTATTCTTATTCTACATATATATTGAAATATTTTGTCTACTTCATTATACAGTGAAAAATAATCAAAAATGAATAATATAGTAAATCAAACTAAATAAGAATGTTTATAATTCCTATGAGTTTAGAAGGGGTTGGTTCAGGGAGTTGGAGTAACCTAAGGCTAAATACAAGGAGTTCCTTTGTTCCCTAGAGAAAAAGAGAAACACTTTATCTTTCAGCTATCAAGAGGCCAAATAGGGCCTTGTCTGTCTTCACTGACAAGTTATTTTAAGAGAATCAGCATGCCTAGAAAAAGCATGGGGAACTATAGTACAGATGTTGACAGAAGGGAAAGTAGGTAGAGTGATGCTAGCCTTTAATAAGTAGGGAGCATCAAAGTTAAAGGAATCTCTATAAGGGTCTTCATGTGGAAAGGTAATGTTGATTTTGAGGGGAAAATTTGTCTAAGAAGGTGTCTCACCCATGGGAAAATGTCTCTGAATAATCAAATAGCTTGAAGACATTAACTTTAACACAATTATCTAGATTCAAAGAAATATAAATTTTCAGCCTTCTACAGACTATAATATACTGAAAATATTAATGAAGAACCCTGCATATTTTCTAGTTCTTGTGTAACTGGACCTGGTTTTTGTCTTCTGATATTTACCCAAATGGAGAGACAATGACAGAGAGAATCCTAATAATGGCTTTTGCAATCTAGGACTGTAAGAACCAAAGATCCATAGTCAATCAAGTTTTAAAGTGGGTCTGAGGGAAAAAAAAAATATCTCTTTTTTCTTGGCATGATTCCCTGATCCCTGATGAGAATTCAATCTGTTAATGGAAAGAAGACAGATACAGAACAAAAATTAAAAGGAAGAAAAACAAAACAAAATTGTAAACCTGTTGGCAAACACTGAGAGACCAACTCTCTAGAAAATTGCTGAGAAAGGAGAAAGACAAATCAATGAGACATATTGATGAGGGATTCTTTAAGAATGTAAACATTCAGTGTTGAAAGGAAAACAGGAGCCCAAATGGATCAGCAGGTTAATTTGTACAGGTGGCCCCTTAAGATGATCAGTTAGTTACACCTTTAACTTAAGGGTCTTGATTATGAAAATATTACCTGACAGTGATTTATAACCAAGAGAAATGTATTGGGATTGCGTATTCCAGAGAATAGAGGATCCATCACAAAATTCAATTCGGCCTCATAAAAAAGCCACAACATTTAAAGTAAACTGATTGTATCCTAGTGATGTTTTACTATAGATACATATCCTTGTGTTTAATAGCTTCCCTTTTTTCTAAATGTTTCCCTTTGGTCTTCTGCAAAGCTGCTGGAAATGTTATAGCACACTTCTCTCAACTTTGTTTTATAAGAGAAGCATACCACAAGGTAATCCAAATCAATCTTTTCCAGTTGACTTTTTTTAAATTTTTCAAGTTTTTCCTCTGAAATTTTTAGTGCTTCACCTTTCAGGGTGATCAGTGTGCCACTAGCCTATGGGGATGTTAAATCATGCAAATAATTAATTAGTGCAATTAAACACATAAAGTAACACCTACAAAATTTTCTACCTGTGAAAATTAGCTACATATGAGAGTAAATAGGTAATTAATGCATAAGATGGTGGGGGAGTAGGTACAGTAGACATATTAAGGCCACATCTAAATGAGGCTCCTATTGTCCATTAAGTTGTGGAGAATGTGATATTTCTGAGAGGAAGAGAAGGAATATTTTATATTAAAGGTGATTGATTCATCGTTTAGCTCCATTTCCCTAATTTCTCTTTTCACTAAATTAACCAATATGATGATTTTTTAGAAATATATAGCTAATTCTCATACTTAGAAATTTTAATCCTCGTAGCATTTTTAGGTTCATGTTCCTGAATTTAAATCCCATCATAACCTTGTGAAATAGATGTTATTATTTAGCCTTTTTTTTACATATAAGTAAACTAGCCCTCAAAGAGTTTATCATAAATTTATAGATTTAGAACTTCAAAGGTTCATAGGGATAATCTACTTCAATCACCTCATTTTAAAGATGAGGAAACTGAGGCAAAGAGAGTTTAATTGACTAAAGCAGTGCAATAACATAATAAATAGCTTGCTGGAATTGGAATCAGGAAGGTTTGAGTTCAAATCTTGCTTTAGACACTTACTGGCAGCATGTCCTCAGTTAACTTTTATCAGCATAATGAAACTACTTAACTTGCCTCTGGTTATTGTGAAGCCTTTATAACACACTTTGCGAACATTAAATTGCTGTATATCTTGCGTGTGTGTGTGCATGCGTGTATGTGTGTGTGTGTGTGTGTGTGTGTGTGTTTATAAGATCACAAAGACAGATAGTGTCAAAGTCAGGATTTTGGACATTGTCACATAGCGAGTAAGCCTCTGAATGAAATTTGAACTCAGGTCTTCTTGAATCTAAATTCCATGCTCTTCATAGAATGAATGAGTTAGTCAGCAAGCATTTACAAAGAGCATTTTATGTATCAGACACTGTGCTACGTTCTGAAGTATGAAGGGAACAAATTTTAAAATTGTCTCCCACTACAATAGTAAATCTTAACTTAGGTTACAGATAAATTTCCATTGGTCTGGGCAGTGAGTTGAGGGGAGGAAATGCATCTTTGTTTTCACTGATCTCTAAATGGAATTTAATATTTCCTTTACTCATGAATATAGGCGATGAACATTCATCTGATAAGGGGTTCATAAGACTCCCTAGATTGCCGAAAGGGACCATGGACACAAGTACCAGAGAAAGGATTTTAATTGAGATTCTCTGACTCCAGAGTCAGTGTATTTTGTTTTGTGTCATGCTGATAGACATGAGTGCAGTATTAAAAATAAAAAAGGCATATGACTATAATTTTGTGCTTCTTTTTGGAAAGCCAAGATGAGATGATAGATTAGTGACGTAGCAGGAAGAAGGGATATTGCAGACACTTGGCAAGGAAAATCTACATCAGCTTTTGTTCCAAAGCTGTTTGGACCTCCAAGAGATCAAAGTGAGTGAATCAGACAAGGTTCTCATCATCCTCTCTACCTGTACACATACATACACATAAGTCAACAGACCCTATACTTTATTCTTAATAAAAGATGTCTGTCCTTCCTTCACTTCTCCCATTCTTTCTGAGTCAAGAAGTGCATTAGGGATATCCCAAGAGTCATTGCATGGGCATGAGGGGTAACAAAGTTTTACCTATTTCTATCTCAGCAAGTATAAGAGGGTCTGAATATTTATTAGCTTCCCAAAACTCTAGAGTAAATGACAAATTAATTTTCCTATTGTTTATGGTCTTTCACATTTTAGCTCCATCCTACTTCCTAGACTTATATTATACCACTCCTTCCAAATACTCAAAAGTCTAGTAGAAAATAAACTACTTACTATTTCCTATTCTCTGTAATTCACCTTTTGCACAGGTCATCCCCTAATGAAGTGATGGCGAGTCTATGTCATGGATACCGAAGACATCATGCAGAGGGCTTTCTGCAGGCACTCAGACACCCTCCCACCCTACAGAGTTTGTTATTAAAAAGGCAAAGGGACTTGGGTGGAGCTGCTCTCTCTCCTCTCTCCACCATGCCTGATGACATTTTTTTCATATCACCTGCCCTTCTGCCCAGCAGCCCAATGGGAGTGCTTTCTCCCTCCTCTATGTGGGATAAGGGAAAGGTAAGGCATGCTCTGAACTTGGTGTGCAGGAGGGACATGGCACACAGCACTCAGTCTGGGTGGTGGGTAGAGGCAGGACCCAGCACTCCATCTCTAAAAGTTTCACCATCACTGTCCAAATCCCTTGAACCTACTCCTTTCTCATGTCTCCAAGACAGGACCTTTTCCTTTCCCAGAAGCTTCCCTAGTCTGCCACCTAATCCATGAAGCTTTCCCTAATGTCTCCCATTAATTTTATTTTTCTTTTCTATGGCTAGAATAGATAGAATACCATACCTGGAGCTGAGAATACCTGGGTACAAATCTGGTCTAGTTCTGTGCCCTAAGATAAGACACTAAACTCCAATTGTCTAGTCTTTGCCTCTCTTCTGACTTATAACTGATAGCAACAGAGAAAGTCAAAATGTCTAAAAAAATGTTCTTAGAACACATAGTATTGGGCCTTGTCCCCCACCCCACATCATAACCTTTCTTATACTTTTGTATAATATATTCCCCCAAATTAAATGTAAACTCCTTGAGGTCCAATACCCTTTTTTCTACATTATCATGTTCCCAATAGGAACCTAAAATATTTATTAACTTTTAAATATAATTTTGCCTAGTATGAAACTTAACTACACATTTTTCAACTTTCCTTCTGTCTTTGACTTCCTTGAGCTATATGCCTAATACGGCATTGCTAAGTCAAAAGGCATGTTCTTTTTCTTTGTAAATTGACACATTTGTTTGCTTACAATTGCTAAATTCATAAAGAAAAAATAAACACTTCAGAATATTTTTTATCAAACAAAATGTTTGAAAGAGACTCTATTGAAGTTTCATTTCCTTTAGCATTGATGCTATCCACAATTTAAAAAGCTCAGCATTGTCTGGATAGATATTTAGAATTGATTTAATGAGACAAACTGCCATTCAGAAATGGAAGTGAAGTCGATTTTTTCAGCCACATGTCATCGTCAACATAAATTAGCTTATTTTTCTTCTTTTTGGCCTTAAGAACCAGAGACATAAACCACAGCCTGCTCAAAGAGCCCACGCTTTCAGAAATTGTAGGAGGAGGTGTCGTTTCTGTTGGAGCTGGTGTGTAAAGAACATAAAATGAGAGCTCAGAAATAAATCTTTTAACATCATAAATTAAGATATTCCTCTCATTTCAATTATGTTGCCAACAACTAATCACTCCTCTGTTATTTCACAGTATTCCCCTCTTGACACAGTGGATATATTTTATTCACTGATTTTACATTATTACCTACTCAGCAGGAAAAAAAAATCATCCCAAATGTCTCCAATAGATAATAAAAAAGGGAAGGAAATATTAAAATGTATCATCATCATTTCTTACTAAAGAACATGTCATAATTGATAAAAATCTGAGTCAAGTCAGAGCAACTTAAGTTCAAAATTTTCCATCTGATACATGTGTGACCTTGGCCAAATCACTTAACTTTCTAGTGTCCCAGGCAATTCTTAAAAATTAACTTAAAGAACAAGAACTAAGTTCCCACATTCTATAGTGAGTTTCTATGCTGGTAACTCCCTGCATTGATAAAAATAGGCTTTCCTGTTCTAGCACCTGATTTTATCCAAGACTTAAGAATGAACTAACAAATTTTAATTTTTTCAGTTGTGAAAACCAAGGGACAGAGGTGGCTTCCCTCATTCCATAAAGCCATTTGGGTATGGAGGAGGGAAAGGGATAAACATTTTTATAGCACCTACTATGTACTAGGTGCTGTGGTAAATACTTTATAAATATTATCACATTTGATCCTCGCAAACTTTTGGAGTTAGGTGCTGTTATCACCATTTTATAGTTGATGAAATTGAAATAGCCAGAGGGCGAATAATTTGCTCAGGTCACATAGCTAGTAAGCATCTGATGCTGCATTTGAACTCAGTTCTTCTTGACTCCACACCCAACGCTATACCTGCTGGGTCACTTTCCCCCTTTCCTTTTCATCTAATTGGTGTTAAAGAACTTTACATGGAGACAGAGATATAGTGATAGAAATAGGTAGATATAGATATAGAAGATCCAAATAGATGTTTAGATCTAGATTATAGATGTAGATAGTGAGAGAAATATTTTCCATTCCTGGAAGTAAAGTAATTTCATCATCTTCTTTCATATTTTATGATTCTAGTATTCATGACAATATTATTGATAATGAAATCAGGTTATTTTATTCCTCAATTACACACCCAAAGCGCACACACATATTCATTGGTATAGAAAATAGCTTTAATGATGAAATTATAAACCTGCCATTTAATCATAGAAACTTTGTGTATATGTATACAAATATACACATATAGGCATACACATACCATTTCTTATATGTATTCTTATATCTATGCATATATACACATACACTGACAAATATGTGTCTTATAAACCACATATATAGAGACACAACATTGTATAGCTCATATTTATATAGCACTTATAAATATTCATATAGTATATACAATATGTCTATAATACAGAGAATTATAAGAGCCCATATTCATCTAGCACCATATGTTTTACAGAACACTTTTTATACATTTTATCATCAGAACTTGCAAATTTTTTTTCAGAAAAACACATCTTGGTTTTAAAAAAAAAATAGACATACCATAAAAGCTAGAGGACAATGCTTTATATCACATTGTATTTGGAAATGTTTAAGGGACTTCAAACCACAGAAACATATACACACATATATACATATATGTTTATATGCATATACATTCCCACATATACATGCCCATATACATACATAGATACATACACCATTCATATATATTCGGGGAATAAACTATCCAGATAGAAAATTAAATACATCTAAGTGTCTGTGATATTGACATGGAGCCATTTTCTCTCAACATTCAGAGACTACTAGGACTTCATGTACAGGTTTAAGAATGTTTTTGTAACTAAAAGTGCATTTTCATGGAAGGGAAGAAGAGAGAAAGGAAGGAAGAGAGGAAAAGAAGAAGAGAGGGAGTGAAGAAAAACAGAGAAAGGAATGAAGGAAGGAAAGAAGGAAGGAAGGAAGGAAGGAAGGAAGGAAGGAAGGAAGGAAGAAAGAA
>NC_058130.1:42851781-42863356 GCF_016433145.1 Gracilinanus agilis | reverse complement strand
TATATATATATATATATATATATATATATATATATATATATATACACAAATATATGGTTACATATATTTGTGAACTAGCTCCAATTAGTCATATATGTATATGTATGTGTTTATGTGACAAATGCATGTGGATATGTGTTTATGTGTGTATATACACATATCAAATTTGAGATAATCAAGAGTGGGAATATACTACAAAAATGGAAGATAAAGAAAGGCTTCTTGTAGTCACTCATGAATTAAGAATTTAGGTTCCTACTATGTGCCAGTAACTCTAAGCTCTAAGATTTTTTTGTAGAGAAGGAATTTTAGATGGGACTTAAGGAAGACAAGAGAAGTCAGCAGGTTATAATGAGGAAGAAGAGGATGAGGTAAATGCAATGAAAATTCCTGGAGTTGGGAAATAGAATGTCTTATGCCAGGTAGCTCAAAGTTGGTGTCAGTGCATCAGAGAGTACATGATTGGATGAAAGTTGAAAATATTCTTAAAAGGTTGGAAAGGGATCAGGTAATAAGTAATTTTAATGCCAAAAAATAATTGATCTGTGATCCTGGAGGCATTAATAAGTCACTGGGATTTATTGAGTGGGGCCATCAGTGATGAATTAAGATCAACCCTTTAGGGAGGTTACTTTGACAGATAAGTGGAATATATATTGGAATAGAGAGTGACTTAAGAAGGAGGTCAGTTAGTAAGTTATTACAATAATCCAGAGGTATTGTGATGAAAGCCTCTATCAGGGAAATGGCAGACTTAGGAAAATGAAGAGAGTGAAAATGAGAGATACTGTGAGTGTAGGATCTATAAGATTGGATGGGGTTGGTGAGGAATTGTGAGGAAGAGAGGATGACATCCAGGTTGTGAGCATTGTATAACTTGGATGAGAATACTCCCCAGAGTAATAAAAAAATAGACAGAAGGAAGGCAATTTGAATACTGATAATGCAAGCTGTGTTGGAAATATTGGAAACTGGAAAAATATTGAATTTAATATATATATTGGACATTCAGTTTGATAATACCAATATTCGGAAAGTAGTAAGAGATTACAATTTAGAGTTGGATAAGTACATATAACAATCATGAGCAGAACTGATAATTGAATCCAGGTAGTTGAAGACATTATCAGGCAGAATAGTTTTGAGAGGTACAAAAACATTCTGAAACTTGTAAATGACTTAGAAGTAGCTGAATATTGAGAGAAAATGGCCCCATGTCAATATCAAAGACACTCAGCTGTATTTAATTTTCTATCTGTATAGTATTTTTCCTGAATATGTATGAATGGTATCTGAATATATGTATGTTTTATGTATATGTATGTATATCGATATGTACATATTATTATGTGTATATGTGTATGTATTCACATGTGTGCATTTTTCTGTGGTTTGAAGTCACACATTTCCAAATGCAATGCGATATAGCACTGTCTTCTAGTTTTTATGGTATGACTATTGTCTCTATGAAAGCCACTCTGTGTTTTTCTGAAACAAAATTGCAAGTTCTGATGACAAAATGTATGAAAAGTGCTCTGTAAAATATATTGTGCTATAGGAATTGTGCTATATATGGTCTTAGCAGTGTCAACAGCTATAGAGAGAATAAGAGAAGTAAGAGAAGAATTTGGAAAAGGGTATTATTTTTGATAATTAAGAGATCACTGATAACTGGAGGAAACAGTTTCAACTGAATTATAAGATGAGGCATAGTACAGATGGGAGGAGAGATTTAAAGGAAAAGAAGTGTGGAGAAACAATTGTAGAATATTTTTTCAAGGAATTTAACCATGGAAGAGAGGAGATAAATAAAATAGTTATTGTGGAAATCAAGTGAGAATGTGTTGAGAATGTGTCTTTGTGGATCATGGGGAAAAGAACAATAGAGGGGAAAGATTGAAAATAACAGACAATGGAAATAACAAGATTGGTGAAGGGGGCCATTGGTGAATGATCTCAATTTTTTTTTTCGGTGAAACATGACTCAAAGTTCTCAGCTAAGAGGACAGAGTATGTGCACAAATAAGTATGTACAGCAATATAGCTTAATGGTAGGGGACCAGTTTTAGAGTTTGAGAAGCAAGATTCAGTCATGGCTCCCCTTATGTTGGGCAACATAGGTAACATGATGGGGCTTATTTCTTCACCTATAACATAGGTAAATGGATCAAATGATGGCCAAGGGCCCTTCCAATTCTAACTCTATTGTCCTATAACTAAGAAATGCTATTGGGTTATTTGTTCTTTGTCATTTCCTCAATAACTATCCTTACTAAACAAGATTAATGATACATGAATGAGTTAAAGCTTTGTAATAGTTGCAATAGTCATAAGGACATGAATAGGGACTTTTCATAATTTCTCATTTATTTATTATTATTTACTAATTTTTTTCATCATTTAATTAAATAAATAATCCATTATTTAATTCAATGCATATATATTCACAGAATTGTACTTCCAGTTTTATAAGTATACTAAATGAAATTAAATAAAAAATGACAAACATATGAAGAATCATGGGAGGGGAGGAAGAAAGGTATATTAGAAAGATGACCATTCTTTCAGATAGAAAGCATGGAAGTAAGATCTGGTTTTCTGAAATATACTAATTCTATACCCATGAACAAATCCCTTAACTTTAGTGAACTTCAGTTTCCTCATCTTTAAAATGGACATAGTAATGCATCATCAAACAATTAAGGGAAACTAAAAAAAAATACACTAACAAGAATAATACTACCATGAATAGAAGAAAAGTAGAAAGCTTGGGGAAATTTTACAGCAAGTATCTCTGACAAAGGCCTTATTTCTCTAATATATAGAGAACTAAATCAAATTTACAAGAGTACAATTCATTCCCCAATTCATAAATAGTCAAAGGATATGATTTGGCAGTTTGCGGATGAAGAAATCAAGGTTACATATAATCAGATGAAAAAAATGCTCTAAATCTCTCTTGTTTAGAAAAATACACATTAAAGTAACCTCATGTCTATCAGATTGGCTAATATGATATAAAATGCAAATAATAAATGGTGGAAGGAATGTGGTAAAATTGGTACACTAATGCACTGCTGGTGGAGTTGTGATCTGATCCCACCATTCTAGAGAGGGATTTGGAAATTGTATATATCCTTTGATCCAGAAATACCTCTATTAGATCTCTGTCCTGAAAAGATCTTTAAAAAAGAGGAAGGGATCTGTTTGTACAAAAATATTTACAACAAATATTTTTGTGGTGGCAAAAAATTAGAAACCAAGAGGATGTTCATCAACTGGGGAATGACTGAACAATCTGTGATATATTTTTATATGGGACTACTACTGTGATATAAGAAATGAAGAGCAGGATGATTTTAGAAAATTCTGGAAAGCCCTACATGAACAGAGTGAAGTGAGTAGAACCACAATGATGCAGTGTACACAGTAACAGGAATATTATGTGTTGAATGACTTACCTATTACTAGAAATACAGTGATTTATAAAAATCCTGAAGGACTCATGATAGAATATAACTAATTTCAGAGAAGGAATTGAAGGAGTCTGAATGTAGACTGAGATAAGCTTTATTTCACTATCTTCCTATACTTTTCTTTTATATGTTTGAATTAGATGAATTGAAGAGACAAATGTAGAAATATATTTTACACTATTGCATAAGTAAAATCTATATCTAATTGCTTGCCGTCACAGGGATAAAGGAAGGATAAGAATTTGGCTAAAACATTAAAAATGAAGGTTAAAATGTTTTTGTGTAATAAAGGAAAAATAAAATATTATTATTTTTTAAAAAATAAACTTACCTTCCATTCTATAATAAATATGAAGTATTGGTTCCTGGGCAGAAGAGGGGTACAGGGTAGTCTACTGGGGTTAAATGGGTTGCTCAGGGTCACACAGCTAGGAAGTGTCCAAATCCGTATTTGTACCCAGGATGTCCCCTCTCTAACTGTGATTCTCTATCCACTGAGTCACCCAGCTGCCCTGACTATTTCCATTTTATTTTCGTATTCTCAATGCTCAATAAAACTTATGGTTTAATTTAAGGTACTTTCTAAATTTAAATTGTCATATGATTGTTTCACAAGCTATTTAATAAACTCTATCTCTCAGTAATAATTTATTTTACAATATCCCAGATTAGTATTTCTTTATCCATAACTTGAGTGGCAACTCAGTTTCTCTTCCAGCAGATCCATTCCAATTCTCTACAATCTTCATTGTTATGAAAGTTGTTCTTCCATCAAGCAGATATCTTCCCCTGGTGATAATAACAATAATAAAAAAAAATCTACGTAGGATTTTTCCCCAGCCACTTGGCAAAGTATTTTACAATTACTCTCTTTTGAACCTCACAATAATCCTCTAAGGTACATACTATCATCATCCAAATTTTACAGATACAGAGGCTCATACACAACTAATGAGTGTTTGAGGTGGTTTGGACTTGGATTTTCCTGTCTCCATACCTTACACTCTGTCCACTGCACCACTCAGCTACCCCTCTGTAATTTCAACTTCCTTTTCTCAATTGCTTTTCAAAGTAAATTGAGATGAGATGAATCATAATGTATGAAAATGTTTTCAAATATTAGTTTAAAAAATTCAAGCTAACAACAGTAAAAACAATATAAATTACAACCACCATCAAATCCTATTATATCCCCTTCCCAATACTAAAGTTTTTGTTCAACAAATTAAATATTGGTAGCTCCCAAACTTTCTATGATATAATTTTGCTTTTCCCCAAAATATTAGTCAGTGTTTCTACTTCCTTGATGTCCTTTTAATGTGACATCTCAAATTGAGGATAATATGTCAGATGACATTTGACAGTAGAGAACAAGCCAAACTAGCACCTTCTTCATATTGGATAATATTCTTAGAGTAATATAACTTAAATTTGCAATAATGATAATGAACCAATTTCATAATTTCAGTATTTTTAATTGAAAAGTCAAACATGAGGAAGCAGCAAGTGAATTATCTCTAAATACTTAACAGGGATCATTTATTTGATGTCTTCTGAGAAGTAATCATATCATAGCCAGAGGCAGTCAGTGATATACTAAGAAAAAGCCAGTCATAGAACTTGAATTCGGTTAACCTACTCATTTTACCATTTAATTTCCCCCCAAAAGCAGGAGAATCTATATTCTTGGTACTTTTGATTAAAAAAAAACAATCCTTATAATCATAATATTTTCATTTCACAAAGAAACAAAGAGTTTGCAGAATAGATATTATAATATTTCAAAATTGAAAGGGACCACTATTTCTCTGTAAAACCATAGTAAAAACCATAGTAAAAAATTATGTACAATATGCCTGGCAAGTGGTTACCCAACATATATTTAATATTTAGTCTCTGCCTACCTTTGTAGGCTATTAATTATTAAATAAAGTACAAAATCAATCAATTTAAGGAGAACTAATGGTATTTTCAAACAACTATTGTGTCATACAAAATGATGAAGGGGACAGTTTTAGAGAAAACCTGGGAAAATATGAGTGAACTAATGCAGAGTAAAGTGAGCAGAAGCAAGAGAATAATTTTCATAATGAAAACAACTGGGTAAAGATGAAGAGCTCAGGAAGGTTTACATAAATTCATTCAATGATGAACCATGATTCCAGAGAAACAGTGATGAAGAATACTGCCCTTATCTTTACAGGGACATGATAGATGCAAGATGCAGGACACATATTTGGACATGAACGAAGGCAGAATTTATTTGGTTTGACTATGGAGATTTGTTCAACTCTCATTCACACCCACAAGTCACAGAATATTTAAGGTGGATAAAATAATTGTTCATGAAAAAGTAAAATAAGATTAATTTTAAAATAAGTATATTAAGAGAAATATTGTGTCAGTTTTAAAGAATGGGTGTGATAGGATAGGAGAGTGAACTTGCATAATGGTTCTGTGAATTCCTTGGTGTAAGAAATGTGAGGTTTAGAAATTCCTTCTCCTCTTGAGAGGAAAGTTGTTTTGAATTTAACTGTCTTTTAGAGTTATCTGGAACATAGAGAAACTATGATTTCTTATTGGCTACATAGCTTTTGTATATCAGAGACATACTGGACACTAGCTTTGTATGACTCTAAAACTAACCCCCTACTAACTATATAATGTAATCTCTCTCCTGGTAGATAAAATGAGTACTGATCTTCTTGGACGAGAATAGGAGTGGGTAATTAGCCAGTATCAAGAAAAAGGGAAGACCTTGTTTAATTTTTTTTCAAATTCCTGAATCTATGCACTAGTGAAATAAAATTTATATTGAGTCTTCATACTTTCCAAATAGTGTTTATGCCAGAGTAAAACAGATGGCATCTAACTTTTTTTTTTCCAAGATGCGTATTCTCCCCTCCTCTCTTCATCCCACTCCCTAGTTAAATATCTTGGGTATCCAAAAATATGTGGAGAAGAAAACATGTGAAAGGATACCATTTAAGTATACAACTTTCCATCATATGTCCAAAGCGGGTGTAATGATAGTGGTGGAATTCATAGATACCTTTCAGTGTTTCCTGGAAAATAGATGAGTTGCAGTGAGAAAATTCCTGAATTTTCCTTATTCTTCTCTTATTTTTATAACTTAAACCTAACATTTAAACACTTAAAATTTTTAAAAAAAACCTACACCCTATTTCTGAAATAGTATAATGAAATTCTGTTTTAGCTTTTGTCCTTATCATTATTATTTTCATCAACAAATGTTTGTTAATCATTTATTATGCACCAGACATTATGCCAAGCATTAGGGATACGAAGAAACACACACACAGACACATACACAGACACACACACACACACAGACACACACACACACACACACACACATACACACACACACACACAGCCTCTGAACCCAAAGAGCATTAATGAGGATGATTCAGAGGAATTTAAAGATAAGAGGACCAGTAAATAAGAGAATTTGGCTATTTTAATATCTTTTAATATTATTTAGAATAGCAGCTTTCTGAATCAAATACTATGTACAATGCACAAGATTTCCCTTAACAAGTATCAACCCAGTGACATTATTTCCTAGGAGTAGGTTTTTTAAATGGTAAAATAGAGCAAATTTTATTTTTGCAGTTTTCATTTTATTGGATTTTTAAATTACATATAGAAATAATTTACACACTGTTTTCTGAAATTTTGTTTTATAGATTCTCTTTTTCCCTCCTCCTGTCCTATCCATGCTTTCATGTAATTTTCCACATATTTCCACATTCCCCATATTGTGACTGAAGATATATATCACATCTATTAAAACAAACAAACAAACTCATGAAGGAAACAAACTTAAGGCTGGTGTAATTTGATCTGCATCAGATTCACAGTTCTTTCTTTGGCTATGGATATTGGTTAGTTATTTTCTATTTATTTGTTATTTATCTATCTATTTATCTATCTATTTATTATCTATTTATTTGTTTATTTATTCATTTGTTTAATCATGAGTTCCTTCGGATTATCTTGGAAACTTCTTTTGCTAATAATGGTTTATTCCTTCAGTTGATCATCCTACAATATTTTTGTTACTATGTAAACTGTTTTCCTACTTTTATTCATCTTGCTTTGTATCAGTTCATATAAATCTTTCCAGGTTTCCTCTGAACTTATCCTGTTCATCATTTGTTATGTTACAATAGTTTTCCATTTAAACTATATACCACAGTTTGTTCAACCATTTCCCAACTGATGGAGACTCTCAGTTTCCAATTCTTTGCCACTAAAAGAATAGCTACAGAAAATATTTTTCTACAAGTAGGTTTTTAATACTATTTCTGATCACTCCAGCTTATTTTCCCCCCTGTTTATCCCTCTATTTCTTTCCTTTCAACGTTTCCCTATTCACAAATACTTTTGTTTCCTTCCCCCCCCTCCTTTTTCGTTTCCCTTCCGCATTTTACTTCCTTATTGGAAAAAATGGATTTTTTGTATGATTGATTTATATACCTGAATATTAATGTTATTCCAATTTTGTGCCAATTCCAATTAAAGTAAGGTTCAAGCATTGCCTGCCTCTTCCTCATCTTCCCTTTCACTATATTGATTCTTTCATGCTTTCTCATGTAAGATAATTTACCTCCAATTTTATTTAATTTTCATGATGTAGTACAATTTCTTATTCCTTGATTTTTTAAAAAAATATTCCAACATATTCAACTTATCTTCTGCTCTATGCCTATATATGTTCCTATAGCTATGAAGTTCTTAAGTAATTTTAGTGCCTTAAGGATCTCATGTATGTACTTTAGGTATCTTAGTTATTTCAATTATGGATATTTTACGCATTTTAGTTTCCACCTTCTTACTAGTAATATAATCATTTTGATTCTATTGTTTACCTTGATTACCTAAAAATAACTTAAGTATCTTAAATATCTCTTATACCTTAAGTATCTTAAATTTTCTAGTTATCATTTTCCTATGCAAGGCATTTAATCAGTTTAACTCTATTATTTCCCTTGATTACTTTAAATATTTTTATTACACTTGATATCTCTTATACTACAGAAATGTTAAGTATCTTAGTTCTCATTTTTCTATGTATGCAGAGATATGATGTTTAACCCTACTGATTCCCTTAGTTTTTTTTTTCTTTCTGTTTATCCTTTAATGCCACTTTGAGGTGTTAAATTTATCATTGGAATTTCTTTTTAGCTCTTGCCATTTTATTAGGAATGCCTGGAATTCTTCTGTTTAATTATTAAATACACTTTTTTTTTCTTGGAGTCTTATAGTCAGTTTTGCTGGATAGATAATTTCTATTGTAGGCCTAGATCCGTTACCTTCTGTAATATCATTTTCCATGACTTCCAGTTCTTTAATATAGAATCTGCTGGAGGCAGGGTAATCCTGATTACAGATCAATGATATTTGAATTGTTTTGTTTAATTTTTCTGGCTACTTATTATATTTTCTCTTTACTTGGGGGTTCTGCAGTTTGACTAATAGTCTTGAGATTTTTAATTTGGGGATTTCTTTGAGAAGGTGCTCAGTGGATTCCTTCAATTTCCTTTCTCTCCTCTTATTTAAGAATATTGGGGCAGTTTTCTCTGATAAATTCTTTCAATATACTGTCTGGTTTCTTTTTTGGTCATGGCTTTCAGGCAACCCAGTGATTCTTAAATTCTCTCTCCTGTATTTATTATCCAGGTCAGTCATTTTTCCAAAAAGAGAGATTTCAAATTTTCTTCTATTTTTTCATTCTTTTGAATTTATTTCATCATTTTCTGCTATCTCAAGAAGTCATGTTTCATTTGTCCAATTCTTATTTTTAGGGAGTCATTTTCTCTGAGACTTAGTACTTCCTTTCTTAGGGAATTATTTTCCTGTTTGAGGTAATGCATTTACTTTATTGGGGAACTGTTTCTTCAGTTATATTTTAAGTTGCTGATTTCTTCTATTGTTTTATTTTCTAATTTTTCTTCTAAGTTTACTGCTAGTTTTTGTTTTTATACCTTTTTTTGGACTTCTTCCAGTGGTTCATTTTGGGCTTGATATCATTTTCCCATTTTCCTGTGAGAAATGTTTTCATTGTATTGCTCTCCTTTTCTGAGCTTGTATTTTGGTCATCTCTCTTGTTGAGAGCATTAAGATTTTTCTCTGTCTTTTGCTCATTTTGTGTGTATTTTTCCTCTTGATTTTGTGTACATGCTGAAACTTAGTTCCGTGTGTGGGATGGAGGGAGTATTGTCCTGCACTTGTACTGTGCATAGGATAGGCTTAACTATCTCTATCTTAGATAGAATACTCTATAGAGGCAGCCTAAGTTGTCTGCTATGTGCAGGCTTGCAGCTGTTCAGTTCAGCTGTTTGGAGGTTAAGTTCTGCTCAATCCTGAAGAACCTTGTTAGGCAGAATTCCTCCCTTTGCTGCGTGTGCTGGGTCATGCCCCAGGCCTCTATTCTAGCTGTATTATGTATGGCTACTTTCCTCCCACTGCTGTTTTTCTATATTGGCTTCTTTTCCACTCTCACCCTGCAGAGGCTGGGCAGGGTTTGCTGTTTTCTTTATGCTGCAGCTCCTGCTATATTAAGTCATGGTGTCAATGAGGCTCTGTCAGAGCTCTCTCTTTCTTCTACAATGAAATGAATCCTCCTTGTGGTCTCCAGTGTTGTTCTGGGCCAGAGCACTGCTTTACTCCTTATTCTGCTACTTCTGCTGCTTCAATATTTATTTTGAGGATTTTTTTTGTTCTTCTCTGGTTGTTTGGAAATGTTTGATGGGCTCTGAGTTTTTCATACTTTACCATTTTGACCTGATCAGTCCCTGCAGCCACAAAGGTGGCTTCTGCTGTCAATGCCCAAAAAGAAGAATTTTTGAGGTGTTTCTTCATTATCTCTATATTTTAAACCCTAATGCAAGTTGTGGTTATACACAAACTCTGGACATGTAAATTGTAAGGGAAATTATGAGTGACGGTTTAATGGCTAGGAGAATGTACTATGAAAATAATGATTGATGTTAGAAAAAATAATTCCAAAACAAATTATTACAATTATTCTTGTTGTTGTTTTTACTATTATCAATTATTTTACTTTTAATCCCCTTTAATATCTTTGAATTTTTTAGTGTAAAATCATGTCCATTGGAAACTTAAATTATGTGTTTTATTTATGATTTTGCTTAATAAGACCATGTTCATTCCATCCATAGTGTTTTATAATTTAAAAAAATCATACATCATAGTAGTAAAAAGTAATTTATAGCACTTTGATGTTTCCAAAAGACTTCTTTTAGAATTACCATGCGAGAAAGGCAAAATGCATAACATTTATTTACATTTTACAGGTGAGTAAACTGAGGTCCACAGATACTAATTGGTTTACTTATTGTTATATAATTAAATACTATGGGAAGTGGTAATCACACCTATGTCTTTTCAAAGAGAACCACGAAAAGAATTTAAGACATAAAATACCAATTGAAAAGTATAAAATTGGGGCAGCTGGGTAGCTCAGTGGATTGAGAGTCAGGCCTACAGACAGGAGGTCATAGGTTCAAATCTGACCTCAGACACTTCCCAGCTGTGTGACCCTGGGCAAGTCACTTGACCCCCATTGCCCACCCTTACCACTCTTCCACCTAGGAGCCAATACACAGAAATTAAGGGTTTTTTTAAAAAAAAGAAAAGTGTAAAATTGAGTCCAATGGTCACACAGCTAGTGTGCAAGAGGATTAATTTGAAATCAGGTATTCCTTACTGGCATAGCATTGATTATCTTATCTAATCCTCTTAATCATTCATTGAGGTAAGAAAGACTGATACTGAGAGGTTAGTCCAAGTCAGGAAATGAGGACACAGGGTGCTGAAAACAATATTTTCCTACTTTTGATGGTAATTCAATTTTAATAATTCATATATTTATAATATAACATGCATTTAGATAAAGATCCACTGGAGTTTGTCAAAGAGTATCTATCTATCTATCTATCTATCTATCTATCTATCTATCTATCTATTTTTCTTTCTTTCTTTCTTTCTTTCTTTCTTTCTTTCTTTCTTTCTTTCTTTCTTCCTTTCTTTCTTTCTTTCTTTCTTCCTTC
>NC_058130.1:42819519-42848691 GCF_016433145.1 Gracilinanus agilis | reverse complement strand
AGAGAGAGAGAGAGAGAGAGAGAGAGAGAGAGAGAGAGAGAGAGAGAGAGAAAGAGAGAGAGAGAGAGAGAAAGAGAGAGAACTTATAGTAAACAGGCATAGAAAAGTGGGAGAATTAAAAGATGTGAAAGGTCAGGAAAAAATTAGAAACTCCCAGACATCTTCCCAGGACATCTGTTCAACTTGTCAGTGGAGCAGGGATTGGAAGAGGATGAAAACATTTTTAAATGTTAGTGTCATTAGTACAAATGACAATATCATTTTCTGGTTAGGTGGACAAAGATATGTGCTAATTTTAATTTGTTTTCATTAGTCATTGATGTTGGCCCTTGGAGCATTATTGATGAGTTTCTCTGGTTATAGGAATACCAAAAGCCTCTTAGTCTTCAGACATTTACTGAGGATGTTTGGTAGTTTTCATGGTTACTCAGGAAAATAACTTAGCAACCCAGATAATTATATTCATCATGTCAGACAATTACATATATAGATAGATAGATATAGATAGATAGATAGATAGATAGATAGATAGATAGATAGATAGATAGATAGATAAAGATAGCACTGACCAAAAATATAATTAAGGATATGCAATGGCATGACAGAATTCCTAACTGTAGTGTCTTTGCCCCACTTTTTGTAATCTGTTGTTACATATCAAACCATTTTCTTATAGTAATCCTATATAGTAGTAACATGCCATAGCAGATTGAGAGACAATCTTGAAATAAAAAATCCTATAGAATATCAGAATTTTAGAGTTGTAAGAACCTCAGCATATAATGAGTTAAACTCATATTTAAAGAGTATCCTCATTATATCATAAAAGACAAAGCACATACAATATCTATGTAGAGACTGAAACAATCATATTATTTCCCTACCCCATCCCACCTCCCAACTACTGGGGAAAGAAAAAACATCTCTAATGCCAGCTCAATTCAATTTTTAGTCAATTTAAATGAATATTTTATTCATTTCATTAAATATTTTCTAATTACATACAAAAAATTTAGCATTTAAAAAACTTTTTTGAAGTTCTAAATTCTTCCTTCTTTCTTGCTCCTCCTCTATCCATTCAAAAAGCAATCAGTATATCGATTATACATGTGAAGTCATGCAAGCCATTTCCCTATTAGCCATTTTTGCAAAAGAAAATACACACATAAGCATACACAAGAAAAATAATGTTTTAAAAAAGCATGTTTTGATCTGCACTGAGCTTATCAGTTCACTCTCTGGAAGTGGATCACATTTTTTGTCATGAGTCCTTTGAAATTAATTTGAATCATTGTCTTGATCACAGCAGCTAAGTCTTACACAGTGGATCATCTTTGCAATATTATTGTTACTGGATACAATGTTCTCCTGATTCTGATCAGTTCACCTTCCACGACTTCCTTTCCAAGATTTTTCTGAGATGACTTCGTTCATCATTTCTTAAAACATAATGCTATTCCATCAAAAGCATATTCCATAACTCACTCAGTCATTCCTCATCTGATAATCATCTTCTTTATTTTTCAATCTTTTGCCACCACAAAAAAGCTCTAATTTTTCAGGCAGTTTTCCCTGACATCAAAGCAAAATTTGCATCTTTAAAGTTTTCATTGATTGTTTCTCTTTCTGCCTTGTGGGACCAAACAGAACAAATCCAAATCCTCTTTTTTTTTGATAGCCCTTTTGTTTACTATGTTCTCTCCAAGTCTTCTCCAGGCTGAACATTGCAGTTCTTTCATGGGAAACTCAGATACTGAAGACTAGGGTACTTCACTATCCTAGCTGCTATTTTCTAGATACCCTCCTGCTTACCAATATCTATTTTTAGCTATAGGAGGTAATATATATATATGTATATATATATATATATATATATATATATATATCCACTTAATGTTTAAAGTAAATTTGTCATTGTGGCTTCAAAAGGATCATATTATACAAAAAAGAAGTTATATAAATATATAAAGATGTCTGCCTTGTCACTTTTGATCTTTAGGTACCTTTCCTCTTCAAGGTAATCTAAGATCTCATGGAGCTGAAAGAGCTCCAGTTTTTAATTTGAATTCACATACAAGATATGACTTTGATGCCATCTAACTAAAGCACATTAGAAAAGTTACTTGTCCTCTATAGAATCACTAGCTCTTCAACACTCTCATTAGCAGAACGAAGAAAGTGAGGAAGAGAGAATGATATTTAGTTGTCCAATATCCAGTCAATTAGGTCTAAAGCTAGGATTTAAAACTATAGCCATTGACTTCATATCCAATGTTCTTTCTACTATATCATGTAATGGAGACTAGTTAGCTCCTAATACAACTTCTATTTCAATAATTCAGTGATATATATGGTCATTTGTGGATTTTAGAGAGATCTGAAATTAACAAATTATATCATTATTCTTTATGATGCCTAACTTTCCTTGCTTTCTTACATTGGTTTACTTATATTAAATTTGTAGGCTAAATTTTATCTTGATACTCAGATATATTAAATATTTTATATGCATTAATTTCAAGAAAAGGCACATCTTAGCTTTTTATTTTTTAGTGAATGGTACTAAAACTTTGATTTCAATGGTATAGGGGCCTCCCTTTGGAAAAAAGTCCCTCCACCATTCAGGTTTACACATTTCCTGAAATCTG
Source organism: Gracilinanus agilis (assembly GCF_016433145.1). Classification (NCBI taxonomy): domain Eukaryota; kingdom Metazoa; phylum Chordata; class Mammalia; order Didelphimorphia; family Didelphidae; genus Gracilinanus; species Gracilinanus agilis. The sequence goes on along the minus strand of NC_058130.1, from coordinate 42,846,043 downwards.
AAGTCTGGGGCATATTTCTAGAGAACTGAAACATAAAGTAACTTATATAGGATAGAATTTGTAGCTTTCTGTCAGAATATTCGGCCACATTGTTACCCACTCTGACACACTGCCTCTTGGTGAGTGTATATACATGTATTTATGCATATGTGTGTATGTATATATATATATATATATATATATATATATTTGTATTGTTTACTCAATTAATCCTGTCCAACTCTTAATGATTCCAGTTGAGGTTATTGTGGAACAGACCCTGAAGTAGTTTGTCATTCCCTTCACCAGCTCATTTTACAAATGAGTGACCTGAGGCAAACAGAGTTAAGTGACTTGCCCAGGGTCACAAAACTATTAAGTATCTGAGACCATATTTGAACTAAGGATGATAAATCTTCTTGATTCCAGGCAATTTCAATCTGACACTTCTATCTACTGGACCACCTAACTACTCATATTTATATACACATATATTTATTAAGATACATACATATTTATGCATATATAAGTGCACACATATATAAATGCTTGCATGTACATTTGAACTGTGAAGACAGGATTGCCTATTTTTAAATTAATCAACAAAAACTGAAAACACCTCTACTTGCCACTAAGTAGTGGAGGTCCACAAGTCACTTGCTAAAATTGGGTGTCAACTCCAGAAGTGACTGACTACCTCCTGGGCAGTGCTAAGCAATTTGAAAGACTGCAATTGGCTCCCATAAAGTGGAGGAAGGGACAGAAAGTGATGTGGAAAAAGGACTATAAAATCCTGAACTGCCTGTCCAAGGGTCATCTGCCTGAATTTTGGGCTGGGAGGATCTTAGACTGGGACTGATGTTTAGAGCTATGACTTGGGGACTTTAACCTGGGTCTCTGGCTCTTGGACTGCTTATGGTAAGAGTGCTCCTGGATCTTCTCCTCTGGAACTTCGACCTGGGTGAGTGAGAAGCTGACCCTTCTTCCCTGGCTTCTGGAGAGATTAGTTCCAGAGAGGCCTCCCCTTCTTAGGAGAGGCCACATGGATTGAATCTTTGTTTAATTCACTACCAAGTCCTCCAGCTGAAGGGTTAACAAGCCCTGCAGTGGGTTGAGGTGGGACTGGAGCAACTTTTAGGATGATAGGCTAAACTTCTTATTCGATCCTCTTTTACGTTTCTCTGCTTTCACTCTTTCTACCTCTTTGTAAATAAAGGTACTGAAAGTCAATTTGACTTGAGTTATAATATTTTTAGATCAGTGACTATAGAACTACCTTAGAATTCTCATATATTTAGTCAAATTCTTATTTTAATTACTTACAGAATTAAGTTTTTTTTTTTTCTGTCTCTAGGACTTCCTGACTTTCTCATAATAAATAAATGATGGATAAATAGTTTAAACACACGTGTGTGTATGTGTGTGTGTGTATGTGTGTGTGTCTTAATGGCCTTAAGTAAAGAAGAACTGAGATCAAATTTGGCCTCTGACACTTATTTTCTAATGGGCAAGTGATTTAAACTATGTTTGCCTCAGTTTATTCATCTATAAAATGAGAACAATATCACTTACCTTCAAGGATTGTTTTGAGGATTGAATGAAACAGTAATTACACAGTCCTTAGCACAATGCCCAGCATATAGTAAGTGTCATATCATTATTAGATGCTGTTGTTATGTATTGTTTTATAAATGCAACTCCTACTAAAGGCAATCTTAAACTGGTTATCATCCTTTGTTTAAGAATGGAAAAGAAACATAACTGAAAAATAAATATTTTTCCTTATTCTACATGCAGATAAACACTGGATTTGTTATTATAGTCAGAAGCTTTAAATAATGACCTCAGAAATAATAGTTATATTTCATATTATTATTTTATTTCTAATGATGAAGAAAAGTTGCAGAGAAATTTTAATATCTCAGCATAAGAAGAATGAGGTAGGTTGTCAAGAGAATGAGAAAAAATAATAATCCAAACATTTCTCTCTTGTACCTTATTGATACCAAAGCAGAAAGGATTTAACCTTTTTCATAAGATTGATATAATTGTCTTACTCTGCAGAAATGACAAAATTTAAATAAACCATATACTATATGAAATGTAACTGCTTATAGCCTTGAATTTCTATGACAAAATCAAGAAAAGCATGTCATAGGATTCCATCATTAAGACATATACCTAGAAAATTGACATGGTTTGGTCATGTGGGGAGAACATGGGATAAATGATAGGCAACCCAAATGAAATCCTGGTGTTCAATGTCAAGAGAAGGTGAAGGCCAATAGCGGAGTGGATTACCCTGACTTAACTGAGTTGCACCAAACTGCAGAGAACTCACTTCTTTAAGATCCTGTAATTATCAAAATATGCAAGTATAATCAAAGGCAACAGATTGGACAATTTTTTAAATCTATATTTATTCCAACAAACTGGGATATATTTTATTATTGGGATTTTTTCCTGCAAATATAGTGTTTAAAACAACACCATCATAAAGTAAAGTAGAAACTGTTATATAGATCAACAAAGTCTCCCACATGTCTGAGCCATTTTCATTTGGAAGAGATTGCCTTTTTTTCTTTAAATTTTATCTCAGTGTTTACAAAAAGAACTCATAATCTTTACATAAATAGTAATTTTGGAAAGCTTATTCTACTGATTTGTATGTATAAATAACCCTGATTTAAGTGAATTCAGTTCATGAAAATGTAGATTATAGACTTTGAAGAGGATTTATTTAAAAGATTCTTTGTTGTTTCTGTTTTGATGGAATCATGAGATTTAGAACTAGAAAGCACTTTGTATATCATTGAAAACTAGATGAAGGATCTGAGGTCCAGATTAAGTAAGGCAATGAAAGTCAAAGAGTTAATAGTAAATAATATTATTAGAAAGAGATTTGAATCCAAATCTAATGTTCTTTCCACTTAACTCCCTAACTCTGGATAGCATTCCTTTGAAAACAAACTTTCCATTTTATTCAAAATAATATTCAAGTCAGTTTAATTTATAAACAACTTTACAGTAACAGATATTTCATAAGATAAGTAGTTAATTAAAGGGAGTGATCTGCGAATATTTAGATTCCATATCTAATGCCATCATTCCATTGTGATAACTCTGTTCTTTCTGTAAACAAACCTTATTTATGCAATTTAAGCAATTGTAATCTATCACCTTAGCCTTTTATGGCAAAACCATAGACTATCTCTTAACCATATAATGCTATTTTTTTTTACCTTAATTTAATTGAGTAAGACCAATGTCTAGTAAAACTCATGTTAATGGGCAGTTAGTAGCTTTGGTTGAATGTTCATTCATGAAACATGAAACAGGTCTCTGGAGAGACTCAGATCTAATAGTCAATTTTGCATCCCATTTGCTACTCTCCACATCCCCCAATGAACTTTTCATTTTGAGAATTATGTCATTCATAAAAAATTAATCAATAAGTGCTTTATTGTTCCACAATTATTTTCTAGACATTGCTAAATGCTGGAGATAAAAGGAGAAATATGATTCAGTGCCCATTTTCTATCAGCTTATTTTCAAACAGAGAATAAAAGGTATACTTATTATATATATTTCTGTTAAGTCTATCGGGATACCCTAGAACATTTGACAAGGCCTTGACATATAGTCAGCCAATAGTTGACTAAATTAATATGTATTGTTTATTGTGTATTGGTTCTAGTCTTTTACCCTGGGGGTGGGGTGAGGCAGCTGCCTCCCTTGGCTCCTCCTATACTTAGCCTCAGACAAAAGGTTTCCTAGCCTGCCCTCTCTCAAGAGGAGAGTCCCTTCAGAAAAAATCCAGGAAGGAGCCAGTCTTTTTCACTCATCACATGGTATTTCAAGGGGAAAGATTTAAGAACAGTCTCACCAAGTCTAAGGTCTCAGGCCCAGTAAGCAGATTCTTCATCAGCCTCCAACTCAAACTCCGAACTCTGAAGAACTAAGAATTAGTCCCCACAGGAAGTTGTAACTCAAAGACACTTCTTTTGCATCACTTCCTGTGACTTCCTGTACTTTTTAGGTGTACCAATTACGTGGGTTCTGATTCATCATTCACTTTTGCACATGTGGGTTACAGACTTCCCCAATTCAGGTGCAAGTGGGGTGTTTACACTTTTGGTGATTAAATCTAAAAATAGGCAGGGTAGGATTAATCTCATATTCACACATACCCTTATGCTATGCACTAAAAGATAATAAACATGGAAGTAAAAAGAAAGGCACTAAAATCTTAAAATTTCATTCACAGACTACCACATTTAACCCTTTAGTAAGTAGCTTTTAAGTATGTTAAACACTGTGCTAGTTGACCTGCATCTATTGACTAATTTCAAGTCAAATTTTGCAGGCACTGAGTTTCAATGACCATTCAAGTTGATTAATTTTCTTTTTAATAAGCAATGACGAACTCATATGTCAGAATTGACCAGAGGAACATGGCTTAACTCTTACTGTCAAAGATAATTCATTTCTAAATTAAAATATGACCCTAACTCAGGTACTTCATACACTGGTGCAGTTCTGATATTCTGTTCTGAAAAAAGCAGTTGCTTTTTCTTAGTGACTATATTGATAGATCCTGGGTAAGCATGACCTTTACATTCCACTTTTAAAAGAAATGCTCTGAACTGACAAAATGTTTACTCTTTCTCTATTCTTTTGATTTACATATAAATTCTTTCCTTATTCCCTCAGTGTTAGTGCTTGCTTTGAAATGACTTTTTTTTATAATTTTGTTTTTTCATATTTACATGAGTTCTCCCTATCCACAATTCCACCCACCAGTAAGATGTCAGCTTCATGAGAGTAGTGGCTATTTTATTGCTGTCTTTGTATCCTCCACACCCACCACAGATAAAAACATGTGTTGTTGTTTTTGAAACAGACTTGTGACTTAGTTGGCAATGGGAACTTCCAGTAAGGAATCTCCCATCACCTATGCACTTGCTCTCCAATTTTTAGACTCAGAGAACTGGCCAGAGGTACCAAGAGGTTAAGTGAATTCCTCAGGGTCACAGAACCAATGTGTGTCAGTGACAAATGAACTCAAGTCTTTTAGACTCTGCAGTCTGCTCTCTCTGTACCACATAATTCTGCCTCTCTGAATTACACCAAAGAGTTATGTATAGTACAAATCATAGGCTGCCTTTTCAGGGAAATAATTTCCCAAGGGCTCTAGCTACACCCAAATTATAGCCTATGCCACACAGGTTAGTAGTTTGCCTTCCCAATTTGTCTCTAGGGAACTTAAAAGGCTTCACTACTACCAATCAACTATTTTCTAAGTTTTATTTACTTCTTCCAATCAGGCATTTAGGGGCAAGTAATATCACTTCAAGTTAATGATTTAAAAAAAAAAAACATTATTTGTAATCCTTGAATACCAGTTAGTTTTGCTTGGACCCTTGTTTCCCTCCTAAAATACAATTAAAGAAATGAAATAATGCTCACAGTCAGCATCATTCTCATATCTATTCACCATGAAGACAGCATAGCAATATAGCAGCATTGAGAAATGTGAAGGATCTTCATAATTACTTATTCCATCACCTTATTTATAGGTGTGGAAACTGAGACACTAAGAGGGAAGAAATTCTTCCAAGGCCATTCAAATAATAAACAGAAAAGTCAGGATTTGAATCTATTTCTTTAGTCTCTCAAACCAAGACTATTTTTTTTGTGGCAATGATGCCTTAGAAGTATTAGTAAGAATTCTTTCTTAACTAGTTCCAATTGGCCCACCTTTCTGCTTGCCTCTTACTGCTATGTGTCTCTTTTAAGTTAAGAGTATTTTAAGAATTGCCTTTGGGAGAAGATGTTGAGAATAGGATGTAGGGAGGACAGGTACTTCAGTACTTGCTCTCTTCTCAAACAGAAAATGTATTTTTCTGTCTTTGTTAACTGCCAAATCCAGTAGAGAATGCCCATGGAAATCTGAAATCCACTTTAAAGATTTGTTTACAAAGCAGAAACCCAAATCTTTTTCCTTCTAGTCATCCAAGCAGCAAGCCATTTTCACCCAAGGCCTAATCCCTTAACAGCCCCATCATTTTCCAAACTGGATTTTATTTTTGTTTGTTTTCAAAGATTAGGCCTACCCAATTAAACTTTCTTCTTTCTACCTGAAAGGATTAGTGACAAGTACGGGTTTTACATGGCTGTCCTATTATGAGTGAGATTAACCACAACAGAGGGAAGAAGGAGGTGAGAGTTCAATTGATGCCTCTTGAGGTATATACTTCAATGGAGGCCATGGCTGGAAACCTGCACAGACATAGAAATGTGTTCTTAGATGCTGCTACTAAGCTGAGCTTCCCTGTGAAGTAGAACTTGAACATTTCCATGCCACAACATTCCTATCTCCCTCTATTTTCAGTTCTTGCCTTTGCTACGGGGAAGAGCTGGTTGTTATTTTCTTCCTCTTCTGCCTGAATCCTAGAATAGCAAAGTAGATCAGGGAAATCATAAATGGAAGCAATGATATTTATGCAAAGTCAATATCATTTCAATGCCACTGACTTCTCGTGATTTGAGGCCCTTCTTAAAGAAGAGATAAGATAGGGATATGAGAAATATGTGACCCACTTGTGCTCTAGGGACTACAGAGATGAATTACCATAGCTGCCCAGCTAAATGAAAAAAACAAAAAACAAAAAACAGAGGCAGTGAGATATTCTCATTAATCAACCAGTGAAGATATGTGATTTAAAAGAACTGATTTTAAGATAGAAAATAAGAAAGAAAGGAAGGAAGAAAAGAAGGAAGGAAGAAAAGGGGGGGAAAGGAAGAAAGGAAGTAGGAAGTAAAGAAAAAAAGGAAAGAAGGAAGGAAAAAATCAAAGAAACAAAGAAAAAGGCAGAAAAAAGAGAAAAAGAAAGAAAAGAAATATAGGAAGGAAGAAAGGAAAGAAAAGAAGGAAGGCAGGAAAGTAGGAAAGCAGGAAGGAATGGAGAAAGGGAGGAAGGGAGGGAGCGAGGAAGGAAGGAAGGAAATCTTCATATAATACCAACAAGCATTCTGCTATTTTGTTATTTCGAAAGGAATTCAGCGCTGAAGATTTTCTTTTTATTTGTACAAAAATATTTATTGCAGCTCTTTTTTGCTATGGCAAAGAATTGGAGATTTATGCCTATCGTTTGAGGATGATTGCATAAGTCACAGCACATGATTGTGATAGAATAGCATTTTGTAGAAGAAATGATGGGCAAAATGGTTTCAGAAAAACCTGTGAAGACTTATACAAACTAATGCAAAATAAAGTAAGCAGAACCAGAACACAGAACACAGTAACAAATAATATTATAACAATGATTAACTGTAAATGACTTAGCTACTCTTATCAAGGCAATGAACCAAAACAAATCTTAAGGATACACTTATAGAGGATATCAATGAGCTCTGTATACATATTGAAGCATACCTTTTTATACCTTTTTATTTATATTGTTTTATTTTCTTTGTATTTTCTTTTGTGACTTGACTGATATGGATATGTTTTTTTTAATTTTCAATTAATTAATTAATTAATTGATTAATTTGATTTTTCCATGGTTACATGATTCATGTTCTTTCCTTCCCCTCCTCTCTGCCTCCACCCAGAGCCAACAAGCAATTCTACTGGGTTTTACATGTATCCTTGTTCAGAATCTATTTCAATATTATTAATATTTCCAGTAGAGTGATTAAAAATGTGTGGACAGGTAGACTCATAGAAAGAAATGAACTGAGTTCACTTGGTCACCATCAAACTAGATTCTTGAGTAATAATACCACACTCTCCAACTTTTGGATATGAGTTTTTTCTAAGTAAATTCAAATTCACAGTTGACATTTTTCTGATTTTTTTGAATAGTTTATTTGAAATGTTATCAGAATATGCATTCCCTGTGCCAGACAACTATGTTTAATATTCCTCATGAGGTTACTATGAGGACAGAATGAGAAGTCTTTCATAGCATGTGATGTTAGCTTTAGTAATATCTCTCACTTATGAATAATAAAAGAGATTGGCCAGTGGCATCTCTCTTTTGTTTGTTTTATTTGTCACTTTTAGGGAAAGGAACTGGATGATCAAAGATTATGAATAAAAAAATGCACAGAATTTTCTAATTCCTTTTTGATATGCACAGGGCATTTTGCTGCAGGAAAACAACTTTATTTTCTCCCTAAACAAAATCTACTAACCCCTAGTCAGCTTTTTAAACAAAGGATATTTTCTTCCCCACTGGGAATATTTTTTTAAATAACATATAACTTTTAGCAAAAAGTCATCTAGGTGCTCAAACTGGTAAGTAGGTTGGTGCCCATCTATTACTTTCAGAAGGTAGAAAGAACTCTATTAGGGTAAAATATAATTTGATTAAGTCTTCTTTTATTTTCTGAATTGAAAATGTTGAAACTCGAATTTTAGCCCCAAGGATGGAAGGATAATCTGAAGTCAATTGGTGCAACATCTGAAACTAAAGACACTCACTTTCCATTACCTAAGAAGATAAAGGAAAGATTTTATCTAAAACAATAGCCCCACTAAAAAATTACTATATATCTTGGAATAATCAATTCATGTCTATTTCAAATTGAATGGTCCAAAATATTTCTAGAAAGTCCATTTTATTCTATTGCCTGGAAAGTGTTTATATCTATTCACTACCAGGAGTTCCATCACCATCATTATCATCATTAACATAATCATTATTGTAATTATGCAATGAAACACTGATTTCTTGCCCAGCACTATGCTAAGCATTTTATGGTGCCTATTATGTACATGACAACATTCTTGGAACTAAGAAGGTTTAGTAACATTCAGTTTACTATCACTATACCACATTGTACAGTAGTTGGAAAAGGAGGTAATTCAAAAGGCCCACACATAAGTAGAGGAAAAATAACTCATACATGAATGAGAATTATAAGGGGACTTGAGTAACTCATAATTATTGATTGATATCTCCATAATTTCTAAAAATTCAGGATGTCCCAAAAGTTTTAGGGTGGTTTTAAAGTATTCAAGTTTAAGCTGAAGTTAAAAGAGCTTTAAACTGCCCCATAAATTTTCTGACATTATAATTGAGAGATGGATACAACAAGGCCTTTTTTCTACATGCAAATCCCAGAATTCAGAAAGAAAGCAAAAGTAAATCCTAAGTCTGGATTGAGAAACATTCTATCTTTCTGTTTTTTATTATGTTTGACATATGTAAGGTTGCATTAAAAGAGAGGCCTTACCTCAAAAATGACCATCATATATGATAAATTAGATTATTAATTTAGTTTGTCTCCAACCCTTCCTTTTGGAGACATTACAGAGCAGGGTCCTATAGAGTGGGATAAAAACATGCCACCTGACCTTAGATCAGATATATGAGAAAGCATGTAATAAAGACATCTCTTTCTTTTCTGATGAGTGGAGGAACACCAAGACAGAGTCTCATTTCCTACCCAGTCTTATCTTTTTTGAACTTCAGTTTTGAAGCTAAGTTTCTTCTGATCTCATGTCAAATTATATACAGTAGTGATGAAAAGAAATGTTTATTTCATTAAAATTCTATCCTGTTTGTGGGAATACCCGTGTTCTTTTATACATGAAATTCCCAGATCCATATATCTAACTTTAGGCTCCCTCCTCAGATTGAGTGCAATCTTCCCAACTTTCCTATTACTCTTGAGGACAAAGCATCTTTCCATTTGTCAAGGCTAACAATCTTGTTCTAATTGTCAGCTCCTCATGCATACTACCCACACTCACCACGCATAACCAATTTATTTCCAAATATGTCATTGTTACCTTCATGTTTACCCTTCCCTATACTCACTTAGCCACCACCCAAGTTCAGGACTTCATCTTAATGCCTCCTGGCTAATCAATTGCAGTAGTTCCCTAAGAGTATCTCCTCAATCCAATCAATGGTCCACTGAGCTGCTGATGAATTGTTATTTCTTTGATCTGTCCCTGAACTCTTCCCCACCAAACCCATGCTTGATACACTCAAATAGGTCCCTCTTATCTTTCAGTACTTGACATTACTTCTGTTTAGCATTTAAAACTCTTCATTTTTTTGTGGTACCTCCAAATCTTCTCTTTTATTCCCCTCAATGTAGCCTATTATCCAGCTACCCTGGACTGTTCCTCACACTTGACTTTCCCAATTTTTTTCATCTCAGCTTTTTTCCTTTGCTATTTTCCATCTGTGAAATGTTTTTCTTCCTTTCTTCTGAGTTTTTAGTTTTCTAAATTTCTTACAAAATTTAACTCAAATATTATCTGTTTCATAACACTTTCTCAGGATCTCCAGCTGCTAATGCCTTCTCTTTGGGGACTAAGATCTATCTATTCTCTATGTATTTCCAAGGCAGCTATATGCTATCTCACATATCAGAATGTGATCTCCCTGATGCTGGCGATTAATTTTACTTTTTATTTTTTGTATCTAGAATGCCAAGCACTAGGGTACGTAGCTGGCACAGTGAATAAAGTTCTAGATCTGGAGTCAGGAAGACTCCTCTTTATGAGTTCAAATCTGACCTCAGACATGGAGTAGCTGTGTGACTTTAGGCAAGTCACTTAAGTCTGTTGGTCTCAATTCTTTCATTTATAAAATAAATTAGAGAAAGAAATGGCAAAAGACTCTAGTAACTTTGCTAAGAAAATTCTCAAATTGAGTACATGAAAAGGAGGATACAAATATAATACAAATATAAATATGGAACAGATTTTATCATAGGATCTCTTAAATGTTTGTTGAGTCACTGACAGATAATCTGTACCTTGTTTTTTATTGTTTAGCAATATATTTGCATTTTTATCAGTCATAAAATTAAGAGCTTGCATCAGTTAATATAATTCATCTAGTTTATCTAACAGTCTTATTTTAGTGCTTAGGAAATAAAAACTGGTGGATGCAATGTTAACTGACTTGTGTAAGGTCATACAGCTAAGAAATAGCATACCAGGATTTGAAATAAAGTATTCTAAATTAAATATTCTTTTAACCGCATCATACCAGTCTCTAAGTCTGCATTTTTGCAATAAGCTGTAAAAGACCATTTTTTTCTCTGTGAATTCTTTATTCTCTTTGTCCATTTTAAATTAACACTTGGTTAACACTAACTTAAGTATCCCTACTAAGTACCTCACCAGACTGTAAAGTGTGAATCAGTCTTTCTTTTAGTACCCCTACTTAGTACCACACCAGACACTAAGTAAGAGTGTTCCAAAGTAGGTAACAACTCAATCCAGTCAGGAAATTGTGAATCTTTTTGATAAGAATATACACCTCCAGAGGATGAGAAGTGGATGCCACAAGACATTTCCTAGGGCAGTGCTAGACAATTTGTTATTGGCCCCTGTGAAGAGGGGAAGGGACAAGAAGCCACTATAAAAACTCTGAATTTCTGGGGCTAGAGGTCTGCTTCAGAAGTTGTCCTCAACAGGTCATTGTCTTCAGCTTGAACTGCCACTTGGAGGGAACTTGGGTGAGTGAATAGCTGGCTTTCCTTTCCTGACTTCTGTAGAGAAATTAATTATGGTCAAGGGTTAAGAAGTTGTGCCCAGGCTAAGTTGAGCCCCTGAGCAATATTTAGTGTGATAGACTAAATATCTTCTCTACCCTCTTTTTGTATTTCTCAACTTTCACTCTCCACATATTCTGTAAATAAAATAACTATTGAAAGTCATTTTTATTTGAGCTATATTTTTTTAAATTGGTAACCACTATATAATTTATAATTTTCATATATTTTAATTAAAGACAATTTTAATTCCTTAACCATAGGCTTTCTTTTGATAATGTTACCTCTATTCATAGAGAAATAACTTCCTGTCACTTAAACTATCCCAAGATTTGTTGATTGAAAGAATAAACCTTTCTATCCTGAAAATTCATCTAAAAGTTTGGCATTAGTTGATGCAAAAAAAAAAAATAGAACATTGGTCCAGAAACCCTGAAAACATCTATTCAAATCCACACTCAGATGTTACCAGCTGTGTAACCCTGGGCAAATTTGGTAACTCCTATTTGCTTCAGTTTCTCTACCTGTAAAATAGGGATAATAATAGTACCTACTTCTCAGAGTTGTTTTTCGAATCAAATGAAATACTATTTATAAAATGCTTACCACAGTGCTTGGAACATAGTAGTTTCTAAATAAATGCTTATTTCTCACCCTTTTCTCCCAAAAAATTAAAGCATCAATCTTAAAAGAGGTCAAAGTCTGACAGTGACAGAATGAAGGATTACTTTTGGTGGCAGTGGAAAAATATAGATATTTTTGGCAATGATTTGGACTTTCTCCTTTCAAATTTGTATCCTCAGCACTTAGCACAGTTCCTGGTACATGAGAAGTAGTTAATAAATATATTTTGACTGACAATGTTCTTTTGCAACCCTGCCTATTTCAAAAATAGCATTCACTAGGTGAATGTAAATGAACTGATGCTATTACTAGAATAACATGATTCAAATAAAAATTCACTTTTTCTCCATGTATAATCTTATTTTTTCAAGTGCATAGAAAAAAGCTTCTTATTATTTGAGATAATAGAACTTGACTATTTTAATAGAGCATTGGATCTAAAGTCAGGAAGGCCCATCCTCTTAAATTCAAATTCGGCATCAGACATTTACTAGCTGTGTGACCCTGGGCTAGTCACTTAACCTTGTTTACTTCAGTTCCTCACATCTGACATGAGATAAAGGAAGTAGCAAACTACTCTTGGGGTTTGGCCCTAGGATCCTAAATCCACTAGACCCCTGACTTTATGCCCCTATACCTACAAGGGATTATGGAGAGTTAAACAAGTTAAAAATCACCAAATAATGAGAAACAATTTTAATAATACCTTCCTTTTCCCTTTTGTTTTTTTCCTTCTCACATAAAATTTAAGCCTGCCATGGCATGAAATTATTAGCTCAGATGATTGTTTGGGGGACTAAAGAAAGCTTTAACTTTTCCTATCTTCAGATACTTTCCTAAACCATGACATAGAACAATTAGTCTTTGAATTAGATACATGTGTGCAAACAATTCAGGCCAAAATAGATAGTTACTTCATTAGAAACATTTATCTAAATTATCTAGACTAATTTTTTCAACTCAATAATTATCTATCTGAGTGAGTTTATTGATACCAGTGTAATTTATCTACAACAAACTTTAAATTATAGAAAACTAGAGCTTTGAGTTGGAGGAAATTCATTCATTCAAGAATATCCCCTATATCCATATGAGTAGCTCTAAATTAGATAGTAATTTTAGATAACCATTTACTTCAATGAAAAGTATCATGATTTATTAGAATGTATACTGGGCTGATAGTCATGGAGGGATTGGATTTAAATGTCACATCCAATATTTACTAATCACATGACTATAAGCAATCTATTCAACTTTACTTTCCTCTCCAGTAAAATGTAGAAAATAATACCTTCAGTAACTACCTCACTGAATTATTATTGATATACAAATGGGAAATATTGTATATAAAGTGCACTGAAATCTTTAAAGTTTGAAATCATGTCATGTATTCCTTCTGATAGCATGGTACTTGCTATAGATAACTAGAACCTTGTCCGGTATCATCACTCATTTTCCTCCTTTCAAAGAATTTTAATAGTTGGAATTGACTATGGATTTGGTCTAGGTCTGGAAAAACTCTACAACATTCCCAAATTGTGTAAGAAAAGCCTTTGAAATTCAAACACTAAGTCATCTCTTCTGCTCCAACGAAAGGTTTGAAATATGCATTTCATACTAACTTTTGGGTCAAGTCTCATTCATGAAGCACTTTTCCAGAAAATAGAGACTAAAGTAAATCCATGGTCTAGAAAAATCAGAAGATATTAGCTTTAAGTCACCTCTTACATAACTGTTGGTGCTTCTCTCTACCTCAATGTCATAGATTTAGAGTTGGAAATTATTTTAAAGGTCATCAGATTCAACTCTACTCCTTCCCATATATAGCTTCTGAATTAAAAAACTGAGGCACAGAATACATAAATAGCTAAAATAGGACCACACAGCAGAAACACTCAGGTCTTCCTGACTTAAATTACAGAACCCTATCCTCTAGAACATGCTATATATAATTATTAAAACAAGAAGTTGGATTAAATAATCTCTTTGGTTAATTTTTACCCTTATTGACTATTATTCTATGAGAATGCCACCAGACTTTAAATATGAAGTATTATTACTTTATTTGAAATTTGTATTCTAAGATAATAAATGCAATAAAATTCAAATTTTAATTTAATAATAAAAACTTTACATTTGTTCATTCAATTCACCCCCCCCAAAAAAAAAAATTAAATGCCTCCATATTTGGTGTTTTTGACATTGAGAATAAAAAGGCACATCCAAGCAATTCTTCTTCTGAAAGAGATTAAATTATTTGTGGGTTGGAAAAGGGAAAGATATGATATCTGTACAGAGAAGTAAAAGGGAAGCATGCAGTAGACACAATAAATGAAAGTAATTTTAAAAAAGATTGGACATCTTAAGGCAGATTGACACAGTCTTTCCTTTCATGAATTTTTCTATAGTGTAAGATATATATATATGTGTGTGTGTATATATACATATATATATATATTTTCACAACAAGATGAATATGGAACTATGTACTATGTGAAAACTTATGTACAACTTATATTATCTGCTTTTTTGAAGAGAGGGAAGATGTAGAAAGGACAAGATCATGGATAGCAAAATGTCAGAAAATGATTATTAAAAGTTGTATAAACATGTAACACAGGGATAAAATTTTGAAAAGTTAAAAACAATAAAGGACATTACCAAATGAATGGATCAAACAACCTATTGCATAGATGTTGGCACCTTGAAGGAAGCTAGATATTTCAGGAGGTGGTTATGTGGAGAGAGTATGTAGTTAGATAGGCAGTGGATAGTGTACTTGTCCTGAGTCAGGAACAACTGAATTTCATTTTGTATTGTATAGTTATTAACTACATGATCATGGACAAGTCACTTAACCACTACCTGCCTCAGTTTCCTTATTTGCAAAATAGGGATAAAAAAAGCACTGAATTTACAGGGTGTGGCGATGGTAAAATGAGTTAGCATCTGCAAGTTATTAGCACATTTCCTGGCAAATAATAAGCACTTTTTAAATATGTGTACTCTTCCTTCCCTATAACAAAGGAAATAATATAGGACTTGGAATCACAAATATATGGAAGAAATGGAGGCTAGAATTTTAACAGAAGAAGAAATAGGAATCCATTTAAGAATTTTTGAGTGTGTGTGTTTGAACATGCACATGTGAATGCATTCATGTGTGTTTTCGTTGTGGAATGATAGCCATATCCTCATTTTATGAATATAAATTTGGCAATAGCATGAATATGGATTGGATATGGAGAGGGCAGAAAGTCAAGAGGCAAAGAGACCAGTTATGAGTAGACACTAATATATTAATGAAACAAATTGGTTTTGCATAATGGCTTCTCATTGTCTTCAGGAACCTAATGATGGAAATCTGTATAATATCTTATAAAGTCCTATGTAACTGAAATATACAAACATTATTATATATAAAAGTTTTTTGTTTTTCTCCAAAATGCCAAACAACCATTTAATAGTGCAAACCATTTTTCTATTATACTTTTATTCAGCATCTATTCTACTTTAATGTAATACAACCATTTAAAGTAAACATGTATTAACTAAAAGCTTCAAAAGTCCTGCCTTATCGCCCCATATTGTTATTGGATGAACTTAAGTTCTTGCATGTGAAGACAGAATGATACAACTTTGGACAATTCTTATTAGATTTTTAAGGTTTGTCATATGGCAACTGATTATACCTGCCAGTTACATGGAAAGAGTCTTATCATTAGTTCATTGGACAACTGGTAATATGTTCTTTGGCCTGGTCCATCCATGAAACAGACAGTTTTATAAAATGACTCTTAATTTGCCTTCTTCCTTTTCTGCAATGAGTGTGGTAATATGGGATATAAAGAGATCTTTCTAAGGACTACTGCTTTTAAATCTTTCTTTATTTTCTTCTTGTCATGCAAAACACATTTCTATATTGGTCATTGTTGGAAGAGCAAAGTGATACACAACTAAAACCCCCAAATAAAACCATTGATGTGGAAGATGACTCCAGCAGTTCTTTCTCTAGAGGTGGATAGCATTCCCCATAAGTTTTTCATAACTGTCCCAAATCATTACCTCAATGAAAGTAAACAAGTTTTTCACAGTTGATCATTATACAGTATTGCTGTTATTGTGTACAATAGTCTCCCAGTTCTTCTTATTTTGTTCTCTATCAGTTCCTGCAGATCTTTCCAGATGTTTCTGAAATCATCTTGCTTATCATTTCTTATACCACAATAATATTGCATCACCAAAATGTACCATAATTTGTTCAGCCATTCTCCAATTGATGGACATTCCATCAATTTCCAGTGTTTTGCCACTACAAAAAGAGCTGCTATAAATATTTTTGTACACATAGGTTCTTCCTCCTTTTTAAAAAATCTCCTTGGAATACAGACCCAGGAGTGGTATTATCAGATCAAAGGGTATGTACAGTTTTATAGCCTTAGGGCATAGTTCCAAATGGCCCTCCAGAATGATTAAATCATTCACAATATTAATTGAACCATTAATACTCAAAATTTGAAATGTTTGACCAATGATCAATGAAATGATAAATGACTAAAACAACTGAATCAACTAATCAAACATAAAGTATTTATTATTCACTAGAGTATCTGCTAGGTTTGAGGAATACAAACACAAAATCTAATCAGTCATCCTTCAAGAAGATTACATTCTAAATGAGGAGACTATGTTTATCAACAGATGTATTCAAAATACATACAAAGATCCTCCTATATTACATATCGAATATATGAACATATTGTAAGTCAAACATATGTAGTTAAACCAAATACAAAATGCACATGAAGTAAACTTTGAGAAGGCACTAGAAGGAGGAAATGAAATCAAGCAAAATTTTATAAGAGATTCCACTTGAGCTGAATCTTGAAGAGATGAAATATTGCAAAAGTCTTAGTTGAGAAGGGAGTAAAACCAGTCATAGGAAATAGCCACTGAAAAAGCAAAGACATAAGGTAGAGTAAGGTGTAAGGAAGAGCAAGGACATTATTACTATCAAAGGGTGTGTGGAGAGGAGGGGGTTCTAGTAAGTCTAGAGAGCAGAGATGAGACAAATCTGTAAAAAAAATAAAAGGTTTAAAAGCAAAATGAGAATTTACAACTTGTTTTAGATATTGCATGTAATTATTGGAGTTTATTCAGAAGAGGAGTAACATAAACACTTAGGGAAAATCCCTTTGAACATTTTGGAGAGAGATCTTATAGGAGAGACCAATTAGGAGGTCATTGCAATAGTTCTAATAAGAGGTGACAAAGACCTGGACTGTGGTGGCAACTTAGTGATGAGGAAAGAGAGATGCAAGAGATAATATGAAGAGATGAAAATAAAATAAGATTTCATAATGATTAGGTTTAGAAAATAAGTTTGAAAGAGAAGTCAAGAATGATATTGATTTGTAAAACTGGATACCTAGAAAAATGATGGTTACCTTAATAGTTATAGGGAAGTTTGGAAGAGGAAAGATAATGCCTTGCTTTGGACAGTTTAAGTTTGATATGTCCATGAGATATATTTCTAGTAATTTCTAGTCAAGATTTCTAACAAGCAATTTACAGGGTAAGACTAGTATCAGAAGAAAAAATTGTATTAACTATATCTATCTATGGGTCTTCTGTCTAGAGATGAAAATTAAAACCATGAGACTGAAAACTTTTATGTGAGAGAACAAAGAGAAAAGGAAAAAGATGCATAAAAAATCTTGGGGAATACACACTGATAGGGGAGTTAGCATAGATGATTCAGCAACTAAGACAATGATATTGTCAAATAGAAAGAAGGAGAAATGAGAAAGAACAATGTCACAAAGTCCAGCCATGAAAGAATATCTAGGAGTAGAGGGCAGTTCATGAATGTTTTCATGATCATCAAATTCCTAATGAATTCTCTCCAAAATTTTATATTTTTCCATCATGTAATTTATACATATATGATATGTAACATAACTGCACATATGTAGACATATATACAGGTACACAAAAGACATATATATATGTATATATGTGTGTGTGTATATATATATATATATACATACATTTAATCAAGTCCTCCATCATTTATGCCTTGGAAGTTCAATTTGCCTCCTTTTATTAGATCATCTAATTAACAATTATTTGTGTATTGATATATGCACATTGATAGTTATATTTCATTTGTATATGCATGCACATGTACATATTCAAATACACATACAAATACATACTCCCAGTCACACATATCATTTTACTATCAAGGGGATCTTTATTTAGACATACATTAGGCTATATGGATTTGGTAGTCTCAACTTCATGAGGAAAATTAATTTTATTATTATGTCATTTGATCATTAACATTAATTGGTAACATTCCCTTCTCTGTCAAAGTTCATCTCTTACCCTGAAATGAAAAGAAAATAGAATATTCATTTTTTCTGACAGTCCTAAGGATGTCATTACATTCTAGTTTGAAGGCATATACTCTTAACCAGATAGCATTGGGTTCCAACCAACTGGAAATCTGAGTCCCCTTCACTGTATTAATAAGACCTAGTTAGAATCAGATTCTCCCCAAAGCCCATAAGTTTCTACCCTTGGTCCCCCTTCTTTACTGAGATTTGTACTGACATGAGTCATAAATGTGATATCCAATCAGAGTGAGGTGGCTTTTGTTGACCAGATCTGAGGGTTTTGCTGAAATCTTATGAATGCTCCACTTTCTCAACTGACCTTACTCCCTCAATAAAGTTAGTACTCTGAAAGCGCTAAGAGCTTTTAGCCAATCTTCTCATTAAGTGTCCATCAATTAGAACTGTCTTTTTCTCTCTAGGCAAGAAACCAATAATGAATAGCAGGAAGGCTGTAAATGCATTTAAGATGGCCCAATCATCTTACTTTGGTTACTCTTTGGTTACTGAGAGAGATCACTGATCATTAATTTATTAATTATTGCTAGCCTAATCAATAATTTGATTTTTCACAATGGGAATCTCATTTCTTGAATGTTTATTCTCTGCTTCTGGCAACAGATGTTCAATCATCTCTCCAATGCAGTATATTTCATATTTCAACATACAGCTTGTGATTTTTTAGCTATGTGTGTATTTCTTGTGGTCATTCAAAGCCAACTCCCATCCTGGCATAGGAAGTAGCTGATGAACTATTCTCTAGCTAAGTGAATTTGCTCCTTGACCTTGTCTGTCAAGGATGATAGTCATTTTTTTTTCTAGGTGATACATTATAAGCATGTCTCATTTTGATGATGCATTATACTTACACATCATTGAAGAGGCAATTTGCTTTGATGATGCACTGACATGCAATAGATCATAACCCAGAAAGAGAGAGGAGGAGGAGTTCTCTGGAGATCCATAACTCAAGGAATGATGCTCTCCGCAGAAAAATAGACACACAGTATTAATTTAAATGAGCTGAACAAAATTGTGCTGACCCAAGGCTAGTTACTACTTAAAAATAATTTTTAAAGTTTTATTTAAATATTTCTCCAGGGACATTTCCCAATTAAAAAATACTGAAGCACATCCAATTTTCTTTAAAAAGTTGTTTCTTTTGATATACATTTTCATTTGTTATTTTTAAAGGAAAAATATCCTTCTTTCTATTATCCTAGAAGTTTCATGGTAACCTATCTAGATGTGAATTGCTGAGTACCATGTGCGTCAGAGTACAATGGAAAAAATAACATAACCTAAAGTTATTGAACTGATATTAAATCTAAGATCAGACATTTACTGCCTTTCTGTAAGTTTGGGCAAATAATTAACATGTGTGAACTTTAGTTTCTTCATCTTTAAAATGGTGGCATTGAACTGGATGGCCACTGAGGTCTCTTCCAGTATTAGTTCTGTGAAATTATTGTATAACTAATTTTTTCAGCAATTTTAGGAAAAGACAATCTAGGAATGCCTTAGACTTTACTTAGTCTGAGGAAAAGCCACCTCGTTATGCAGGTTTGGCTCTGCGGATAGGAGGTAATTAATAGTATGATTCATATCTAGGTCTTATGTGAAGCTAGTCATTCATAGAATCACTGTCCTCCCCACCCCATTTTGTTTCTAAACTTAATCTATTTTCATTCCTGGTAACTTTCATTCGGCCAGAAAACTATGAAACGTTCCCCTCCTAATGGTTCTTTTTTCTTAATGAGAATACTAACTACTACTTTTGAGTTAACAAAATTACAATATCTTATCATTTCAAGGGACCCCTTTAACTATCAAGTCTAACCAAATACTGATCTAGAATCTTCTTTATGATACTCTCGACAAGTTGCCATCCCACCTCCATTTATTAAAAACATTTCTTTATCTCTTCAATGGGCATATTATATAATTGCCCAATATATTTTGTAGAATTGTTAGGTTAGGATTAAATAAGCTCATTTTAGAAGAGTACTTTGCAAACCAAAGAGAAAAATTCAAATGCAGATTAATATTATTATAACTTCTAATGGTCTAAGAGATGAATACATTCAATTATAGACACTAAACTAGTTTAACATCAGACAATGAAATAATTATACTATTGGAAATGGTCTTAAAGAGAGGCATTGCTATCTGTATCACTGATCCTTCATAATTGTGTGGCCCTACATAGAATACACATAGATGTGCCTCTATAAGGCTTATCAAGTAATATATATTTAAGAAATATTTCAATCATAGGAGTAGTAAAAAACAAAGAATCAAGACTTGCCTAACAGAAACTTTTCAAATGTGTTATCTCCCCAATTAAAAGATGTAAGCTCTTTGAAAGTAGGTACTACTTTACTTTTCTATATTCTGAAGGCTTAACACAGTGTTCTGCACATATTAAGAGTATAATAAATGCTTCATTCATACTGAAATTAACTTCAGCATACTTCTTTATTTCTGTTTCTAAAATCTTTTGTATCCATCCAGGTTGGACTCATGTTGACTCCTTTGGGAAATCTTTCCTGATTCTCTCACCCTCCAATTATTAGTGCATTCTTTCTTAAATTACTTTGCACATGTTTATTTACTTTGCTATTTTGAGCTTTTGAAAAACTCTTTAAAAACCAGGACTATTCAGATTTTGCTGTTTTATCAGTGCACTTACCAGTGATTTAGAGGTAACAATTGTTTAATAAACACTTGTTGGATTCAAAAGAACTTAGCAACTCACACAACACATTTATTGTTTTTGTTCAGTCATTCATTTCAGTCATGACCACCAGTTTGTGATCTGATTTGGAGTTTTCTTGGCAAAGACACTAGATTGTTTTGCCAGTTCCTTTTCCAACTCATTTTATTGATAAGGAAATTGGGGCAAATAGTTTTAAATGACTTTTCTAGGGTCATACAGTTCATAATTGCCTGAAGCTTGTTGGAAGACTCATCTTCCTGACTCCAGGACCAACACTATATCAACTGTACCATGTAGCTACCTTCCAAAATTAAATAAGTACTTGTATGTTGATTTTTTTTTAAGCCAAAGTGTGTGTGTGTGTGTGTGTGTGTGTGTGTGTATGTGTGTGAATTAAAAGAAAGAAATGAATTAGAATAGAAGAGAAGGCCAGGATCAAACCAGTTTTCAGAATTCCTCAAGGATCTGTGGATAAATCATCACATATCTGTAATTAGGAAAGCAGAGAAACTACTTTTCTTATCTTCCTCTCTAATAATTGTCCTTGCTGGGATCTTTAAAAATATTTAAACATTTTTTGACCTCTTCCTCATTCTTCACCTCATATTTCTTTTCAGTTTGTCTCCTTGTTTCAAGGGTAACCCTATAGTGAAACACTTCAAATAAAGGAATTAATAGGGTCATTAGAGAATAGAAGTAAACAAAGATTCTGGCTTATGTCTTGATAAGCTGGAAACACTTATGCCAGAGAAGGTATTTTAACTGTATTCCCCAGATCTATACAATTTGTAATAATTATTTTCTTTTTTTAAATTGTAATTTTAGAAAAATTTTCCATGGTTACATGATTCATGTTCTTACTCTCCCCTCCATCCCCCACCCCCCCACTCCTCATAGGTGATGCTCATTTCCACTGGTTTTTACATGTGTCATCGATCAATACCTATTTCCATATTATTGATAATTACACTGGGGTGATTGTTTAGAGTCTACATCCCAAATCATATCTGCATCAACCCATGTGTTCAAGCTGTTGCTTTTCTTCTGTGTTTCTACTCCCATAGTTCTTCCTCTGAATGTGGATAGTGTTCTTTTTCATAAGTCCCTCAGAATTGTCCCGGATCATTGCATTGCTGCTAGTACAGGAATCCATTACATTATAACAAAAAACACTGACAAAGATATAATTACTCAAATATACAAGGAGCTAAATCAATTGTACAAAAAATCAAGCCATTCCCCAATTGATAAATGGGCAAGGTACATGAATAGGCACTTTTCTGATAAAGAAATCAAAACTATCAATAAGCACATGAGAAAGTGTTCTAAATCTCTTATAATTAGAGAAATACAAATCAAAACAACTCTGTGGTACCACCTCAAACTTAGCAGATTGGCTAACATGATAGCAAAGGAAAGTGGTGAATGTTGGAGGGGATGTGGCAAAATTGGAAACTTTATGCATTGTTGGTGGAGTTGTGAATTGATCCAACCATTCTGGATGGCAATTTGAAACTATACTCAAAGGGTTTTAAAAGATTGCCTGTCCTTTGATCCAGCCATACCACTGCTGGGTTTATACCCCAAAGAGATCAAAAAGGAAAAGACATATACAAAAATATTTATAGCTGCACTCTTTGTAGTGGCAAAAACCTGGAAAATGAGGGTATGCCCTTCAATTGGGGAATGGCTGAACAAATTATGGTATCTGCTGGTGATTGAATACTATTGTGTTCAAAGGAATAAAGAACTGGAGGAATTCCATGTGAACTGGAAAGACCTCCTGGAACTGATGCAGAGTGAAAGGAGCAGAACCAGGAGAACATTGTACACAGAGGCTGATACACTGTGGTAAAATTGAATGTAATAATTATTTTCTTACATTTTGCAGTCTATGTTCTCTTCTGCCTCCCCACTCTACAAGATGAGTCCTGATACAATGACTATTTCCATGTTCATCATATTGTGAAAGAAGACAAACTTTGCTTATACCAGAGAAAAATTCATTGAGGAATAAAGTGAGGAATGTTGTGCTTCAGTCTGCATTCAGACTCTATCAGTTCATAATTCTAAGAACAAATGGACTCAGGCTTGTAAAACTGCAGGCTTCACAGCCTTGAGTGGGGGATGAGTGCAGGAGAGACTATAGCAGTTGAAGGTTCTCTCCCAAAACAGTACAGGGACCTGCTGTCATTACATGAGGAAGTAGGCCAGTGGCTTCCTTTTGAGAGTTGAGTAAAAACTCCTTCAACAAGCTGTAATGGTTATGTGAAAGTATATCCTCAGTGGAAGAGGTAGTTTTTGATGATATGTGGAGTTCACAGCCAAGGATAATTGATATAAGCAGAAAAGGCCTCTCACAATTGTCCCCTCTAATCCCAACTGTCAGTTCAACTGGGAAAATGGAGGATCTCTCAGGGTAAGTCAATTGGCTATGGCTCTCTTAGTTAAAGGATTCAAACGTTAACTGACTTTGTGATTGTATTACTTTTAATAACTAGATGGATCAAAAGGGAAGGAGGAATTTGAAGGAGAGTGGAATTAGGAAATCTCTATTGGTCATCAGTTGTGAAAAGACTCAGGCTTGTCCTCAGATAGGGCGGAAGGGCCCCCACCACCACTAACACAGATACTTCTTTTATTCTCTACACTAAAGCTCTTATACTTAACTAGATGGATTATTGATGATGTTGATTGAAGGTCTTCAAAACTAAATAAAGTTCAAGGTTTGCTAGGCCAAAGAGTATCTGTTTATCACCACCCTCCTTCCTCCCAGGTCCCCAAAACCCCAACTGAATGCCTCCTTTTATACCCTGGTTACAATGGTCCTCAACTGCCCTTGCCTTCTTGGTGGTTCTGATGGAAGTACTTCAACTAAGATTCTTAGCCTACATTGTATGGAGGCAGATCTTTTTTGTCATAAGTCCCTCAATGATTTGGTAACCAGATACCAATTATTCGGACAAAGGACTACTCAGGGAATATTGGATGAGAGAAGTTTGGGGAAAAAAATATTTGTCTCATATGGATAATGTAAGGAATTATTTCTGCATGGCATAATACAGAAATTAATTTTTAAAGTCCAATATTTTTAGGAAATGCATACATAAATCTATGACACTTTATTGTAAAAAAAAATAAAGATTTTATG
Source organism: Gracilinanus agilis (assembly GCF_016433145.1). Taxonomy (NCBI): domain Eukaryota; kingdom Metazoa; phylum Chordata; class Mammalia; order Didelphimorphia; family Didelphidae; genus Gracilinanus; species Gracilinanus agilis. The sequence continues at coordinate 42,821,643 of NC_058130.1, read as the reverse complement.
GAATGTGAGTAAAGCCTAAGCTTGAAGAAAAAGGTGTTAGCTAATGTTTTTCACAAAATATATTTAGGTGCCACTATCAGGCTTTGGAATAACCTTTGTCTTGGGTTAACCATGTGTCTCTACTTCAGTATGTCTATTATGGGTCTGTAGAACACTTGTTAATCTGTTTTATGTCAACTCCTTGGGAAATCTGGTGAAACTTATGAATCTTTTCTCAGTTTAACTTTATACCTATGTATATACTTATATCTTTGCATGCACGTATATTTATATACCTATATAATAAAGAGATATTCATTGATATATCTTTAGAGATCTATATCTCGATTAATCTATTTGCCTGCCTCTATTTCTCTGTCTCAGTTTCTTCTCTCTCTCTCTCTCTCTCTCTCTCTCTCTCTCTCTCTCTCTCTGTGTGTGTGTGTGTGTGTGTGTGTGTGTGTGTGTGTGTTTCTCTCTTTATAACAACTCTAAACCTACTTTACTAGGTAAGGGAGAAGAATTGTATGCTGAAGTCAAATATAAGTTCCTTAAAGACAATGAAAGTTTTTAATTTCATCTTTGTATCCTCATCCCCCCTAGTCTAGTGTTTCGTGAATACTAAATATTTTTTGAATTAAAATGAATCATTGGAATGGAGGAAGTTGAAGATGATTTTTTTCCTAAATAACTGATTATATTTCAGGTAGCCAACTTAACTCTGGTTTTCAAATTAATAAATTTTTAGAACTCTTTATTCATGTTTATTTTATTTTAATTGTAGAAACTTTTTTTCTTTAATTGTGATTCTATAGATTCTCCACTGCCAAAGACATGACAAATAACAATGCAAAAAAAATCCTATTCTGTTGAGAATGGATTTGAAAAGCATGTTTGTTTCAGACCTGTGATTTAATATACAACATGTTTCTAAGAGGGTCTGTTCTTTTTATCTTAACACAGCTGGCTTGAGTGAAAAATACAAAGCTTTTCCATACACCATTAGCTTGTCTTCTGGGAACAAAGAAACAGCTTGTACATGGTGAGGGGCGGGAAGTTTTTGTATTTTGCCAGCCCAAAGTATTTCTAAAAACAATGCAATATTTAAAGTTCAATGCCAGTGGCATTTATTCCCAAGGCACTCATCAATTCAAATGATTAATTTCTTGTATTTGCATTTACATGTAGGAAAAAAGCACTGTTTTATCTATTCCAATGAGAGAAAAGGTTGAGAATAAATTAGGAATTGGTACTTTAAAAAAAGTTATAATTTTGTGGGATATGAATGTCAAGACAAAAATTTACCTTATGATCAATATACTTTTTATGTCAATAAGTGAGAATTAATCGAACTTTATTCCTTTCAACCAGAAGAAATATGAAGCACAGAATTAATAATTTTATTATCATTGTTTGTTTCCTCTCTTCTAACTTTCCAAAGACATTATTCAGTTTAACAAAAAATGTTTCAAAAGAAAAATAAAACCATTAATGTGCACCTGAAACTATTCAAAATTATGAAATGTGCTGAAAAATAAAATTAAAACAACCCTATTGTTTTTCCTCACTTCTATAAAATTATTGTTCGTCCTACATTTTTGTAGAAGACCAAAGGCATCAGGATGAGATATCTTAATTTGAGTGTGAATAAGCAAGTCGAAGTTGCCCAAAGGCATCAGCCTTGCTTTCTCTTCCAGAGTTATTATAATCCAGTGGCAATGTAAAAGTCAAGATAATTGGCAATGGTCTGGCCTACAATGGATGACATTAGAGTCTACTTTTTCTGACCAAATTCTGCATACTCCACAGTGTCTGCTTCAATTGTCTTCATGACCTATTGGAATGAATCATTTTCATCAGTCCATTACACTTAGGGGAGTCTTTATATGCTTGGGTGCAGTCCTCCCACTAACTCACTGATAGGTTTGAAGTCTGTCAGTTACTCTCACCAAGGTTTAACCCAAAGTCAGGTCCATTAGGCTGTGGCTCCTGCACATGCTACAACTTCTTGGAAACACAGAACAGGTGAGATTTCAGTGAAAGATGGAAACCAAAGGTTGTTGAAAAGCCCTAAAAAGGACTTGGCAAGCCATCATACCAGATGTTCTAGTCCTCCTGAAACAACACATAAACTTATAAAATAAT
>NC_058130.1:42781929-42807633 GCF_016433145.1 Gracilinanus agilis | reverse complement strand
TATTTCTACTTCTAATAATGAGAAATATGTTATAGCTTGTCATGTTCTTTATCCCTAGATAAGTATACAAGTTGCTTTAAAAGAAATTTGGTTTACTTTAATAAAATTCATCAGTTGAAATATTTACAAAAATATAAATTGCCTAGATTAACAGCAGAAGAAATGGAATACTCAAATAATCCCATATCAGAAGAAGAAATTGAACAAGCCATCAAAGAACTCCCTAAGAAAAAATTGCCAGGACCAAATGGATTCACAAGTGAATTCTATCAAACCTTCAAAGAATAACTAATTCCAATAATATACAAATTATTTGACACAATAAGCAAAGAAGGAGTTCTACCAAACTCCTTCTGTGACACAAATATGGTACTGATTCAAAAGCCAGATAGATCAAAAACAGAGAAAGAAAACTAAAGTCCAATCTCCCTAGTGAACATAGATGCAAAATCTCAAACAGAATACTAGCAAAAAGACTCCAGCAAGTGATCACAAGGGTTTTTCATTATGATCCAGTGGGATTTATACAAGGAATGCAAGGATGGTTCAACATTAGGAAAATCATTCACATAATTGACCATATCAATAAGCAAACCAATAAAAACCACATGATTATCTCAATAGATGCTGAAAAAGCCTTCAATAAAATACAACACCCATTCCTACTGAAAACACTAGAAAGTTTAGGAATAGAAAGGCCTTTCCTAAAAATAATAAATGGTATATATCTAAAACCATCAACAAAAATAATCTGAAATGGGGATAAATTAGAAGCATTCCCAATAAGATAAGAAGTGAAACAAGGATGCCCATTGTAACCTCTATTATTTTACATTTTACTGGAAACACTAGCAGTAGCTATTAGAGAAGAAAAAGAAATTTAAGGTATTAAAATAGGCAATGAAGAGACCAAGCTATCAGTCTTTGCAGACAATTTGATGGTATACTTAAAAAATCCTAGAGAATCAACTCAAAAGCTAGTAGAAATAATCAACAACTTTAGCAAAGTTGCAGGATACAAAATAAATGCACATATGTCATTGGCATTTCTACATATTTCCAATACATCACAGCAGGAAGAGTTAGAAAGAAATTGCATTTCAAGTCACTCTAGACAATATAAAATAGTTAGGAATCTATCTGCGAAGAAAAACATAGGGGTTATACCAACACAACTATGAAACCCTTTCCACACAATTAAAACTAGATCTAAACAATTGGAAAAACATTGAGTGCTCATGGGTAGGATGAGCTAACATAATAAAAATGACCATCCTACCCAAATTAATTTACCTATTTAGTGCTATACCTACCAAACTACCAAAAAACTTTTTTACTGAATCATATATATATATATATATATATATATGTATATATATACATATATATATATATATATATATATATATATATAAACAACTATAACAAAGTTCATTTGGAAGAAGAAAAGACCAAGAATATCAAGGGAAATAATAAAAAAAATATGAAGGAATGTGGCTTAGCAGTACCTGATCTTAAACTGTACTATAAAGCAGTAGTCATCAAAACGATATGGTACTGTTGAAGATACAGACAGGAGGATCAGTGGAATAGATTAGGGGTAACTGACTTTAGTAAGATAGTCTTCAATAAACCCAAAGAACCCCACTTTTAGGACAAAAGCTCACTATTTAAGAAAAACTGCTTGGAAAATTAGAAAACAATATGGGAGAGATTGGGCCTTATATCAACATCTCACATGCTATATCAAGATTAATTCATAATGGGTGAATGACTTGAATGTAAAGAAGCAAACTATCATAAATGGGCAAGGGACATGAATAGGCAATTTTCAGATAAAGAAATCAAAACTATCAATAGGCACATGAGAAAGTGTAAATCTCTAATAATTAGAGAAATGCAAATCAAAACAACTCTGAGGTTTCACCTGACACCAAGCAGATTGTCTAAAATGACAACAGGGGAGAGTAATTTTGGAGGGGATGTGGCAAAATGGGACATTAATGCTTTGCTGGTGGAGTTGTGAACTGATCCAACCATTCTGTATGGTGATTTGGAACTATGCCCAAAGGGCTTTAAAAGACTATCTGCGGGGGCATCTGGGTAGCTCAGTAGATTGAAAGCCAGGCCTAGAGACGGGAAGTCCTAGGTTCAAATCTGACCTCAGACACTTCCCAGCTGTGTGACCCTGGGCAAGTCACTTGACCCCCATTGCCAAACCTTACCACTATTATGCCTTGGAGCCAATACACAGTATTGACTCCAAGTTGGAAGGTAAGGGTTTAAAAAAAAAAGACTATCTGCATTTTGATCCAGCCATAGTACTGCTTGGATTATACCCCAAAGAGATAATATGGAAAAAGATTTGTACAAAAATATTTATATCCACATTCTTGGTGGTGGCAAAAAATTGGAAAATGAGAGAATGTCCTTTGGGGAATGGCTGAACAAATTGTGGTATCTGTTGGTGATGGAATAGTATTGTGCTCAAAAGAATAAAGAGCTGGAGGAATTTCACATGAACTGGAATGACCTCTAGGAATTGATGCAGAGTGAAAGGAGCAGAGCCAGAAGAACATTATACATAGAAACTGATAAACTGTGGTAAAATCGAATGTAATGGACTTCTGTACTGGCAGCAATGCAATGATCCAGGACAAGTCTGAGGGATTTATGGAAAACAATGCTACCCACATTCAGAGGAAGAACTACAGAAGTGGAAACACAGAAGAAAACCAACTGCTTGAACACATGGTCTGATGGGGATATTATTGGGGATATAGACACTTACCTATAGCTCTAGTCTAATTATCAATTGTGGGAAGCCAGTAAGAGAATAGATAAAAATCTGAGACTCCTCTTTTGACCTCTTTTGTGATCCACACCCTTTCTTGTTGAAAAGTATTGCAGCCTTATTGAAAAGCTTTAAGCTCTTAGCAAACCAAAGAGGTTAACATTCTTCCCCTTTGGGCAGAAATGCAGCCAAAGCTGAAACCTTAGTTTAGCAGGGGCATTTGCCCCTGAGATAAGTATTCTCAGACTTAGCTTGCTGATAATCACCTTGCTGAATGTCTAGCCTGGTTTTTATCTTCACCTTGAAGTTTCTGAAGTTTCTGTGTATTGTCTAAACTAATTGTAATGTCTATGGAGCTATAAAACTCTATGCTTATGGGTGAAAGGGAGTTTGAATTTCCATATATAATAAACTTGTGACTCAATGATGTTATAGCCAAAAAAGCTTATAGGAATATTATAGCTTATAGCTAATAAGAATATTATAGCCAAAAAGCTAAACTTATCAATTAAGCAGGGGATTTTTTGAATAATGTCATGCCCGACTCAAGCAGGGCAGTTATCTCTCTGACACAGTCCCAGGGACAACTCCTGGCTAGAAGCCCCAGGGCCCCTAGATGAAACAGCCTTGAAGATTCCTAGACAAAACAGCCTTGAAGATTAAGAATCATATCCTGTGGCACCTGGAAGCATCCCTACTCCCTCTGTCTAGCTATTAGCTAACCCTAAGACAAAGGCACCTATATCCCAGAAACATATATATATATATATATATATATATATTCCTTATTCTGAATGCCCCCTCGGGACTCTCTTTGCTGAGTTTCCCCAGTGCGTACTGGCAATAAAGCTTTCTCCTGCTTTGATTGCATTGTCTTGTGTGTTCCTCTGGAGGCCACCCATTTTGAACCCTAACAATGACACTTTGGAGAAACAGCTCTGAGTTAACAGTCAAGATTGTCTCCCGTGTCCCTTACTTCCTTATCAACTAAGCTGTCCTTATCAGAGATGATAAATAGATCTTGAGAATCAATAATATGAAATTAGGTCTTGATCAATGATACATGTAATACCCAGTGGAATTGTGCGTCAGCTAAGGGGGGGTCATGGCGGTTTGGGGGAGAGGGAAAAATATGAAATATGAAACTATGGGAAAATATTCAAAATAAAAATAAAATAAAGTAAAATAAATTACATTTATTTAAAAAATAAAATTCATTATTTAAGAGAGATAATAGTTTTGAAGTTATATCAAGAGGACTTTTGGGGGGGTAATACAAATATGTTAATAAATTTAATCGATTCCTCTTGTTACACTATTGATTTTAAGTCTACTTATCTTACTGTCTTGCTCATGCCCTGATTCATTACACTTTTAACTCTCATATATATTTTGATAAATGGAAAAATATAAATTCCTTTTGCAGATATAAGAGATACATCTCTATTAAAAAAGATAGTTCCAAATTGGAAATATTTCCCCATTACTCTGGTATACTTTGCCCTCTTCTATTGAATTCTTTCTAATTAATTGACATTCATTACAAAGAGTAAACTGCCATTAAAAGACCAGAATTTTTTAAAAACTATTCTGATCTAAGTTTGTATTCCTATGGCAACAAAATTTTCACTACATTCAGAAATTCTTAGCATCTCTAAAGAAATTCTTTTTCTAGATGCTTTTTCTGTATGATTCTTGCTCATTTGAATGGGATCAAATTGTGCTATATAAAAGGAATGTGTGTATGTATAAGTGTGTTGGAATATGTGTATGTGCATATAGGAAAACTTTCAACAGCTAGAGAATATCTTCCATGCTTTTAAGAATCTACTCATCAAAACCATTGTCTTTTCTGTAACAACATAAAGCCATAACTGAGCCACAACTGGCTGTCCTCTATTTCCTTGTTGATAAAAGCTCAATCATATAAATGATTCGTTATTCATCCAGTCCTTGTAATCCATACACTTAAACTCTGTAGCAATTTGCTCATTGAATCAGACAATGTATGCATGCTCATCATTTCAACAAAGCTGGGGAAAGTAGTCCATTTCTCCAGAAAAGCCTCATTGTGTATGCTGATCAAGCCAACAGTAATGTGCAAGCTTGCCTTGTAACCTCTATTTAACTCTGTTACTGTCAAAATAACAGTGCCTGTGACTTGAATCTCTCCAAATTGTACCAGTTAATGTTGTCTTCATTGTTTCTGAAATCATGCTTCAGAAATGATTTTTAGTGACATCTGTGTAGACCCAGAGAGCTAAGTTATCTTCTAAATTATATTCACTTGTTCCAAGGAATTCAATTAAGGTTCTCAAAACTAGGGCAATAGGGTTGTTGAAACTCCTGAAGTTTTCAGAAAGCGGGTATGAGTGGTAAATACAATCATCTTCACAGATAATACAATAGAGTTCTCCTCACTGATAATTAGAGCCTTCCGAATGAAGAAAATCAGGGACTATGAAGGATGGAGAAAAACTTCTATTGTCAAAGTTTCATTATTTTTGTTTCTGTATAGATGATCCAGAAACTACTGTTTAGTCACAAATAAGAAGAAAAGAAAAATAATTTTAAAATGAATTAAAAGACTACTGTGCACCCAGCAATATGCTAATAACCTTATAAATATAATTTATTTTTTTCTTCAACTATGTAGGTGCTATTATTTTAGAGATTGAGAATCTGGATCAGAAAGGAGTTTAAGTAACAAGTTAAGGATTGCATAGCTAATAGGTATATATTAATGCTAATATGTATGTATTAAGCTAATAGGCTAGATTTGGATTTGGTACTTTCTGACTACAACTCCACTAGTCAACCTAGCAATTTATGCGAAGTGTACTACAGACTATCTGAAATCTAGTTTCCTATCATTTGAATGACTAGTTCTTAGAAGAGTACCACTATCCTTTCTGGTCTATAATATTGGAAAAATTCTAAAAGTTTTATTATCCCCTCAGTCTATTCCTCTCCAACCCATTTCCATTCAGCTATCCAAATCTTGGTAATATTGAATCTTACAAATCACCATGTTGGGAAAGTTTAAACCTTCAGCACCTCTAATTTCAATTCCAGATGATACTTGCTGATAGTTTTAAATAAATATTACTTATTAATTTAAGGAAAATTCTTTTTATTCCTATGCTTTCTAATGTTTTCACTAGGAATGTATGTTGTATTTTCTCAAAGACTTTTTCTGCCTCTATTAAGATATTTGTTTGATTTCTGTTATTTTTATTATTGATATCGTCAATTATGCTAATGGTATTCCTAATATTAAACCAGCCTTCTATTCCTATAAATCCCACCTGGACGTTGTGAAAAATCCTTGGGATATATTTTTGTAAATTCTTTACTAATATTTTATTTAAGATTTTTGCATCTGTGGTCATTAAGGAGATTTGTTTGCAATTTTCTTTCCTGGTTTTTGTTCTTCCTTGCTCAGGTATCAGTACCATATTTGTGTCATAAAAAGAATTTGGTAGGACTCCTTTTATTATTTTGCCAAATAGTTTGTATAATATTAGGATTAATTGTTCTTTAAATATTTGATATAATTCACTTGTGAATCCATTTGGCCCAAGGAATTTTTTCTTGGGGAGTTCATTAATGGCTTACTCAATTTCTTTTTCTGAGATGGAATTATTTAAGTACTCTGTTTCCTCTTTTGTTGATCTAGGAAATTTATATTTTTGTAAATATTCATCCATTTCATCTAGATTATCAGATTTACTGTCAAATAATTCAGTAAAATAGCTCCTAATAATTGCTTATTTACTTCTTCATTAGAGCTAAAAATACCCTTTTCATTTTGGATCATTTGATTTTTCTCCTTTCTTTTTTAAAATCAAATTAATTAATATTCTATGTTATTTATTTGTTTGTTTTATAGAACCAGAATGTAGCCTTATTTATTAGCTTGAGAGTTGTACTTTCGATTTTATTAATTTCTTCTTGATTTCTAGAATTTCCAATTAAGTCTTTAACTAATTTTTTTTTAAACCCTTAACTTCTGTGTATTGACTTATAGGTGGAAGAGTGGTAAGGGTAGGCAATGGGGGTTAAGTGACTTGCCCAGGGTCACACAGCTGGGAAGTGTATGAGGCCGGATTTGAACCTAGGACCTCCTGTCTCTAGGCCTGGCTCTCAATCCACTGAGCTACCCAGCTGCCCCCGTTTTTCACTATTTTTAATTTGTTCTTTTTTCTAGTTTTCTTTTTTTGAATTTCCATGCCCAATTCATTAATCTGTTTTTTCTCTATTTTTTAAAACCCTTACCTTCTGTCTTGGAGTCATTACTGTGTATTGGCTCCAAGGCAGAAGAGTGGTAAGGGCTAGTGTATGGGGGGGAGTATTGATGGTAAATGGGGTGAGTATCTAGACTCCCACACGCACACATTAGCTTTCAATGGGCTAGATCAGCTATTTGCTCACCCACACCCCAGGGAAGACCTATGAGGGAATAAACTCAAAAAGGTTCCCAACTGGCAAAGCTATAGTAGGGATGTTGAAGGAAGGTGTTGGGGATCAGTTGTGACCCTAATGGGTTAGATCCCACCCTAAGAGCCAGCACTATGGAGACAAGCCTCCTCACTCTCTAGTGGCTTTGCCCTTCAAGATGGTGTTTGGTATTGGTCTTTCCCTCAGCCACAAAATCAGTCTTCCTCCACACAAAGTAACAGCCCTAAACTACAACTAATGAACTAACAAAAATTTATTATAAGGATGAGGGAATTCAGGATAATGGGGTGAGAGATGCTTGAGAATTTTTTTTTGAGGAAGGAAGATACAGGGATAACTTCTCTATCAACTATGAACCCCACAACAAGAGAGAATATCTGGTTTCTTCTGTAGCTTTGACTCAGAAACTAACTCTTCCCTCCCCTCACAATATCCTATCCTTAACAGTATCTAACAAACAGGGGAATAACTGCAAAGAAGGGGTATAAGAGGGATCAAGGAAAGGTCCCCCAAGTGCCCACTCCCTCTGGAGTCTGGACCCTAAGGCCAATTATGGAGCACAACTCTTTCAGTTTCTCCTTGGTTGGCAATGAAGTCAGTAGAAAGGTTTTGATGTTGAAATCTCCAGCTTACCCTTGATTTTTTGTTCATAAGAGCTAAATTCCTGTCCAAATCCTCCCAGCCACCCACAACTATATACCCCAAGCCCACTAAAGACCTGAATGTCCTCTCAGGAGTTTTTGGCAGTTGGTCGTTGGCAGTTTAGAATCTTCAGAATTTTCACCAAACTCCCTCCTTCATTGGCCCCTCCCAAATGGAATTCTCTCAGAGTTCCATGGGGTTGGCTTCCAGTCCAATTCAAAGATGAGTGCTTAGTTATCCTTGATTTACCCCAAATCCACACTTACACTAGGCAATGGGGGTCAAGTGACTTGCCCAGTGTCACATAGCTAGAAAGTGTCTGAGGTCAAATTTGAACCTAGGACCTCCCATCTCTAGGCCTGGCTCTCAATATACTGAGCCACCCAGCTGCCCCATGTTCTTTCTCTAGTTTATTTATATAAGCCCTCAGGGATATATATTTTTCTGAATTGTGCTTTGACTGTACCCCATAAATGTTAATATGTTATCTCTTCATTGTAATTTTCTTCAATGAAATCAGAGATTATTCCTATGATTTGGTCTTTGACCTACAAGTTATAAAAAATATGATCATTTATTTTTAATTTGCCTCTGCATGAACCTTTATTGATTATAAATTTTATTGAATTATGATCTGAATAAGTTGCATTTATTATTTTTCCTTTTCTGCATTTGGTTGTGAATGTTTTATACCCTAGTATATGGTTAATATTTTTATATGTACCATATGCTACTGAAAAGAAGGTATATTCCATTTTATCCCTATTCATTTTTTTCTAGATATCTACTAAATCAAACTTTTCTAAAATTTCATTTAATTCCCTTATTTCTTTCTTATTTCTTTTTTGTTTAGAATTATCTATTTTTGATAGAGGAAGGTTGTGGTTCCCCACTAGTATAGTTTTACTATCAATTTTTTCCTTAAACTCCTATAGTTTCTCCTTTAAAAATCTGGATGCCATAACATTTGGTGCATTTATGTTAAGTACTGTTATTTCTTTGTTGTCTATACTGCCTTTTATCAGGATGTAATTACTTTCCTTATCTCTTTTAATCACATCTATTTTTGTTTTAACTTTATCTGAGATCATGATTCCTACTCCCTCTGTTTTTGCCTCAATTGAAGCTCAATAGACTCTGCTCTAGCAGCTTATCTCTACTCTGTGTGTGCGTCTACCTGTCTCAAATGTTTTTCTTGTAAACAGCATATGGTAGGATTGTGTTTTTTAATCCATGTATTTATCCACTTCCATTTTATGGGTGTTTATACCATTTACACTCACAGTTATGATTACCATCTTTATTTCCTCATTTAATCCTGCCCTTTCTCCTTTCACTCTTTCCCTCCATACCAGTGTTTTGTTTTTAGTCACTCTCCCATTCTGCCTCCCTTATATTGCTCCCCTTACCAACACTACCCTTCTTATTTCCCTCTGTCTTCTCTATAGATTTTTTTAAATCATCCTCCCAACTTCTCCCTCCTTTTTATTATTCCTCTTCCTACCACCCTCTTTCTTATTCCCCTTCTACTTATCTCAAGGATAAGATAGGATTCTATACCCCAAGGAATCTGGCTGTTCTTCCCTCTTTGAGCTAATTCCAATGAGAGTAAGGTTTAAGTATTACTCATCACCAGTCTTATCCTACTCAGCTCTAATAGTTTCACCACCATATTCATCTTTATGTGACATAATTTACCACATTTTACTTCTCTCTTCCCATCTCTCTTAGTTCAATCCTTTTTTCAGCCCCCTTTTTAAACATATCATCCTAAACAAGTTACTCCTATATCCTCTGTAGATGTATACTTCTATTATGATAATGATGACAATTTTTAAGTTACCAATATCATTTTTCCTTATAGTAATATAAACAATCCCACCTTATTAATGGCTTTAATTTTTTTTTCTTTTTCTTATTTAGCTTTTTATATTTCACTTTTAATTTATATTTGGCCATCAGATGTTTTGTTTGTCTGGTCTTTTCTTCAGGAATAGGAATGCTTACAAATCTTCTCTTTTATTAAATGACCATACTATCCCCTAAAAGAATATAGTTTTGATTGGTAGGTGATTCTTGGTTGTAAACCCAGTTCCCTTGCCTTCCACAATATCATATTCCAAGCCTTTGGGTCCTTTAATATGGTAGCTGCAGGATCCTTTGTAATCCTGACTGGGGTTATATCATATTTGAATTGTTTCATTCTGGCTGCTCGCAGTATTATCTCTTTCATTTGGAAGTTCTTGAAATTTTCTGAAACATTACTGGGAGTTGTCATTTGGGATTTCTTGCAAGAAGAAATCTGTCAATTATTTCAATTTCTGTTTTTCCCACTTGTTTAAGAATATGAGGGAAGTTCTCTTGGATAATTTATTGTAATATGATATCTGGGTTTTTGTTGGGTTTTCTTTTTTTTTTTTGGTCATGACTTCAGGTAGTGCAATAATTTTTAAATTTTCTCTTCTGGGCCTAATTTTTACATAAGTTACTTTTTCAATAAGATATTTCATATTATGTTCTATTTTTTATCTTTTAATTTTATTTTTTATTTCTTCATTTCTTGAAGTCATTAGCTTCTATTTGCCTAATTCTAATTTTTAAAAACTGAATTTCCTAGACGCCCTTTTGATCCTTCTTTTCCAGTTGATCTATTCTACTTTTCATGATACTCTTTTCTTCATTGGATTTTTTTGCCTCTTTTTCTAGTAGGTCAATTCTGTTTTTTATAAAGCTCTTTTCTTCATTGTATTTTCATACTTCTTTTTTCCAGTTGACAAATTTGGCTTTTTAAACTATTGTTTTCTTTTTGTATTTGCTTTTTTTTATTTCTTTTCCCCATTTTTCTTTGACTTGTCTTAGTTGATTTTTAAATTCCTTTTTGAGCTCTTCCAGAACTTGTAACTAGTTCCTTTTATTTATTTGTTTGTTTGTTTGTTTGTTTTGTGCATGTGGTTGTTTGGATCTCATTATCCCTTGTTGATTCTGTGCTTTGCTCTTTGTCCCCAAAGCCATTTTTGAGGATTAAATGTTTGTTTTTTGCTATTTGTACATTTTCCCAGCCTTTTTTAATTTTGTCAGTGGACTAGGATTTCTGAAAGCTATTTGCTGATTCTGTCTCCTCTGCAGGCTTATAGGATATGTCACTGTGAGGTATTTTGGCCTGGGGCTAGTCTTCAGCTTAGCTGTGCAGGCTTGAAAGGGTAAAGTAATAATGACTTTCTGGTCTCACTGTGGGCTGTTGCCAGGGCTTGAGATTTCAAGGGAGGGGTCTGAGGCACTCTTGTTGGTATAGATCCTGTCCTGGGATACCAAAGTTAGCCTATGCCCAGTAATTGAATTTGGCCCAATAGGTGGGGGGTGGTTATGTAGCATGCCTCCATGTGAAGTTTTGCTTCCAGTTCCCCTTTGTCCCATGGGACATCTATCACCCCCAGAACTCAGGTCAATTTGAGAGAATGAATAGAGATCTTAAGAATATGATTGGAAAATTGTGCACTGAGACTCACTTAAAATGGACTGAAATTCTCCCTCTGGTCCTATTTTATCTTTATAGCAGGCCCAGAGGCGATCTACACATCTCACCTTTTGAGAAGCTTTTTGGACATCCCTCCATAGAGGCTGAGCCTTTCTCTCCTGCATATACATCATTACTAGGGGGAGATACTTCTATAGCCTCACATATACTGGATTTGCAAATCAAATTACTAGAACTCCATGAATGAGGAACTTGTAAAGGGTAAAAAGCGGTTTTGGTTAGGTGGATATTAAAAGATTTCATCACCAGGGAATTAAATAATTATCAGTCTCCAATTAAAGAATATCTTCAAGTCAAAATGACTTTTATGGAAGTTTGTTTAAAAATGAGAAGAGGAAGATAAAATAAAGAAAATGAGAGAGAGTATAGAATAAGTAATCTAACACACTAAGTAATTTGCTCCAACCCCTGGCTCAACCCAGGCAGATTTAATTAGCATTCAATTGGAGGGAGTTTAGCCTTGAGTCCAAGGCCAGAGTGCCCCAGAGGGCTGGAGATAAATGAAGCATGAGCTTCAGTCACAGAATCTTTTTTGAAAGAGCAGTTCCTTTAGAGAAGTTCAGGAAGATTTAGTCTTTACACTCAACGAACAGAAGGGAAAGATTTAAGAACAGTCTCACCAAGATCTCAGGGTACCATGGTCCCAGGCCCAGCTCTCCTTCAAGTCCAAGCCACAAACAAGAAGAGCTCCTTCACATCCTAGACACGAATGAGAAGAGGAGCTACAGGAAGTTTTCACTCTCTCTTAAAGGGGTTTCTTTTGCATCACTTCCTGTATCTTCCTCTTAGTTTATGTGTCCAATCACAACAGATGTTTTTCTTAGGACTTCCCAGGAAGCAGTCAGTAAATTCTGATTTGTCACTCCCTCTAGCACTGTAGCAAAAGATGCAGAATGAACTTTGGAATATAATGAACTGAACTGAAGGGGGTTGAACATATACTTTATTCTGAATGTAAACTCTTGGGCCAAAGGGGAATGCCCCATAATTGGCTTTTTGTCAATGTGCCTATTAATCATTACTTTTGCTTTCTTTATCTTTTATTTCCCTCTTATTTCCAAATTGTAATTTCCCCTTAGAAAGTGCAATATTATAAGCATCTCTAGCCAGAAGATCTTTACAGATATAAGCTGATTATATGAAATGATTCATTGGGGAGACTAGTGATGTAAATCTGGGAGATTTCAACATGCTAGTCTCCCAATAGAATCACATGGGGGATTGTGTAAATGGAATTATCCTCCTTTGTCTATTTTAAGTTAATTAGTCAGGAACTTGGAATGCCCCTCCTTTCACACTTAGTCAGTAAGGTGCTTAAGGAACCTTTTACTAGAAAAGGAAGTTCACATCCTCAATGACCAGAAGTGGATCCCAAAAGCACTGTCTCTCCCTCCCCAAACCCTGCCCCCCCCCGCCAGTACTAGACAAATTAAGTAACTATGATTGTTTCCTGAGATGTGATGTGGGAGAACTGTTGGGTGAAGAAAAGTACTTATAAGGTGAGACCCAACAGGAAGTCAGGCATTCCCATTTCAGATTCCCATTTCAGACTCTGATTTCAGATTCTCACTTTGGATTCAGCTTCTGATTTAGACTTCCTGATTCAGCCTTTGGATTCTGGTGGACATTTGGATTGTGTGTTGGATTCTGCATTAGTGGCTCTTGCTGAAGGGACTACCACAACTCCTGTTTGGAAATCAGGATCTGAGGGAGCTTCATCAGAATTGATCTGGATTCCCACATATTGGCAATTATAGGGTATTTCACTAGGCAATATTTTTTATCTCCTTCCTACATTTCCCTCTCTTTACTATCTCTACTTTGCTATAATAAAGCTACTAAAGGTACTAATGGCCTCGTGACTTAAGAGTCAATTTTTATAATCTACAACCACAATTTTTTATAACTCTCTTACTTTGCCCAAAACCAATTTTACTCTTACACTAGTAACAATGCATAAAAACATGATGCATCCTTCCAAATAAATGAATAAACTATCTTTAAATATAAGTACAAAAACATTTACTTGACTCCTTTTGAAACATCATGCTTAAAAACAAAAAGTTATAACTGAGGAAATATAAGGCAACCCAACATTTTTAGAGTTTTTTTTTTTTTTAATTATGACTAATTCTTTAAATTAAATGGTTTGTTCCATGATAAATTGGGACTCCATTCAGAAATTCCCTAATTAGCACATGAATTAAGTCTAATATAATATTAATAAATAACTCAAAATCATAGCCCCAACATTATAAAGAATGAAGGAAGATACTTATCTCTTTTGGGGGGGGGAAACCTTGGTCTTTATAACAGCATTCAATTCTGTTGTCCTTTCCCTTCATGACTTGTATAAACACTGTGCATACTTTTCTCCTGGTTTTTATTTACTGCATTCCACACCAGTCTACACAACTCTCCTCAAGTTTTTCTGAATTTTTACCTTTCAACATTTCTCAAAAGCACTTTAATTCCACAATATCCATATAAAATTTTCTTAGCCATTTCACAGTCAGAATTTTGCTGCTATCTATAGAGCTAATTCCTTTCTTGCACTTTCAGTTTGCTTATGATTTAACAATTTATATAAAAAGTGTGTTGATTTTTGAGCTTATTTTAACATATGGTATAGAATTTCTAGCAGACATCTTTCCAGTTTTCACATTTTTTGTCAAGTATTATGCTGTTTATTTGATTCTGTATGCTGGATTCCTATAATTCTCTCTCTCTCTCTCTCTCTCTCTCTCTCTCTCTCTCTCTCTCTCTCTCTCTCTCTCTCTCCTTAGTTCTCAAACTCTTTGAGAAATTAATTCTTTATCAGAAATATTTGCTTCATTATTCTGCTCCCCGATTTCTGTGTTTTAATTTTCATTGCATATGTAAAAAACTAGTTAAATATAACCCAAATCATCCGTTTTTCATTTTATAATATTCTCTATCTCTTGTTTGTTCCAAAGTTCTTTTCTTATCCATAGATCTTAGAGGTAGAAATCTCTCCATATCTAATTTTGTTTAAGGTATACTTCTTAATGTTTAAATCATGCACATATATTGACTATATCTTGCTATATAGTGTGAGAAATTGACTTATTCCTAGTCTCTGCCATACCATTTTTGAATTTTCCCCACAGTTTTTGTCAAACAATGAAATTTTGTTCCAAAATGTTGAATCTTTTGATTTATCAAACACTAAATAATGATTGTTATATATTACTAGGTTCTGTGCACCTAATCTCTTCTACTGATCCATTACTCCATTTCTTAGCCAATACCACATTGTTTTGATTATTAGTGCTTTGCAATACAATTTGCAATTTGCTACTCCTAAACTACCTTCTTTCACATTATTTTTTTATCGATTCCTTTGATATTCTTGACATTTTGTTCTTCTGCATTAATTTTATTATTTTTTCTCCCTGCATAAGATAATTTTGGGGCCACATTGATTAATATGGAACTGAATAAGCACATTAGTTTAGGAAAAATTGTCATTTTTATTATATTTGCTTGGTCTACCCATAAGCAATTAATATTTTTTCCAATTGTTTAGATCTGATTTAATTTGTGTGAAAATTATTTTGTAATGTGTAATGAGAATTTTTTACCCCAGGACTCTTTCCCAGAACCCCAATTTCTTCCTTACATTACTTCCTTATGTTTGGGAGATAAGGTTTCTGTAACCCCGCCTTCCCACTCTCTTCTCCCGCTTTTGCTGCCCTGTAAACTTGTCTTTACTCAGACTTTATCTATTTCCTCTACTTCGAGTGATTATTAATAAATCTTATATAATATGCATTGAGTTGTTGGATATTAATTTTTATCTTACATAATTAAGTTCATAGAGTACTTGGGTTTGTTTTGGAAGGCAGACTCCCAAGTATTTTATATTATCAAATGTTAATTTAAATGGAATTTCTTTTTCTATCTCTTGCTGCTGGGCTTTGTTGTCAGCCTATAGGAATCTAGATTTATTTGGGTTTATTTTGTATCCTACAACTTTGCTAATGTTTTTAATTATTTCAGGTGTTTTAGTTGATTCTCTAAGTATTCCATTATATATCTGTGAATAGTGATACTTGTGTTTTTTTCATTACTTTTCATGATTCCCTTTTTTCTTCTTGTGCATACAATATTGCACAAGAAATGCTAATTTTAGCAATTAGAGGAGAAAAGGAAATTTAAGGAATTAAAGTAGGCAATATGAAAACTAAATTATCACTTTTGATGTTATAGTAATATACTTGGAGAATCCTAGAAAATTAATTAAAGGACTAGTTGAAATCATTAATAATTTTAGCAAGTTACAGGATACACAATAAACCCATATAAATTATCAGCATTTCTCTATTTTTCCAAAAAAACTAAGCAGCAAGAGTTAGAAAAATCTATTAAATCACTTTAGACAACATATAACATTTAGCAATACATTTGCCAAAACAAAAGCAATAATTACACGAACACAACTACAAAATAGTTTTCATACAAATAGAATCAGATTTAAACAATTGGAGAAATATTAATTGCTCACCAGTAGGCTGAGGTAATATAATAAAAATGACAGTCCTTCATGAATTAATTTACTTATTCAGTACCATATCTACTGAACTACCAAAAAAACTATGTTAAAAGACCAGAAAAAATAATAACATAATTCATGTGGAAGAATAAAAGGTCAAGGATATCAAAGGAAGTAATGGGAAAAAAATATGAAGGATGGTGGCCTAACAGTACCAGGTCTTAAACTGTACCTTAAAGCAATTATCATCAAAAGAATATGGTACTGGGGGCAGCTGGGTAGCTCAGTGGAGTGAGAGTCAGGCCTAGAGACGGGAGGTCCTAGGTTCAAACCCGGCCTCAGACACTTCCCAGCTGTGTGACCCTGGGCAAGTCACTTGACCCCCATTGCCCACCTTTACCACTCTTCCACCTATGAGACAATACACTGAAGTACAAGGGTTTAAAAAAAAAAAGAATCTGGTACTGGCTAAGAAATAGAAGGGTTGATTATTGCACAGGTCAGGGTACTTGCTGCTTGCTTGCCCTCAAGGTAGAGTCTTACTGTTGTTTTTCCCTGGGAATGGGTCCATTGCTGGCTTGTACTGGGGGTAGTGCCTCACTACTGTACTGCCAAGGAGAGGGTGCCCTCATTGATAGCTCGTGCCGGATTCAGACAATCTTGATATGATGGGACTTACGGTCTTGCTTGTCAGCATGTACAGTGGGTGGCCTTGCTGGTGTCTTTCACTGGAAGTGGGGCCCTGTTCCAGGCCAATGACCAGATAAGGATTCCCTGCTAACCTCTACTGTTACCAGCCTTTTTCTGACTTGTTTTATATTGTGGCTTCTATTATGTGGGGAAGAGGCCTCATCTATCACCCGATTTGAGTGCTACCTTCCTTGGCTCAGGCTGCTTGCTGAACACTGAGCTCTTCTTCCATCCCAGGGAGATAATCCTCATGCTGATTCTTTGAACTCTACTAGGGAGGAGAACTGGAGAAAGGCTTCACTGATTCAAAATTCAGTAGGAGGCTTTGTTTTAAAGTGGTTTGCATAGGAATTTGGGAGAGATTTGGCAAATTCCCCTTTTACTCTGCCATCTTGGCATTGGTTTCAGTTCCTTTTATTATTGGTATCAAAAGCACTGCTAGGAATATTTTAAAAAGTGCGGATGATTGCTTTGCCTTCTATATTACTCCTTTTATAAAAATGGTCTCTTACTTTTCTCCAATACATTTAAAATTGCCCTTGTTTTTTAGATAGTTATTAACATTTTTGTATATGTCTGTTTATCTTTATGCTTTCTATTTCTTTGTTGTTTTAGCTAAATAGGTATTAGATATTCAAACAACATTGTATTCATAGCATAAATTGAATGATCTCATGTGATATAATATATTTAATATGTTGTTATAAACTGTATCATATTCATTTTTTATTTCTACACTTGTGAAGCTTATTTTATTTTATTTTTGCAATGATGTGCATTTGTACATTATGCATTTGTATATCAAGGACAGTAGCATTGAGGTTGTTTTTTTCTTCTTTGTTTTCTATTCCAGATTTAAGTTCTTAATTTAGGTATATCCTAGGACAATTTTAGAATTTTTTTTCTATGATTACAAATAGTTTAAGAAATATTGCACTTCACTGATCTTTCATATATGTTTGATAAAATTACTCATTAATCAGTGTGGTACTGGAGGTATTTTTCCCCATTTGTGGAATATATTTATGAACATTCAATTTTTAATGATATTGATTTATTAAATTATATATTTATTTGCTAATTCTGATTATTTTATATTTTTATCAGTATTTATCAATTAAATCTAAGTTATAAGTTTTGTTATGCTATTACTGAACACCTATTTTTCTGTTGGTTTCCTTATTTTATTGTCAATTGTCACATATGTTCCTTTTATCTTCCTGAGTTGGACGATTTAACGTTCTATTATATAGAAAAAAGATTGGCTAATTATTGTTATGTTTATGTGGTACCATCTATAGCCTATTTGTCAACAAATTTCCTATATACCCTCCAACATTGATTATTCCCATTTTTTGTAATTATAGCCAGTTTGATATGTGTGAGGTGGTACCACAGGAATATTCTAATATGCATTTCTTTAATAAATAGTTACCTGGAGAATTTTTTCATATGAATATTGTTTTAATTTCTTCATCTGAGAATTACCTGTTTATACCATTTGACCATTTATCAACTGGTGAATGATTTGGTATTCTTGTAAATTTTACTCCATTTTCTATATATTAGATAAATTGATATCTTTGTCAGGAATACTTGCTATAATTTTTGCCAGTTTTAAAAAAATTCCCTTCTAATTTTGGTTGTACTGGTTTTATTTGTGTAATTTTTTAAACTTTAATGTAGTCAGTTATCTATTGTTATCTTTAATATCCTCTGTCACATTTGATCATGAATTCTTCTCTTATCTATAGATAAGACAGATACACTATTTTGGGATCCCACAATATTTTATGGTTTCATCCTTTCTTTCCAAACCACATATCCATTTTGACTTTATCTTTGTATGTGGTGTGAAATGTTGGTCTGCTTCTCTGTTTACTCTTGGTTTATCTGAATTTATGATTTCTACTTCTTGATCTTTGTAGTTTAGGTGAAACATATACATGTTTTTCCTAGTCACTCATTTTATTTCCTTGTAATTTTCCAAATATATTTCTTAAAAAAGCATATATTAAGTAATTTCTCATGCCATCTACCTCCATTTTAGGAATGGATTTATGCCATTCATGTTCATGGATAGACCGTAAAGGAATATTTCCCTCAATCATTTCCTCTTGTACTTTTTTCATAGTTTTCTCACACATCCCCCTAGAAATTGAGAGAACATGGTAAAAAAGTAAATTTGTCTCAAGTGTCTTGATCTAAACAACAAATCTGCCAGTTTCTACTCTGCTGCCATCTTTAGCCTAATCATAATCCCAGAATTTTGATCTGTTTCTTTCTTTTTAATTTCCTTTAAAAATCTTCTTTTACCTCTCTGACATCTTTGTTTTATTTATGATTATTTCCTTATATGTTCTAACTTCTCTCTTGAATCACTCTGCCCCCCTTGCCTTTCCTACTCCCTCTTTCTTCTTACTTCTCTTTTGCTTTTAATGAATTTCTATTCCACATTTTCTTTATATTCATGTGTGTGTGTGTGTGTGTGTGTAAAATATTGTTTGATTTCCCTTTGTCTACTTTGGAATTCTGTGATGTTTATGAGTTACTTGTAAATATCCCCTCTCCCCACCACACCCTTTTTGAATTTTTAGATATTCTATATCATAGATGTTATGTGATGCTAGGTCAACAAGCATTTATTAAGTGCATATTATATGCCTGCTGATTTGTGATTACCACATCTAATTTTGTGGAGTCTCCTATTCCTTGTATTTTTGTCTTTTTCCTGAAACGACCAAAAGAAAATTCTCCTTTTCCATTTTCCTACTAAATTTAATTTTGATAATGAGCTTTTTGTGGATCTTAGAAGACATTTATACTCATCCTTTGGTTAACATGTTAACAATTTATTCCCATGTAATATATTCTAATTAAAAAAATGTATCTCTTCTCTGTTTCTCTTAACTCCTCTCATAAAGGTTTATATATACTATATATACACATATACATATATATACATACATAAATACTTTAATAATACTGTTTGATAACAATCAATACTTATATTAATATAATTATAATCATATATATCTATTGTACTAAAGCACTGCAATAATTGCTTTGCAAATATTATTTCATCTGAAACATAGAACTCTTGAATCTAGACCCCCTTATTATTTTCATGTATAATTGCAGAAACTGAGGCAAGTTATGCTTAAAACACTTGTTCATAAGTAGTAAATATCTGAGCCTGTATTTGAACTAAGGTCTTCCTCATTCCATGCCCAGCAGTAACCACTCTGCCATAAAACAATAGAAAAAAGACAAGTATTTATTTTGTGTCTTCAATGTACAATGCCATCAAGGAGAAAACAATAGTTACTAGCAGGATCAAGAGAGTCTTTCTGCAAAGAATGGCCTCTGAGATGAAAGCAGAAGAAAATTAAGGTTTTGTAAAGATCAAAGGAAGGAGGTGAATGCATTCTAGGCATAGAGTTTAGCCTTGGAAAAGCCATAGAGATGAGAAATGGAATGCTGATTTCCAAAGTAAGTAAAGTTTGAACAGAACACAGGCTGATGTGTACTAATATGAATGAGGTCAGTGAAGGTTTCCAGGAATCCTAATATGGAGGAACTTTAAATTCCAAAATGAAGAATTTGCAGAATCTAGCTACATACTGTATTGGACAAAGCAATGGATCTGGACTCAGTGGCTCCATTCTCAAAAACTCAGCACTGTAATCCTGAGCAAAACATTTAACCTCCTTTATTTCCTCTTATCTGTAAAACACAATACACCTATTTTCTAAAGATGTTTTGAAGATAAAATGAAATAACATTTGTAAATCACTTTTCAAAGCTTAAAGTTTTATATAAATATTAGTTATTAATATTAATGATATCATTGCTATTTTATCATGACTTGTGGGAGCCACTGGATATTCCTGGGCAGGGAAATAATATGGTGAGAGAAGTGTGGTTCAGAATGTGATGTTGGCAGCTATATGCATAATAGATTAGGCAGTGGGATGAATGGGAGTAGGAAAGGCAATTAGAGAAAAATGGATAAACTCATACTAGATATGCTTTAAGCACTGGTTTAAAGGATGATTTATTATATGTTGTGAATTTAAATGAAAGGAAATGCATTTAATTCATAGAAACACAAAATGATAGCATCCCATATAAAATCACAATAAAATGTTTCATATGGTTGAGTTGGCTAGTTTGTTTGAAAGTCCTGGCAAAGAGTCCATCCTTTTATTTTCTTCCCTATTGCAATCTTGATAATAAAGTAATTGGCCATATGATTTGTTTAACAGCAATCTGTAGTGTGGGTGCTTTTTGAGCAACAGTGTATTAATCACTGAAGGAATGCAAACCTCAATATTGATCCGTAGAATTAACTGAGTTTAACAAGTCTTTTGTCATAGGGAGTGGGGCACAGTTGAATTGTGCAGCTTAAACCTGACAAGAAATGCTGAGCTAGATGATTGTTATAGTATAATGGAAGACTTGGATTGCTTGGGGGTGGTAATATAATTGCTTACCAGTCCTATTCCACTCTTTGCAAGGGTCATGCAACTGAACATTTAAAGCTACCAACAGAATTTAAAATAGACTTAAAATAAGCCATCCAACACTGACTTGTATTGACAGGTCAGGTGGCTGTCGTTTTTTCAGATGCCTTGGACTCCAAGCCTAGACTTCCTTATTCCAGCTTATATGCTGAGATTTCTATCACTCCATTATGTGCAAAGTCTCAGCTTGATATTTTGAAGTAGCATGTTGTTTGCTACCCTTGAGTTTACAGCTCAAACATTCATTCTGAGCTGAACAGAAAAAATTAAATAGCAACCTGGCTGTAATCTAGCTAATTATTAGGTTTGTAAAAAAAAAAAAAATCAAGGCATAAGGAAAGAGGGAAGGAATCCAGTTTGGGTGTGAATGATTTGCTTTGTCTGGAAGGACTTAAGTTCTTTTCTGTCATTTAACTTTCTATATGGAATCCAGATAAGGAGTTATTTAGGGCCTCTGAGTAAAGACAAATAAATATTTTAGACTTTTAATAATTGTTTGAATTGTTTGGTTTAATGGGCTGTTTCTAATACAGAGAATTCTTTATCTCCAACCCTCCCACTCTCATTATCCATGACTCCCTTTAATACTCAATACTATTTCTTCCAAGAGGCTTTTTTTTGTATTCCCCGATCTTCTGCTGCCATGTCCTTTGAAGCTACTTTACATATTTCATGTATCTTATATGTAGCAATTTATACATCTTGTCTCTAGTATTAGAATGTAACCTTACTGAGGGTAGAAATGTTTATCCCACTTCCTCCCCCTTCTGTTCAAGCACTTAGTATAGTGTCTGGCATATATAAAAACTTAATAAGTACTTATTGACTGTTTCAATGTCCTCGTTTCAACTACATAATCACATCATCTGGGTACTATTGGGTTTTCATAGTCTGTATCTACATTGGATGATCTCCATTTCATATAGTTGCATATGATAGTGATATGAGTCTCTTGATATCTTGAATTGAGTGGACTTAAATCATCTGCCTGAATGTTCTCAGTTCTTAATATAATCATCTCCTTGGTGTTCTGCATCATCAGCAAATGCATACATTAGTCTGTAGCCACTCCAAATAGATGTCTGGTAAATTATATATATGTGTGTGTGTGAGTGTGTGTGTGTGTGTATGGGTAGATATATAGATAGATATGGATATAGATATTGATTCAAATAGAGAAATAGAGAGAGATTTATAGATATATAACTAAATTATGCATATTACCATATGAACAGGAAGTTCTCAGATAAAATAAAGTTGTATATATATATTCATATGAAAATGTTCTAAATTACTATTAATTAGAGAAATGCAAATTGGAGAGAATTTCACATCTATCAGATTGACTATCATGACAGTAAAGGAAAATAGCAAAACTTGGAGGGGATATAGGAAAATTGAGACACTATATATAAAAAAATAATCCTGTTTCCAGAAAGAGCTGAGAGAGTCTGAAATCTAGACCAAAACAAACTTTTTAAAATTTCTTTTTAATTTTTTTTGTTTGAGTTTCCTTCCCCAGAAGGATTAATATAGCAAAATATTTTACCTGATATTGCACATGTAAAATCTATATGAAATTGCTTACCACCTCAGTAGAGGCAATGGAGATAAGGAGAAAGGAAGGAGGGAGGGAGAGAATTTGAGACTCAATTTTAAAAAATGTTAAAATTGTTCATCATCATAATTGGGGAAAATATTCATAAAAGAACAAGAAACTTAGATACTTAAGGAGGGACTGCTTTGCTTTTGTATTATATTTGTTCCTCCAGGTCTTAGTGTATGGTCTGTAGGTATTTAAGTGCTTCATTAATGTATTTATTTCATTTATTGATCTCTTCCCTATTTTATTACTCATGTGATATGATTACAAGGTTATGTATTAAGATTACTATATAATATTTTATGGACACATTCATATTTGCATATGTATAGGTAAAATTCTCTAACAGTCTTTCTATCAGCTTAATAATGCCTTATAAGTGATATGAAATGAAATAGAGGGAATAGAAGTTTGCAGAGGGTTTGGGAAATGCATATATTTTGCAGAGGGCAGCTTAATTTCCAGGGGGCTAAGTAATACTTTTTTTCTGGAAAGGGGGCAGTAGGCCAAAAAAGTTTGGGAACCACTGGGCTACACTATTTTATAAATGACAATATTTAAGTTGGTAAAGATTAAGTAAGTTGGTAGGAAAAACACAGAAATCATATGAGACAGACTTTGAACTCAGGTCATTCGGACTCCAATTCTGTAGCCTTTGCATCATTTAGCATGAACAGGATCTTAAAGATAAAGTTATAGTTTAAGTGGCTCTAATAAACTTGATTTATTCTGAGATGCTTTCATTTTATATTCTCTGTCTTCAGACAAAGGTTAGGAGAAATAAGGGGAAATTTGCCAGTTCAATACTATTTGTGCATACTGTGGGGATTGTTGGGTCTTAATGTTTCTATTCACCATTATCGGTTTCCTCTGTAGGAAAGAAAGATAAGTTTTATTCATTGTCATTTTTGTCTATACTTCCCTCTCAAGTCTCATAACTAACCTTTTATTTTTCCCTTCTCCTTTCTGCTCATCTGAGAGGATTCCATACCCTGAGTAGTGGAAGAATAATATCTTTGGAAGGAATTTTTATCTTTATTTTGTAGCAAAGAATAAAGCAGGGATTGTGTTTTGCCAGAATGGTTGTTTAAAATGTAGATCCATACCTTAATGCAGGCTTGATAAAAAATGGAATAAACTTTTCAAGCTTAATGTCTTCTTTAAGAAAGAGGGAAAATGATGGAATTACACAAAGGTTTAGGGAAAAAGTTAAAAAATAAATGGACTCCTACCTTTTTTATTCAGACTATCTCTAAAGCACTTTCCTGTTCTTTATTCTTTCTTTCTTTTTCTCTTTTATCACTTGTTTTTTTGAAAACTTAATTCTCTGTGCTGTACTTTGGACACTAAAAAGTACATCTTGTATGAGAAAACTTCTAAATTTGACACTTTATTTGAGCAAAGTTCCAAGAATGGGAACAAGAGAGAAACAAACTATAGGATTGATTGGGGGAAGAAAGGGAAGCAGGTGGTGAAGAAATAGAGGTACACAACATATGGAGGATTTGTTTGCCCTGTTCTTCTAGGAGTAACGGCCAAAGAGTCTGATCCCTAGCCTATAATTCCTCAGATTATAAAAAGTTGGCAATGAGACAGACAATGAATTACAGTGGAAAGAACACTGGCCTTTGATTTGGAAGTTCTGTGCTCAAATTCAGGCTCTAATTCTAACAACTGCATACCTTTGAACAGATCATTAACAGCTCTTGGCCTCAGTTTCCTCAAATGTAAAGTGAAAGGATTGCAACATATGGTCTTTCAGGTTCCTTCCAGTTTTAGATTTATGCTAGTATAAAAAAGTCTTCCATTCCAATAAGAGTTCTGACATATCTATATAAATAAAATAGCTCTACATGGAATGAACAGATTAAAATGAAAAGAAAATTTCCGGTGAGTCTGGCCAAGCCATCTGAGGTCATTTGGACAATTTGGTATTTTCAGTAGCCTGAGAATATGCCAACTGGAAAAATAAAAAACTTTTTTTTTTAAACTCAAGTATGTGGGTTAATTACTTAATTAAAATACAAACTGTATAGATAAAGTGATTTGTAAATTTGGTAATTAGCTGGCTAATTCGATCAATCTAGCCAGCCAAACTTAAGATAGCCAGATGTCCATATTTGCCTGAGATATTTCCAAAAATTGGCAAACAACGCTGAGAGGAAAGATATTCAGGGGAATTGATATACTAGGAAAATTATATTATTTGTGCCATAATAGAAAAATAATGATGGCTTTGTGGCTTCCTTGGGAATAAACATATTTTAATAAGCTAAATTATGGTAATTTCTTTCAAGTGATAGTTGAGTATGACATAGTCTATAGAATTTAAAAGCTAGTATGAAAAAGATCATTGCTCAAATACCACATGTGAACTTTACTAGATCATGTTACTTCATCTCTAACTGCTTTCTAAAGATTTATTACTGACATTATAGATGAATCATGGTCTACATTGTTTAAAAAACTAATAAATACACAAATGTTCATGCAATAAGCTTTCCAGATAATATTTTTTTGAAAAGAATTCTGGATTTGGAAGACCACTTGTTTTCTACTCGAGCAGTCTTAAACAACTCAGTTAACTTTTTGATCTGTTTCCACACTTCTAAAATAGCATCTTTGCATTCTTTGGTTATATTTCCATCTGAATAAAATGAAAAATTTGAATTAAATAAGCTTTAATATTGCTTCAAATTTTATATTTCTATGATGTTGGGGACATCAAGGCTATTAAAAAGCTTTTCTATATTAACATAATTGGGTTAACTGAGTGCTTTTTAGCGCTTGTCTTGGAACTTCTATTTTTAAGTACAGAAAAGACCTATTAGAAAATAGATTTTGTTCTCTCAGTCTGAGATTATTCTTTCCTTTCTTCCTTCCTTCCTTCCTTCCTTCCTTCCTTCCTTCCTTCCTTCCTTCCTTCCTTCCTTCCTT